>NC_091397.1:40151878-40452971 GCF_032191515.1 Phaenicophaeus curvirostris | reverse complement strand
AATCCACTCCAGAACATGTTGGTTACCAGGAACTGCTGAAGCTCTGAATTTAAGTGGGTTCTCACATACCTACTGCCATCAAAGCATTATCTTGACTATGGGAACAGCATGTGACATTTTTAATGCTTATAATCTTGGTACAACACAAAAATAATGCTGCACTAATGACAACTTTTCCCCACAGATTGTATTTCTCCCAGCTATGCTGCTATTATCACACCTTTCTACAAACCATTCATTTCAAGTGCCTGGCTGCACTGTTAATTGTTTCAATTACCCAAACATCAATAATGTTTCACGCCTTCACTAAATAAGCTAAGCTTTAAACAGAAACCAAGTTTATTTTTCAATTCTATAACTAATGGAATAACAGCAGTCTTATGTAATTAAGAGCAATCCAGGAATGCAGTTTTGTGCTTTTTAAACTGTCTAAATTTCTAGCCAAAACTAGACTCAAGCCACAAGTTAATACATAATCATTTTAGGAATAAGAATAATGTTGCATATTTTTCTAAGATGAAAAGGAAGTTACTTGAATGCGTAATGGAATCTCCTAATGTTTTCTGGGAAAAGAGGAAGTGTCAAATCTTGTCAAAGAGGTGGCCACAATGACATATATTACATAAAGGAAAAAAATTATTTCCATTGCCTGTTACAAATATTTCAGTCATGATTTCTGTCATTTTCCTGTTATGCTGTACTTATTTTAACTGATATACATGAAGCAAGCCTAAATCTGTCAGAGAAGTGCACACACTTAAAGCAGTAACAAGCATTTCTAGAAAGCCCTCAAAGGTCACATCCATACACAAATCTTATAGCTACAACATATATTCCTTCAAAATCTTGTTTCCATATTTATATACAAGTGGGAGAGGGAGGAAAAAAGAGGTAGGATCAGAAACACTTCCGTGAGTCTGACTACTGGCAAACTATACATGAGAGAATAATTTTTTTTTTCTTTTACTGTCTTACTGAGAGCTACTGGTTATCAAACATACATATTCCTTATAAATGTTAAGATGGATGTATGCATGCCATCTATGCTTTTATCTATCTAGACAGGCTTGTGTATCACAAAGCATCAATATATGGGATGATGCAAAACGTTAAAGGAGGCAGAAAACTGCAGAGAAGCAGTTTGGCTGAGGAGGAGTGTTGCTGTGGAAGGGATAAGGCAGCCTGGCCAGTCAAGGGCACCACGCGTGCCACCTGAGCTGCACACGTGGACAGAAAGAACGGGAAACTGTACCTTGCAGAGCAATACAGAGCTCCAGATGACAAAGACAATAGATAAGGTAAACAATCACACCAAGTCCTTAGAGAAGCTGGGAGGATGGGACAAACAGGGATCTAGGGGCTCAAACAGGTTGTAGAAACAAGTACTGATCGGAAAACAACCTACTGACCAAAGCACAAGTGCTCCCTGGAGAGAAAATTGTTCTTCTAGGGAGTACAGCTTCAGCAGCTCATTTTTAAAAGCCAATTCACAAACCATTTGTGATGGTCACAGTCAATCCCACTGAGTGGGCAAAGGCATAGGGGGAAATCACAAAAATTCCACTATAAGTCTTTTCTTGTAGGGTTTTGGCTTATACACTGACCCTGGACTAAAATAAAGTGAATTCAGAAGACTTAAGTGCGGAATAAGTTGTGTATCCAAAGCTTCAACCTATCTGTAACTAAAGGAATTGACTCGCTACACCCTTTACACCAGCAAAACAACGAGGTTTGCCAGAGGTCACCTATTCTTACAAGTAAAAATGTATTGCTGCCATTTGTCCTTCAAAACTTATCCCTTCCGTTGACCAGTCCATAATTTTTGTTCATTAATTAAAATATATTCACTCATCTTGCATTCCTTCTTGGCTCTCCTGCTTGAGATCACAGTTTCAATAATTAACTAAATGGTCTACCCAGCAGCTAATTCTGATGTCAAGTCACAGGTTGCAGTGGAACTAAATTTTTACAAGGAGTATTACAACACAATTTAAAACAGAAGGCAACACTGAAACAGGATATAATTATGGCACTGCTTTCTGTGCATAGGATGATGCTATTTAAGCTCTACAATTTCTTTAGAGGGCTTTGGATCAATATGAAAGCCTCCACTTACAAAAGCAACAGCAAAAATTCCCCAGAACATTAGGAACATTAGCAGTCAAGTTGCACATGACAGAAATTGTATATCTGGGAGTTATTTTGATGCACTAGTCCCAACATAACATAAACAAAATACTGTTTTAAATGGGAAGGGAAAGTACAGCACTAAAAATGTCTAGTTTTTTTCCTTAAGGCCCAGAAATTCCTGCTAAGGGCATGGAAAACAAGTACCATAGGGAAAAAAAATGAATCTTAATTGTAACTCCAAACTTTTAATTTATATCAAAGTACCAACAAGTATCTTAAAGTGCTTGAGGGTGGAGAATGTCTCTGGCCTTTAACTTAGAGCAGCCAAGTGCGTAGTCCACACAGGCTACCAGTGTGTATCAGCAGTTGGCTCCAGGACGCAAACAGAGTCCTCTAGAAGGATGTTATCTTGATCTCCTCTTGCTGTAAATTATTAAGTGTTGCAATTGTCAGGGCTAGTGCACACTTAATGCCCAAGACTGAAGCACCAGTATGACAGGTCTCAGCTTACTAAATTAGTTACATGGAAACAAAATATGATCACAGGCATCCTTTTACAGCAAGTAAATTTTACATGGGCATTATTTACAACTCTACTGTTGGAAACACTACTGGTGAACTTTTCTTTAAAGAACCACAGCATCCTCTTTCTTTCCTTCCTGCTCATCCCTGTCTCCCTGCCATGCTTTACAGCATTTTAGGGCAGAGATATTTTTTCAAGTCAGGAACAGGAATGGTGTTAATTTCAGCAACAACAAAAGCAGTCACACTGTGTCACTTTTGTCCAGATAAAATCCAGAGCAGAAAAAGAAAGTCAAATTTCAAAAAGTCGAATTTTTGAAAAGAGTAGAAAAAGAAAGTCGAATTCCACAAGGACTGGATTAAGACAGTGCCAAATGTAACAGGATAGTCCCTGCTAGTTCCAGCCTGGGCAAGCTTCAAAGGCTCAGACAGCTCAGAATTATGGTGGACCTTGAGGACCCCAGCATGCTTCAAGCCAAGTTTCAAAAAGGTTTTTTCCCCACAACAGCTACTTCAGTAACTGCTAGAGGCGGGTCAAGCACCAGAACTGAGAAGACAGTCTCCGTCCTCTTGGCAACGCCAATGCTCCTCTGTGTAGAAGCTGTTTAATTCAGGCAAAAGTAGATAGAGCAGGTCACAAAGGAAAGGAACACCTGAAGATGGGGCATTCATAGGTATTATGCAAGTCATTTCAGCTGGAGGTCAGTGTCTGGCTGCTTTCAAAAACCCCATCAGCTATCAGACCAAGACAGTAATGTTAATAAGAAAAAGTGGAAGTTGAACAGTTGAACCAAAAGTTTGGGACTGAGGAAAAAGTGGCTAGGCTTCTCACATGGAGGCTGAGAGTCAATAAAGAAAACAGAGGAGACTGGAAATGGCTTGTTAGAAGGGAATACCAGAAAAAAACATGGAAGAACAGGGATTTTGCTACCAAAGGAAATTAAGAATGTAGACAAACACGTACAGAGACAGATAAACAAGACTAGGGAAGAAATTGGGGGGGGGTGGTTTTACACTGTTCTCCCATGTGTTACGGAAGTCAAACTGGCCCACCAATGAGATAGGATTAGAAATTTCTTATAAAACAGGGTATGGGAAGGGGATTAAAAATGGAAGTTGGATGAAGAAATGCCAAGAAGATACACAATGCATTAGGAGCTGGGAGAGGGAGCTGGAACTTGCAGGAAGAGAAAAGGAGAGCTAGGAATAGAATAGAGAACTGGAAGGGGAATTGGTCTTTAGGTATCCCTGTCCAGAAGCCAGTCAGCATGTAGCAGGGGCAGACACAAACTGAAAAAGGAAACCTAGTGAAGAACTGGACTGAGAGGATAGGAGAAAATAAATTATAAGAGGGACTGGAACAGACTGCAGGAAATGGAGCAAAACAGGCCGTAGTAATACACTTTCTGATAGCAATTCCTATGAGCTTTGATACTGGCCGACAGCAATTTCTGTGAACTTCTCTGACACAGTGGAAGCAGATGGAGACTGTGATAGAGAAGCAGAAAAATGTGAAGATGAGAATAAGAGCAGTTTGGGAAGTCAGATTGAATGCTGCACTCAAGCAAAGGGACAGGTCTGGGAGCCAGCAACAGAACCATCCTCGTGGTCTGCTCCTTTGCAGTTCTACATAAAGGTCATCTACCTGCATATTTTCTCTAGTTCACCTTGATTATTTATTTTTTTAAAGAACAGGTAAAACTAGATTCACACAAACAGGTGATTACATTAAGAGAAAAGGTCATCATTGAGGCAGAACAAAATTAATTTGCCAGCATGACTTCAATTCACTTCCTTCTTGGATACAACACAGTTTAGATGTGCCCACAGTTTTTCCTGTCTGCTATAGAGTACAGTGGATGCTCTTTTACAGATAAACTGGAATCAGGATTGTGCTTTAAAAAATCTATTGACCATAGAGACCTCATCCTCCGTAATTAGAAGAGCTGAAAACTGTGTAGTGAAATCATACAGGAAGACAAATAGTTTCTCTGCACAAGGCAGTGCATCCGTGAAGAACTGAATTTTTCTCAACCAATTCCACAGTTTCAAAGCAATCAACTTAGCCTAGATTTCTCGAAAGGATTACCTTCTGGTAGCCAAAACAATATCCTAAGACCTGAGCCACAAAATGGCTCAGTGCTCACAGCTGCAAGAGAAGATACTGGAAGAGGTACTTCAGACACAAGATACTACAACACAACACAGATAATGCCAAGTCATCCCAAAACTCAGGACTTGGGCATCTCGAGTTGCATTCTTCCCCAAATTGAAGTATTTTTGGCTTTATTTTTTGCACCTTAATTCGTACTGAAAGTAGTGCATATCCTCGTAGTTCATGTCCCCTCTTTACAGGCATCATGGAGATGCTAATCCACGTTTGTTGCTGTAGCAATAACCATGACAGAAAAGACCACAGGTTAATAAGCCTGTATTAACAGCAGGGTTCAAAAAGCATGCAGTGAAAGGCATAAGCAGCCAGGGTAAACAGTAAATAGATGCTCATTAGGTAAGCTTTGTCCATTATATGCACTGATGGAGCCAGACACCCTGGGGGTGAGGAAAGTAGCATCTGATAGTGTAATTAATGTTTATATCATAACGCACGGGAACACAGGTTGAGGGGACAACACTGCTAGTCAATAGTCATAAAGGTTTGACTTTGTAACCTGAATAATATTAGATTATATGTAGCTGGCCTCATAGAAATACATCTTTTTAACACATTGAACAAATAGTATGTGTGCATTTGATGGTATGGTTATAAAATACACTGTGAAATAAAATATTACTATAAATCATATGGTATTATAACTGTGGCTTACAAAATCAAATAAGATGAGCACAATATAAGTATTTTTAAAAGATCAAAATGTATTTTACACAATTACATAAAAAAAACTTGCTCATCATGGTATTTGCACAAAAGGAATTTTTGGTGCAAAAGGAAAACAAAACAGCCTTCCATATTAAATATATCGTTTATCAGCTGGAATCTTTAGAAAACAGTTTTAATACTGTTATAAAGAAAAAAATATAAGGAGGGGGGGAGCAGTTTAATTTCTATAACACCATTTCTGCTACCCTAATGGGCATCTCCAGTCATATTCATGCCACCGCATCCATGTCCAATTTCCACTACTGTAATGGAGATCAATTGCTGACTCAGTCTAACCCAATTTATAAGAAAACTAAAATCACTCAGCAGCTCAGGTACTACTTTAAGTTCACCAAAGAAAAACTAATCTGGGCTCATTTACAAAAAGGAAAAAAAAAAACATAATACCTGTATCTCCGTGAATATACAGTTTTAGACCTTAAAGAGCCTAAAAATTAGTATGATGCAATTCTGAGTTCATTATCTTTCACAATTTCACATCAAGCATGCTTAAATTCGCATGCAATATAATTTTTCCTTTAACTGTCAGCCCTGCAAACTCAGCTGCGTGTCAAGTTAGGTTCCTTCTGTCCCATACGTCACCAACAGAAATAAAGCTTCTCCTGGCCAAATATGTCGAGTCCCATTAAGTGAGTGCCAAAGCATCAGCTGCAAGGAAACAAAATGTCCTAGTGGCTAGAGTGCAAGAGTATAGGAGACGTACACCTTTGTACCCAATCCCTGCCCTTACTAGAGAAGGCAAGGCAACTTCAAAACTCTGCATTATACACAATATCTTCAGGATATCTGCTTTTTATTTCAAGAATAAAATAAACATCCATTATGACATGCAAATTGGAAACTAGAGATCTCCAGATCTTTCAGTCCCATAAATGTCCATTCTCATTCTTGCCTAGTCTTTCACTCTAGAAAGAAAGAAAGGACTGTGCTCCCTTCTCCCTGTCCATTTTTCTCACTCCCTTTTCACTGCCAGTTTTGGGATGCAGACTGCTGGCTTAGTGGGAGATCCAGAGGGCAAAGAGTACCACAGTAGCTAAAAGACAGACAGATGATGTAGCAAAAGAGTTCCTAAGCTTGGAAGGACTGTCTGGAGGGACAGCCTGGGTGGAAAACCTTGCAGCTGGCTGGACTTTAGCTGGGGGAAGGAGCCTGAGGGATGCCCACATGTGATCCCTTGCTGTGACTAGATGAGCTCTGGATTTTTCCATTCTGAGGATGATGGTGCCTCTGTGTCACCCCTCACCCTACTGTGGGTGCCATCCTGAAATGAATTGCATGTAGGAGGCTCAGCATACAGCAACATGTGACCATATTTACCATACAAGAACCATGACAGATAAATGACATTTAGCAGCTACCATTCCTTCTTTCTCCTCAAAGAAGATAAACTGAAGCTTTTCCTTCCCTCTTTCTCCTTTGCTAAATATTCAGGGCACCTTTGCCTGCCCTGATGGTCTCCTGTCCAGGTTCCCCCAGGATGGAGCAGTAGTGTCCAGACAGCCACAGGGCAGCCTGGTTTGCCCTCTAAGTGTCATGCACCCTTTTCTGACCTGGCAACAGTGGCTGGGCAAAAATTACCTTCTCAGGCGCTCACCTCCTTCCCCTGCAGGCCCACAGCCACCCCACTGTACAGTTTAGGATTTTCTAAATCAAGCCATTTGTAATTAAAAAATAAAATATTTACAGCAAACACAGATGGCTATTGCCATGTGTTAGTGTTAAACTGAGCTGAATCACCCCCAGAGCAGCAGATGAAGGTAAAGACTTCATGTAGTCTGGTAATGAGTCAGAAGTACCATCATTTTTGCCTTTTTTTTTTTTTTTTTTTTTTTAGAGCAGAACCCCACTTTCATTATCTTCTTTCTGACATTTTAAGGGTAGCAAATTAAAAAGAGAGCATAAAGAAAGCCCTTTGAAGAAGTATACAGATGCATAATCTGTAAAGACTAAGTGAAATGTAAGACTGCACGTGAAATGAATCAGTGCCTTTGGAGGTGTGAGGCTCAGTTTAAGTTGTTACCCTGCTTAAAACCAAAAAAAGAATATTATGAAACTGCTCATTTACTTAATTTCCTTGAAAGATGACAGGCTGCGTGTTTTATTGGGAACAGCAATGGCTGCTTTCTGCAGTTTGATAGCTTTAGGGTCTGCCCCAGTAGCTCTGCAGTCCAGGGCCTTCAGTGAAGAACCTTTCAGGAGATGGGCAAAACAGACAGAGAGAGAAAAAAACATCATACTTAGCTGAGCTATTTGCCAGGATCCATCTGGCAAAGCCCTCTGTGTGTTTCTCAAAGCTCAGTGTACACAGTTTCAGTTTCACATTGATGCTCTTGACTCCTGAACTACCATATATTTCAAATTAATTATTCATGTTTCATCACAAAGTAAGCCTTCACTGCCTTTTAAACCTGTTAGCCAACGTTGCCTCAGTCAAAGAAGCAGGATTCCATTTCTTCTTGCAGAAGATTTTATTTGCATTGCTTCCCAAATCTCAACTTGATGACTCATGGGTTGCAACTGAGCAAATCCAGTGAAAATAAGAGAGTTTGCAGAGGTGTCACTGAGGGTTTAATTAGGCTTCCAGATCCTTTATTACCAATAACCTTGCTGCACAAGTAAAGGAAGGACCCAGACATAGTCTGATTCTCCATCTGGTTTGCAAAACGAGTAATGACTCAAAAGTTTTCTTTGGAAATTTAGCACATTGAAGAGAGGTTAACTCGTATATAAATGTAGAATTCCCAACAGAATGTGGTTATTACAGAACCACACTTTCAGAAGAGACTCATATATTAAAGTCAACATTGTAAAATAAATTGTTTTGTAGAACTTATAAAACAAAATGGGTTTTTCGAGGAAAACTCTAAGCCAGCGCTAATTAGGTATTACAGCACAATGACAAGCAGAAAGATCAAGATTTTCACACCACCAGATATTTCTCACCATCTCCATTAAATACGTTACTTGAGGTGACAAGAAAACTCAAAAAATGGGAGTATATGCACAGGCTAGCCATACTGATTGAGTGGGAGATGGTGTTTTCAGAATGCTTACCGAGAGCTTTTTCTAAGAATATAGGACATAAATAATTGTTTTTCATGCTTACGATAATTAGACTGAGTAAACTACACTAGCAACAGAGGGAAGGTAAATATGTCTGACTTCCGTTTGCAATAAAAACAAACTACTGCTAGGTAAGACAAACAATTTGCAAGCAATAGCGAAACTCCAAATTTACATTAGACCTAACTGACGCAGTAGCTCCCCATTCTTTTTTTATTGCTTCCACATCTGGTGGGCACTCTAAAAGGTCAGACCCTGCACCCTTAAAATGAGAAAAACCTGGAAAATGGCATACTATTAAGAAGACAAAAAGTGTCGCAGTCACCCCTTTCAACTACTACATTTTGAGCTCTGATCCAAGTTGCACTGAAGCTAATTAAAAGATTCACATTACCGTCAGTGAGATCTGGATCAGATCTAACTGAGGCTGCTAAAGTCACCATAATGTTCTGATGCTAATTATATTTACAAGAAAGTCTCCATAATGCTAATTCGAAACGTTATTAAATGTTTAATAATCAAGTCGAAGAAAAAGAGGAAAAGCAGTAACAGAAAACAACCCAATTTACCCTAGAGCTGTTGAAAAAGAAGGAAGGACCACCAGCTTCCCTGATTTTTACAAAACTATAGATGTTGCTACAGAAAACAAACTAAGCTAAGCAGTCTTAGAAATTGGGGAAATGAATCCCACACAACTTCCCTTAGTCACCACATGCTTAAAGTCCCGCAGATGCCAAAATTGTGAAGGTCTGCAGAACATGACTAGAAAAAGCAGCAGTGCAGGCAGAGAGAAAGCATAAAGTGACGCGAACAGGTAAAGATACATTCAAAACTCAGTTTAGCATGCCCAAGGTAATCAACTTGAGTATAAAAAAAACCCAGTAAAGACAAGGTAACTTTAGCAGAGCTCAAATTCAGATGCTTGAACAGCTGCCAATATCTCAAATTAAAAGCAAGTTATCTTCTCTTTGCTGACAGTTTAAGTCCAATTAACCAATTCAGGTTAATGAACTACAGATGGAGATTTACAGAAGCTGAGATTTACATCTCAGCTGATGTGTCCTAACATCCTATGAAATTTTTCATGGAAAGAGTTATGCCATTTCAGGACATCGACATCCGTTACACTACAAGAAAGAGACTCGTAACTGTGCAGGATCAGTTTTATCCAGAGACTCGCAGGACAGCTTCCCAACTCATAAAATGCATCCACCTTTTGAGAAAAGCATGACAGAGTTGTTATAATAACTGCACTTCTACTACATAAAGTAGCTGTGTTTTGTAAGCCTGGCTTCACTTGCTGACTGTTTTAGGACTTTGCTGGTTCTCAACATTTCAAAGTGTCAAAACTGCATTTAGACCATATTAAAAAAAACACAAGAAGTGTCAAAAAAAAAAAGGAGACAAGGAGGTGGCAAGACAATGCAAACATGCATACATGTACATTTTCACTTTTATATAAAGCTAGTAGCAAAAGCATGCATAATGAGCTACCAGGTTTAGTGATGAACTCTTAGATTATCCCCTCACACAATACAGGTTGCAATCTAAATGCTCACAGGAAGAGCCAGAATTTTTTTATACTGGTTGGAGGGGTTGGTTTGTTTGTTTTTAAAAAGGAAACCTTTCAGTACAAAAGTGTAGCAAATGTTTCAGTTTATGGGGTTGTTCTCAAACACAGTGTTTAAAAATCTGAAAACTGTTCCGCTGTGTCAAACCAGTGGCGCATCCAGTCCTGCTGACCTTGTGTACTGAATGCCCCTCCAGAAAGGAAAAAAATAACACTGCACAGTGAGAAGTTATGGAACAGTTTTCCTACAAATATCCATTCTGTTATTAAATAGGAGCAAACATAACTGTTATAACTACAGAAGTTATATGGAGCACCTCCCACACAAGGACAAGCTTAGAGAGTTGGGGTTGTTCACTCTGGAGAAGGGAAGGCTCTGAGGAGACCTTATAGCGACCTTCCAGTACCTGAAAGGGCTACAAGAAAGCTGGGGAGGGACTGTTCACAAAAGCTTGTAATGACAGGACTAGGAGCAATGGGTATAAACTGGAGAGGGGCAGATTTAGACTAGACATATGGAATAATTTCTTCACTATTGGACTGGTGAGGCCCTGGCACAGGTTGCCCAGGGAAGCTGTGGCTGCCCCATCCCTCGGGGTGTTCAAGGCCAGGCTGGATGGGGCCCTGGGCAGCCTGGCCTGGTGGGAGGTGTCCCTGCCCATGGCAGGGGTTGGAACTGGGTGATCTTTAAGGTCCCTTCCAACCCAAACCATTCTATGATTCTAAGTCAGGGGACACAAGGGCACAACCAGCATTCTTCTCCAGGGAAGTTTGGCTACCACATGTCACAGCGTCTGACACAAGAGCCCTCCGCACCCTATAACCCACACAGCTCCAGCTGTAGCAATTTCCCAGCACAGGGGAAATTCACCCCCCTTAAGCGCATTTTATCACACAGATGTGCTTAAAACCCTTCCATCACGTGCTATTTACTTTTTTTTTTTCCTTGCAGAGCGTCAGTGCTGTCTAAGCAGCCCACGAGCATCCCTTCCAAGCGAGCTGTACTCACACCAACTATTAAGAACTTCTAGTCTTCGATTGTTACTGTAGGACAGATGACACCGCCGGTCGGAGAAGTAAACGCTAACTTCACGCTCAGACTTCAAAGCTCGATCCCGGTCTCTGAGCCCGAGGAAAAGGCACACACAGCCTCACCCCCCCACCCCAGCTGCTTCTCGTTCCACTTCCCAAAGGCTGTGCAGCGAACCCACTACCATAAAAAAAAAAAAAAGCAGGGGTTTGGGAGGGCTTTAATGCAGACAAAAAAAAAATACGAGTAGTTGAAGCACAGTGGAATAACCACAGCAACTTCGTGCCTTGGGAAAGCCGCCCTTCCTTCCCCCGGGGCCCCACCAAGCGGGAATCGCTCCTCCCTCCGCCCCTCTCGAGCCCCCGTTCCAAGCCCAGACGCTACGGACAAGGCCCCCCGCGCCCCTCCGCCACCAGGAGCCCGCGAGGACCCGCGGCGGAAAGTTTTCCCGGCGCGTTTCCCACGGCCCGGGGCGGCCGGAGCGCGGAGCGCGACCCTCCCGAACCCAAGCCGGGGCGGGGGGGCCGCGGGGATGGAGGGAGGGATGGAGGGAAGGGGACACTCACCCGCGGGGTGCAGCGGGGGCGGCGCGGCGGCCGGCATGCTGCCCCGGCTCCGCTCGGTCCCGCTCGGAGCCTCCCGGCCGCCGGGGGAGCGGGGGAAGGAGGGGACCCGGCGGGGAGGCGGCGCCGCGGGGCGGTGGCAGCAGCGGTCGCACCTCCGCCCCGCCGCATCCCTCCGCCCCGCGCCCTCCGGCCCCGGAGGACTCCCCGATACCCCCACGGGCGCCCAGCAGCTCGGTGCCCGACGCCTTCGTCCGCTGTGAGAAGAGGAGGAAGAGCGAGGAAGTGATTTCACCTCCCTGTGCCGCAGCATCCAGTCTGCCCATGGCAGCCGCCCACCCAGCGTCGGGGGGTGTTCTGTGATGGGGCTGGAGGCTTCCCCGTGGCCGTTCCCCGGGGGGCAGGACTCCGGGTGCAGTACAAAGCGGTTTTGTTGTGCCCCGTAACACACCAAGCAGACTTGGCAAATGGTTCAGTTTGGCTTGGATTTAAAAAGGACAAGTGCTAAGAGATGGCCTCAAGCTGCACCAGGAAGGTTTAGATTGGGTATGAGAAAAGAATTTGTTACTAAAAGAGCTGTGAAGCATTGGAGCAGGCTCGCCCAGAGAAATGGTGGAGCCACCATCCTTGGAGGTGCTCAAAAAAAAAAGTGTAGATGTGGCACTTCAGGACATGGTCTAGTAGGCATGGTGGTGTTACGTCGATGGTTGGACTTCACAATCTTAGAGTTCTTTTCCAACCTTCACAATTCTATTCTATGAGGTGCGAATAAAGCATACGTTGGGTGTATGAACAGCTGGTTGCCCAACATCTTCATGCAGTATCAGAAGAGGAGGAAGAGCAAGGAGGTGATTTCATCTCCCTGTGCCGTAGCATCCTGGCTGTCCATGGAATGCTAGCTGTGCATGTGGCGCATATAGTTGCAAGGGCATGTTTCAAAAATATGTGACAGTCAAATGATGAGCCTCAAAGCTGATTTAAGGGTTGTATAAAAAGACATTGGGCCACTTACTATACTAAGAAGGAGATGCAATTTGGTAACAGCGTCTACATACATTCATAGGGGAAAATGGCTGGGAATTAAAAGGCCCGATAATGTTGTACAGGGAAGGAGTAACAGAAAGTCGGCATCCGGATGCTGATGTTGGACAAATTCAAATTAGAAATGTTATCAATGGGAACAAGCCATCATTGGCACAAATTACAGAGGGAGGCTGTGCTTTCTTCTCTGGAAGTCTCCAAGTAAAACAACATGTCTCTATGGAAAATACAGCGTATCCCAACAGAAGTAATTAGACTTACCATAGGTATAATTGGATAACATTTAGTGGCCAGGGACATATAGTAGGTCAGATTAAAAGACTTAATGCTCCACCTTTTCTGGCCTCGAATTTTATGAACAGGACAAAGCAGAACATGCTAAACACATATCCCTTATGCTCCGATTTCTGTCATTTAAAGAAAGTTTTATCCAGCTGCCCTATGTAATTAACCTGTCTTCTGTGATTCTGCTTCCAGAGTATTTAATCATTTTTGAGGCAATACCATCTGACACAAACACCTTTGTAAATGTAGACCGTGATAAGTGTCCTGAAATGTATTTCACTGTGCTTTTTAACAGCTGAGTTTAAAGACACTGAGAGAAATCTCATATATCTTTTCTGGCTCTTTGACACAGAAATTATATTCTGCCAGACTACTGGATGAATGAAGCCATGTAAAGGAAAAGTATAGACAAAAACTGTTAGGTAAACTAGTCAAAAGCCAGATTGTCAAAACCTGCAACACATCATGTTACAAAGTTAGCAAGTGGCTACATAAAAATGTAGCATGATTTCATTTCCATTTGAAATCTCTTAGCTTGTTAAAAATCTCAAGTATTCTGTAATTCCATATTTATTGTCTTGGTTTTGCCTTTCCCCATTGTTTACAGGTTGTTAATCCTACAGTCATCTGTTTGCCTCCCAGTATTGAAGTTAGTTTGAAATAATAAGTCTTCAGGATTAGAACTTCTAGAGGAGTGTAACCTAAGTGTTGCTTTTTGGTCATTTTTTTACATGTGCAGCCAAGTTACCTCTTCTATCATATTCCATGCCCATGTGAAATCCTGGCTTCACCAAAGTTAAGGGGAGATGTCATTTGCCATTCTCCGTCTTTCAGAGGATTCTTTGAACAACGCTACAACTAATTTCTGCAGTTCTTGGCATCTCAATGACTTAACGCTGTCTTAAGAATTCAGGGACTGCGTTTAGTTCCTGGGTCTGGGACTCCTCCATCAGGTTATTCCACATTTCTGTGTGACCTTTTCCACCTGTTAAATGTAGATAATGACGGCAGTTAAAGGGATTTTCTGTCTACAGATGCAAAATCCTTAGAAGAGCTAAATATCAATCCTAATTACCTGGTATTACTCCCCGTAGTCGGTTTCCAAAATAAGAACGCAACATGACTCAAAAGTCAACACACATCAGTAGTACTCACATCTCTTATTACTGAATGAAAAACAGATAGATAGTGAATACAGACTTTATTTTTAAATGGATAGTTAGCAGAGAGTTGTCAAAGACACGTCTCTGTGTGTTGCACTCCCAGGTCATACATAGTATATATACACATGCCTATGACTGACAAACAGGTATGTTGGTACACCCTTGAAAATGGATGTTAAGTCTCTTCTAGGAAGAAATCCTGCTTTCTTTTGACCTTATCTGAAACTCAATTATTTCCTTCTGTCTTAGAAATTCCCTATTTCCCCCCTCCCTCCTTTCCCTTTGAGACCCAGGATTCTGCCGGCACCTATTATTTTTCAAATGCTGCACTTAAATTAAAGGAGATTTGTAAAATAAAAGATCCTGTTGATCATCTTGAGGAATTAGTCTTTCTAGGTGATCATGCTCAGAGATTGCATTTTGCGTGTTTCTTGTCACATTCTTAGGAAAATATCGCATTTTCTCATGGTGAGTCTAATAATTTATACCCCAGATATGATTGTCCCTTCTGAAAATGATAAATCATCTCTATACACTTACCTTATCACGTGAGCAAAAAGTAGCAATAGTGATAACTGAATGATACACATTTATTTGCCTCTGTTTTACATATTTTATAAGATATTATGATTGTCTGTTGACAAGAAAAAAAAAAACAGCTACTTTAAGCTTAATCAGTTTATTCACAAATCTGATGAGAGCTGTCTTCCTGATGTCCAGAAATCTAATTTAGAATATTGAAGAAATTAGCATAAAAATATCAATTTCATAATGTGGTTTCAATAATAAAAATGTTAGCTTGTCATTAAAGTCATTCACACAGAGTGGTTTTCCAGCTTGCTAATAATCCCTGAAGAGGCAAATGAAGATTGAAGTCTTGAAGCCCAGTGCTACAACAGAGTCTGTCCAGAGTCTACAAAAAAAAAGTGTGTGCATCCTTTGCAGATGAATCTGAAACCCCCATGGTTCTGGGATATTCGAAACACCCAGGAGCCAATGGCTGCTTTGGGCACATTAATCTAACTTACATCATGTGGCATAGAGTAGCTCTCGGTGACACAGAACTTGAAATACACGTGTGACAGGCATCCTGACACTGCTGCTACAGGCAGAACTAACAGGGATTATTTCATATTTGCATTATACTGTAAATAAGACAGTGGTTAATATGGCTACCTTTAAAAAGAGAAACTCGGTGTGTTTAATATAAAGACAAAACCCCTGACCTTTCTATGGAACTGAAAATAAGACTGAGTTCTCTCCAAGCCACATTTCTATCTCATGTTCTATGACTTGAGCATATGAAATACAAGGGGTAAATAATGAAGAAATTAATCTCAGCAAAGGAGATATTAACTAAAAGTCAGCTGCTGTTAGAACTCCAGAGGAAAATCTTTCAGATCTTCCCAATAAGAAATCAAGTGCCATGAGTAAAGTAACGAAAATGGCAGGCATTATTCAAACCACAAAATATAAATGCTAAAGTATATATGAACAATACAGGTTTTACCCTCAACCTTCAAAAATACATTTTAAAAAAAAAATTATGTCCATGCTACTCCTTGATTCTGTGCTAAGTTTAATGAAGAAAAACCAGGTTCTAATACCTGAGTAGAACCAAGACAATTTAACAGTTTACCACAACAGTGACACTACAATCATTTACACAACAACAGCACTGAACAAATTTTCAAGATCAAGAAAAAGATCAAGATCCAAATCTTCCTCAGCTTCAGTCAGCATATCAGCAGATATTCAAAGCAAAAACCAGACTTTGGCAACTTCTTATTACCTAACCAAGAATAATTATAATTAACATAATTCTGCACTTCTTTCCAGAATTAAGTTTTTGTTTAAAGGGCATATTTAGAAAGAAAAAAAAAAAGCATTGTAGTTTCACCAATGTAAGTTGTGTTATCTTCCTCTAACATACTGCCTTATTTCAGTTTCTAAGTCATGAATGTATTTAATCAGTGTCAAATTCAGATAATTAGAAGCTGCAGTGGAAAAGGGCATTGATAATAGGTGTATTATAAGTGGCAAGGTTTTAATGATGTGGGATAAATCTCAATGACTTGTTTTAGAAACTGTTACGGTATTATTTCAAGAGAGACTTGTCTATATCAAATGAGTAGAAATTGCGACCACCTGACACCCCCTGACACTCTGGATTTGTACTTCATCTGTGCTATATTAATACATGCAGGATTATGACTCTTGCCTTCTAGGAAGACTCAAAGAATGGCATGTTCATCATTAAGATACTTCCCAAGGTAGACAATTTATGTACTAATAATGCCTTTCTTTCAAATATCTCAAAGCTCATCAACATTCAGTGAAACCTCACACAATGGAGGAACTTCATTAGCAGAGTACCTGATCAAAACCCAGAGCTGGAGAAAAAACAGTTAAGGTGCTTTTATTTTATTTTATTATCTTAAATTCATTTTGGAGGTGAGAAGACTGAGGCACAAAAAAGCTCAACGAGGGCCACATAGCAAGTCATAGAAATAGAAATAAAAATAGAAACCAGATTACCTGACTTTATGTGCCTCAATATTTACCATTATTATTACAATAATATTTGATGCAGGATGCATTTCTTGAAAGAACACCAGATATTTATAGGCTAACATATTCACATAAGCTTGTGGATTTTTAAGAAGCCAAAGCTCAATGTCCAAGTGGAGGCCAGTGACAAGTGCTGTTCCTTAGGTGTTGGTATTGGGACTGGTGTTGTTTAGCATCTTTCTCACAGGCATGGACAGCTGGATTGAGTGCTCCCTCAGCAAGTTGGCCAAGGACACCAAGCTGTGTGGTGCAGTCAACACGCTGAAGGGAAAGGACACCATCCAGAGGGACCTTGACAGGCTTTACACGTGGGCCTATGTGAAACTCATGAAGCTCAACAAGGCCAAGTACAAGGTCCTGCACCAGGGTTGGGGCAATCCCAAGCACAAATTTCCTGACTGACCACAGAGTTCTGCAAATAAGCTCCCTTCCTTGCTCAGAAGTTTCGAACATTCTCCCTGCTGTGAATACCTCTACTTCACAGAATCACAGAATAACCAGGTTGGAAGAGACCCACCGGATCACCGAGTCCAACCGTTCCTACCAAACACTAAACCATATCCCTCAGCACCTCGTCCACCCGTGCCTTAAACACCTCCAGGGAAGGTGACTCAACCACCTCCCTGGGCAGCCTGTTCCAGTGCCCAATGACCCTTTCTGTAAAGAATTTTTTCCTAACGTCTAGCCTAAACCTCCCCTGGCGGAGCTTGAGGCCATTCCCTCTTGTCCTGTCCCCTGTCACTTGGGAGAAGAGGCCAGCACCCTCCTCTCTACAACGTCCTTTCAGGTAGTTGTAGAGAGCAATGAGGTCACCCCTCAGCCTCCTCTTCTCCAGGCTAAACAACCCCAGCTCTCTCAGCCGCTCCTCATAAGGCCTGTTCTCCAGCCCTTTCACCAGCTTTGTTGCTCTTCTCTGGACTCTCTCCAGAGCCTCAACATCCTTCTTGTGGTGAGGGGCCCAGAACTGAACACAGTATTCGAGGAGTGGTCTCACCAGTGCCGAGTACAGAGGGAGGATAACCTCCCTGGACCTGCTGGTCACGCCGTTTCTGATACAAGCCAAGATGCCATTGGCCTTCTTGGCCACCTGGGCACACTGCTGGCTCATATTCAGTCGGCTGTCAACCAACACCCCCAGGTCCCTCTCCTCCTGGCAGGTTTCTAGACAGACTTCTCCTAGTCTGTAGCACTGCATAGGGTTGTTGTGCCCCAAGTGCAGGACCCGGCATTTGGCCTTGTTAAACCTCATGCCATTGGACTCTGCCCAGCGGTCCAGCCTGTTCAGATCCCTTTGCAGAGCCTCCCGACCCTCCAGCAGATCGACACTTACACCCAGCTTAGTGTCGTCCGCAAACTTGCTCAGGGTGCACTCGATGCCTTCATCCAGATCATTGATGAAGACATTGAACAGGGCTGGAGCCAGCACTGAGCCCTGGGGAACCCCACTTGTCACTGGCCTCCAGCTGGATTTCACACCATTTACCACCACTCTCTGGGCCCGGCCATCCAACCAGTTTTCCACCCAGGAGAGTGTGCGCCTGTCCAGCCCAGAGGCTGACAGTTTCTCATGCAGAACGCTGTGAGAAACTGTGTCAAAGGCTTTGCTGAAGTCCAGGAAGACCACATCCACAGCCTTTCCCTCGTCCAGCAGCCGGGTCACTTTGTCATAGAAGGCGATCAGGTTAGTCTGGCAAGACCTGCCTTTTGTGAACCCATGTTGACTGGGCCTGATCACCCGGTTCTCTTGCATGTGCTTCATGATAGCACTCAAGATCACCTGTTCCATGACTTTCCCTGGCACTGAGGTCAGACTGACAGGCCTGTAGTTTCCTGGGTCCTCCCTGCGGCCCTTTTTGTAGATGGGCACAACATCAGCCAGCCTCCAGTCCAGTGGGACTTCCCCAGTCTTCCAGGACTGTTGGAAGATGATGGAAAGGGGTTTGGCCAGCACATCCGCCAGCTCCTTCAGTACCCTAGGGTGAATCCCGTCCGGCCCCATAGACTTGTGACTGTCCAGTCGGGCTAGCAAGTCTCTGACCACCTCCTCTTGGATCATGGGAGCCTCATTTTGCTCCTCTAGCTCCTGGGTTTGTACACAGACGGAACGACCCTCCTTACGACTAAAGACTGAGGCAAAGAAGGCATTAAGTACCTCAGCCTTTTCCTCATCCCCTGTTACTGTTGTCCCTTCTGTGTCCAATAGGGACTGTATGGTCTCCCTAGTCCGCCTTTTATTATTTATATATTTGTAGAAAGATTTTTTGTTATCTTTCACTGACTTGGCCAATCCAATTTCTAGCTGAGCCTTAGCCCTTCTGATTTTTTCCCTACACAATCTCACTTCCCTCCTGTAGTCCACCCAAGAGGCCTGTCCCTTCTTCCAGAGGCCATAAACATTTCTTTTCTTCTTGATATCCCTCAAGATCTCTCTATTCAACCAAGCTGGCTTTCTCCCCTGCCGGCTTTTTTTCCGGACCACAGGGATGGCTTTCTCCTGAGCTGCTAGGACCACCCCTTTGAAGAGCTCCCAGCCCTCCTGGGCTCCCTTGCCCTTGAGTACTGTCTCCCATGAGACTTCACCAACCAGCCTGCTGAAGAGATCAAAGTCTGCCCTCTGGAAATTTAATGTTACTGTCTTGCTAACCACCCTCTTCACTTCACCTAGAACAGAAAATTTTATAATCTCATGGTCGCTTAGTCCTAGGCGTCCACCTACCGCCAGATCCCCTAGAAGGCCTTCTCTGTTCACCAACAGGAGGTCCAGGAGGGCACCTTCCCTGGTTGGTTCATTCACCAACTGTGCAAGGAAGTTATCTCCCACGCACTCCAGGAACCTCCTAGACTGCTTCCTTTCTGCTGTGTTGTACACCCAGCAGATATCAGGCAGATTGAAGTCTCCCACCAGAACCAGAGGCATCGATCTAGAGATTGACCGCAGCTGTTTATAGAAGAGCTCATCAGCTGCTTCTCCTTGGTTGGGTGGTCTGTAACAGACTCCCATCACAAAATCTACCTTCTGGTGGGCTCCTCTGATTTTGACCCACAGGCACTCAACCTCCTCATCTCCACAATCCATCTCAGTGATGTCCAAGTCCTCCCTTACAAAGAGGGCTACCCCACCTCCTCTCCTACCCTTCCTGTCCCGTCTGAAAAGCTTATACCCCACCATAGCCGTACTCCAGTATGAGTCGTCCCACCACGTTTCCGTGATGGCAACGACATCATAGGCCCCTTGCCCTACGACAGCTTCCAGCTCTTCCTTCTTATTTCCCATGCTGCGTGCATTGGTGTAAATGCACTTCAGCTGAGCTGCCGAGCCTACAGCCCTCCTAGAGGGAACAGGGTTCGTTCCCAACTGCCTGGTAACTGGAGTAGTTGACACCAGAGTGCCTGCATCTCCCTTAACACCCCGAGGTGTGTTCTCCCCCACTTTTTGTGCGGTGAGGTACTGGTGGTCCTCGCCCGCGCACCCTCTCCCAATCACCAATTCCCCACATCCAGGCTCATTCCTGTCTAGCCTGGGCTCAACCCCCTCCCCCTTCACATCTAGTTTAAAGCTCGATTTATGAGCTTGGTTAGGTTTCTGGCAAGGGCTTTAGCCCCCCTAGGAGACCCATGTGTCCCGCCCTTAGCGAGAAAGCCTGGGGGTGCGTGAGCCCCCCCATGATCAAAAAAGCCAAAGCCCCTCTCCTCGCACCAGGCTCGGAGCCAGGTATTAATCGAATTCTTCATCCTGGCTTCCCCCTCCTCTCTATTTAGCATTGGGATGGAGCAGAATACTACTTGTGCCCCAGAGCCCTCCATCACTTTCCCAATTGCCCTGAAGCCATTCTTGATGGCTTTGGCCTTTTTGTTTGTTAGGTCATCATTACCAGTTTGGACTACTATCAAAGGATAGTAGTCTGTTTCGTGAACCAGGGAAGGAAGTTTTCTAGCTACCTCCTTCCCTGATGCACCCGGTAAGCAGCAGACCTCTCTGTGGAGCGGGTCCGGTCTGCAAATGGGTCCCTCCGTTCCTTTTAGGAGAGAGTCCCCTACAACAATCACCCTCCTCTTCTTCTTGATGGAGGATGTTTTTATCTTTCTCTGAGAATGGTGCAGCCTAGGGAAGGATTCTAGGCTGTGGGAGCCACCATCCTCATCCTCAGGGCTGGATTCCACCTGCAGCACCTGGTACTTGTTCGCCAGGGGGATCTGGGGCTTTGCTGTATGGGTGAGGGGAGTAGGTTTCCTTCCTCTGGCAGGAACTTGCTGCCATTCCCCATCTCTTGTAACCCCAACCTTGCAGCTTGCAGGTGGATGATGTTCGGACACTCCAGCCCCAGCAGGCTGCTGAGTTAGTGAGAGGGCCCTGCTCCACTGGTCAATCTCCCTCTCACACTCCCTGATGGTCCTCAGATGGACTTTGCTACACTACTTGCTACATTATGGCTTATTTCATATCCTCACGTAAAGTGAAGAGGAACCTTAGTTTATGGGAGACACAATTTTCACTGCCACTAACAGCTCAGGCAACAGAGAATTTAACTGCAAACAGCGTGAGACAGTGTTTGTACAGATACATTTTTAAATGACACAATTCATAGCGTTTGGAAGCAGCCAATTTCCACTTACTAGTCATGTCTACATTCTTATTGTAGAAATGGAATACTACCAAAAAATTAAAGACGGATGTATAAAACAGATCAGTCAACCAGAAATAACAGTGCCGCTCTCACACTATCTTTTACCTCAAGGTCATTTAATCTATCACCATTCAGTACTGATGAACATGTCAGACTTCTGAGTGCCACCAGAGGAAAAGAGCTGCTTCTGACAAGGCAAGAGAGGCATCACTGATTTTCTGGACTCCTCTTCAGGTAACTTGATGGGCAATATATGCTTCTGTGTTCATGTTCAGCAGTTGAGCTTGATGAAAAAAAAATTCAATTCCTCACTTCCATATTGAATGAAAAGGCTGGAACAGCGAAAGTATTTCTGTTTCCAGGAGTAGGTAAACTAGACTCAAAATCCCAACCTCTAAATATCTTTGGGAAATATGGCCACAGCTGGTCACGTTTGTATATGCAAAAGGGAGGGACTTGGTGAGATACTAGTCAGTCTTCTGTGTAATATGGCTGTAGATTTTCCATAAATTAATTCCCACTTAAATTAAAGCCTATATTTTTAAATAAGGACTTGTCATATAAACAGTGGCCTGGCTTATGGTTGACAGAAAAAGCAAGAATTTGAAAATTGCAGATTTTACCTGAGAAACCTCCCAAAAATACAAAATGTGGGCTTTTATATCATCATGAGAAATATCATCTCTTCTGTGCCTTCATTAACAACACTTGAAAATGTCTGTTGCACAATGTCCAGTGTAACTAATAATGCTTTTGTTTCTTAGGAAATATGGATAAGGCATCCATATTTTCCTCCTCACTCTTGAATACATTCCAGTGCAGTTAAGATTCAGACACCACACAGCGCTATCACCACTGTTTTCTGCTTCCTTGCAATATCACTTTTCCCTTCTTTCCCAAGAGAGAACTTGTTACTTTCCCATGTTTTTTGTAGTGCTGACCACAGTGGAGTTCCTGGTGGCCTTCTCAGTCTATCCATGAGTCACACAAATGGCACTGAAGGAACACAGGCACACAGGGATTCATCATTTTGCCACCTCTCCCCAAGGAAGATTCATAGGGTAAACCTACAGTGGCAGTGATCTCATAGATACAGACCTCAGTGGGACTCCTCAACAACCACATTAGACAGGTCAAACCACCTGGGAAGACAGGCTCTGGGACCAGCCTGCTCTTTCTGTGTCCTCATGAGAGCTGAAAAGGGACAGACCTCTATAGAGAAATATAAGGCCCCTACAACAGGAGGTAGTCTGCTGTTTGTACCTAACAGGGGGAATTCAGAGCGTGTAACTTGCCTTCACTCATACTACCCTAACATCC
This sequence comes from Phaenicophaeus curvirostris, assembly GCF_032191515.1. NCBI lineage: Eukaryota > Metazoa > Chordata > Aves > Cuculiformes > Cuculidae > Phaenicophaeus > Phaenicophaeus curvirostris. The sequence goes on along the minus strand of NC_091397.1, from coordinate 40,430,189 downwards.
AAAAGATTTCCTTGTGATCCCACTTATTCAATCCATTCTCATCATACTACAGTAATACTGAAAGCTGGTGATGTAAAGTGGCATCTGGAATTATATTGATGTATTGTGAGAAACAGGTCTAAAGGTCTGATGAGCTAGGTCCAAAATGATATTTTCATTAATTGTGGTTTGTCAGTTATAATAGGGAAAAAAAGGACAAGTTTAAACCACAGGGAATAAGAATGTTTCCAATGGATAACAACCCACACAAGGAGAAGTTAACATATTTTTGTTTGTATGACTCATAACCACTTTCATATCCACAGGAACCTGTATTTAGCTACTTAGTTCAGAAGAACAGGGAAATAGAGACCATTTGTGATCCAAGTCAGTAACAAAGTAAGAAAAGTTGTACAAGAAAGAAAAGTGTATTAAAGGAAAGAATGTGGTGATGGAGGAAATTGTATCACTTTGAGAAGGCCAAGAGAAAAGACAAGCCTGTGCATGGTAAGTGCATGGAGTGTTCAAATATTTTATGGTAAAGACAATGTAAACACAAATATATTTAATGAGAACATTATTCTCATGAGAGGTCACAGCAGCACGACAATTCACGAGTGTTAGAAAAGCATGTGATGAAGTAGAATCCTTGAAATAAATTATTTTTTCCTCTCCCATTTTTCCTCTTGTCTTAATAAAAAGGAAAATAAAAAATAAACAACCTTGCATAAAAGTGAGTTAATATTGCTCAGCCATATCCCAAGACATAGTGCATTCTTAGTGTTTTGTACAGTTTCCTATACTTATTAAGTATTTACAACATTTCTTAAATGCATTTACAATGTTATCTTAAAATTTTTAGTTTCATAACACCACATTAAAAATGCAACATTTTATTTGAGCCCTTGCAATGTGGCAGAGGAATCTAGGGAAGAGATTCCGATGCGGAGGCAGGAGACTGAGCTCTATTCCCAGCTCAGACACTGATCTGCTCTGGATCCAGGCACAAGTAACCTCATTTTGTGGCGTCTGTCTTTCCTCTTCCACCCTTTGCCTAACTAGCTATGATATTTTGCAGGAAAGGCATAGAGGGGAACTGGAGACAGTATGATCTCCTACAGCATGTAGATACAAAAAATAGCACCTCCAGGCTCTACTTTCAGCGAGGACCTCTTGGTATTACATTGCAAAACACCCTTTAACATGCAGAGGAAGATGGTGTGTAAAAACAGTCACAAGCTGCTCCTTTTCTGCATGCTTAGGGTGACTGGTGCCACTCCATAACTTTTGGCAGCCCTCATTAAAGTTAGCTATTTGTACTGGACTTTGATGGACAAAACACATAACCAGCAAGAGAATCAAAACAAGATAATCTGTTCTGTCATCTTTTTTTTTTGTTTTTTTTTAATTAATCTCACAATATAACAATGATTTTTTGAAGCCCTAGCTGTAAGAATTTGTATCGCTGCAAAAAAAAAAAAAAAAAATGCTCAGCCCTCCTGATTGAGAAAAAGTATCTTGAAAATAACAACCTTACAGTTTGAAGAAGGAACATACATGTACACAGTACTGGCACAAATTGTTTCAAGCCTGGGTTCTCAAGGAAGAAAGACTTTGAGGCTGTAATTTTTCTCTCCAATTTCTTGTCACTATCCCTCTCCCCACCAAATAATTTTGAAACCACTGGCTAATTTCTAACAAAATTGACAAGATGGTAGACATTTGAAATATAACTGATTTGTATCCATTTTGTGCAAACTTAAAGCTGTCTAGCACGCGACAAGCCAAATTATTTTCCCTTATGAAGGCCAAGCAACTAGGATGTAGCTGCTCTTCACATATGTAATTACTGACAACCAAAGGCCATCAAATATTTGTAATCATCCATGGGTAGCTTCCCTTTAGACTTGGCCCTGTGTTTCAGGGAAAACATTGACAGCTGCCACGTCAGCCGCACATGGTGGAGAACTAATCTAATTCAAATTGAAGGAAAGCACAAGAGGGGAAAATAAAAGACTGGAGGCAAAGGGCAATTCATAGTAAAGTAGGATTGCTTAGTCCCACTGCTCACGGAACAATTTGCTTAAATATCACTGATTTTAAGATAGGGGCCACACCACAGCACAGATAATTTTAGAACATCAGAATAAACTGAGCACATGGCATTAATTCTGACCACTCAGAGAAGCACTTTTCTTTTTTTTGAGAGCACTTTCCTTTGCTTCTTGTACCAATATGCAGTATTACATTATTTACAAGCTTTTGATCTCTTTATGCATTAATTTTATTGCTTTCCTGATAGCTTTGCAAAACAAGAGTGCAAGAAATGCACATAACTGGACAACGTGACAAATCATGAGAAAGTGTGTGTTTTTCTGCTGGCCCTAATGAACTTTGCTCAACCCCACAGAACACAGGGGAAGCTGAAGTACTGAAGGTGCTTCTATCTAGCTGCCAATCTACCTACACTCCAGTAAAGGAGAAAGATGTAGAAGGCAGGAGCTGGCAGTTAAGGGCTTTACTAGGATTTTGATGGAGATCGTGTTTTAGCACACAGCCAACATGGCAGGAAGCCAATTTTCTTCTGGTTTTACCCTTCTCTTTGAGGCGCTGTGAAAGAGAGTGGAGAAAAAGTTGAAGGACCTCCCAAATCATAGTTACACAGCCAAGAGGACTGTGCCTAGTACAGCCTTTCCTTTGCCATGTGTCCTTCAGACACAGTCATAACCTCCTTGAGAGGGAAATAATCTCTTTTCCCTGTTCCTGTCCACATACATCAAACAGTATGGGTAACAATCCTGCAACCCCAGTCTCAGCTCAGTGAGATCCTCTGATCTGCCCATATCTTGGAGACATCTTGGTGGAAGAGAACTTGGTGTAAGATCTTCTGGACAAGAAGCTTTCTGTCCCCCTTTCCATGGCCCAGATTTGTGGTCCCAGCTTATTCTCCAGTGCTCTATCCAATACTGTTTGTAAGGCCTTGTTTTCACGGGAGACTTAAACTCAAATGGTTATTGTACGTGTACTGTTGCAGAGATGATCTGCTATGGGGTTAAGTTAGCTATTCTGCAAGGGATGAAGAACACCTTCCTATCAGGCCTCCACTCAAATTTCATTCCTAAACAGCTAGGCTAAGATTTTAAACTGGTTTGAACTAACTACAACTAGATGAATTTTGCTCCTGCTGAAAGATATGAAATTTTCCTGTACATGCCAAATAATGCACTGTTCCTCATTGATGTGAACACTTTTTCAGTCTCCTCAGGCAGAAGACATGGATTAAGTATTATATTTACAGACAATGCTATTTATTGTTATGGCTACAGATGGCTCCAAACTTTTATTTATCCTTTTCTCATTCACCAGTGTTTTTCACGTGGTCTGTCTAAGCCAAGGGAAATGAGGCTTGACATTTCAATGGTGAAAATATGACAAAAGAAAAACTGGTAACAATTTCCTTCCCTCAGAGAAAATTCAGACAGTCTCTTCAAAGCCATCTTAAATCCGTTGCAGATGACTTCAGAAAACCCCATGTGGCACCTCATGCAAAGGCACCACAAGGCAGTGGACGTCAGCTGCCTGTGATCACTTCATCTGGTCAAGCAATAATTTGCCTGGTAAACATGCTATGTCACCCAAAAAATTAAGTTTACTTCAAAAATGTCCCTGGCAAATACCACTTTCCCTCCTTTCAATGATCCATAAATCTCTGTTAAACAAGGAAGCAGGACCAAAACTCTTCAAAGTAAGCAAATGGTTTCTAATCCCTTTGCACTTGTTAGGAACAGGCCTGTGACAGAGTATTCGCTTGCAGCCCGGGAGCCTGGAGACAATATTTTGCTACCTAGGCAACTTATTCACATCATCTGTAAAGCCCTGTGGATAGTATCTGCAAACTAATCTGAATGAAAAACACTGCATCTCATCAGCTAGGTCTTTTATTTATTTAACAAGATACAAATACAGTATCTGTCTGATGGGGTTTTGTAAAGAAAGGGGTGAGGTTTACAATGAAAATTTGATTAGAGCTTTTAGGCAGTGCTTTATCCTCCCCTATCTATGCTGAAGATCTCCATAAGACTGTCAAACGCACTCCAAGAACACATTTCTGTTACATGAAGCTGGTGCTGAAATATGGCATCCCTTAGATCCTTGCATGAAATTGAAGATGTGATTCAAAACATCATCTTTGTATCAAAGATGTAATTATCTGTTGAGTTTTGCTATCCAAGATGAATAAAAGAACGAGTCACCCTTAACTAAAGATGTAAAATCTCTTAAGTCTATTTGCTGAAAACAACCAAGTGAGACGCTTTTACGGGTAACCTTGCTTATTTTAGGGAGAAACCTAGAGACTCAACTCTTTAAAAAGAAAATGGGCATTCCTGGTATAAACTCTACCCGCTTCAAGCAGTTGATTGAGGCTATCTGGAGTTTCAGGCTTTTTTAAACACTGAATGTGTTAAATACATAGATCATACATTTGCCAATTGGTCATAAGTCAATACTGTCCAGTGCATGACAAATTCCCAAGAAGCAGAGCTGAAGAATTAATTCAGTCTGTGCAGAACTGTCTTTAACATTATTTTCTGAAAGGACTGTTGGTTAGCTGCCCTTTCCCCTACCCTTTCCACTGGAAGATTTAAGGAGGCTACCTCCACTATTTTGCTCTACTTGGTGCTTCCTGGACATCAGAAAAAAAATTTTTCACAGAAAAGGTCACTGGAAGAGGCTGCCCAGGGAGGTGGTTGAGTCACCATCGCTGGAGGTATTTAAAACACGGGTGGATGAGGTGCTGAGGGGCATGGTTTAGTGGTTGATAGGAATGGTTGGACTCGATGATTCTGGGGGTCTTTTCCAACCTAGTGATTCTGTGATTCATGCCCTATAGTGACTGTGAACTGCACTTGAAAACTGAGATCGTAGCAAAATATTGCCTCTCCAGCAAGCGGATAAGGTAAAGAGCAGAACCACATGAACAAATTCTTGTTTTATGTTTCAAACCATTTTTTAAGACAGGAGTTCATTTATATTAGGCATTTAAAAAATGTTTTAATCAAATTTCTGTGTTACGGTAATACATGCACCTATATTGCAAGGGCATTGAAAATATCTGGAGGCAAGCTTATCAGCTTAGCAGTGAACACTCCAAAGAAAGACAATTAAGAGGAACTGCACTGTGGTAAACACTGAAAGTTTTCAGTTAGAATTCTTTCAGAATAGATTCTGTCTGAGCCTGGGTTTTTCTATGTGCACTTTCTGAGGTGAGATTTTAAAGGAAAGCTGAATCTCTCTGTTATAAAGAGCCCAATGTGTGGGTGCTGTTAAGAACTCCAGTAGGTTGGGGCGATTGCACATGACTTACAGCTTTGTTTATTCACTGAGTATTTTTTTTAAATAACATGGCATAAATCCGAAGGGAAACAATTAGTATCCATGTGCTGAGAAACAAAGCAGTGCTAGTTCTTTTACTCCTAAACTCTCAGAGGAGTGACCAAGAGCTAGAATTTAGAAAGAACTAAAAGTCATAGAAGTGAGACTTCAGTTCACCAAACTAAAATCACATGCTTGAGCATCTCTCTCCCCCTTAGCCACCTCTAAATGCTGCCAGCACCTTAATTTTATCCAGAAGCTGTTTAGTGTAAAATGCAGAACTATTGAGAGATGTTTAGGCTTCGTAACCAAGTGATCCTAGTGCCACACATTTTAGCTCATCTCGCAAACCAGTGTAAATGGCTGCACTAGATTGCATCCTGAAAAGTCTTATTCTCTATATGAACTGCATATATTTCTGACCAGAGGATTTTGGATTTCATTGTGGTACCAAGGACCTAGTATTTGGGTGCCTAACACATCCACTGCACACACAGGCTTTAGCATGCGTTCACTAAATAGGAAAGAGGGACAGAAAGATGCATGTTTGAGGTCACAACATCATTTGAGGTCATCATTAATTGTTCATTACTCAGCTGATACCAGAAAGAAAACCTGAAAGAAAATAAATAAAAAACCTACAGCTATCAAATGCACACAAAGCCTACAAGAGTCCAAATAGAAAGGTAACATATGGGTAAGGCTGAGAAAGCTAATTTTAAACATTATTTAGTTCAGCAAAGAACACATCCTGATTCAAAACGTGGATTTATTCTTATCTCACATTTTTATACTGAAGTTATTTTTCTGGAGATTGATTCTCAGATTTAGCAATTATTAAGACATGCTGTTTTACAAATAAGTGAGGGTTTTTTACTAAATCTGGTACTTTGGTAACTAGAAGAATGTAAAATTACATAACTTAATTTTTAGACTATTTTATTAGAAAAAGGCAGATAAAGCTTCTTAGTTCTAAGGAGACTCCTTTTTATTCATTACCTTAATTAAGCTAATTTGGATGGAAATTTAAATTACATATAAAAGGCAAAAAACTTCATGTACTTTTATCAATGAAATATAATTACATGGAATACTATGAATAATAAAAACCCATTTATTGACTTAGATTTGAAGTTAAAGCTATTTGAATAAGGAATTCTTCCTAGCCATCTGTCCTTCAAGATACGTAGAAGCAGAGGAGGTTAACTCTTCTTCTACTACATTTCGTCAATAGGATGTTAATTTTCTTTATCCAGATTTCAACTCCCAACCAACTTGTCAAGTTCTAATAGTCCTTACATTTAATTTAGCTCTTCATGCAGCAAAAAGTAAAAGCATCTGCATTTAGTTTATTATTTCAGCAAATTGTATGCACAAAATCACCAGAGGTGATTTCATCTATTCCATCGACTGGACTTTAGTGACTGACAATAAATAGAGACTTATTTCTAGGTGTAATTTGGAAGAATTTAAAAAACAAATCTAATCTGCAATATACACTTTCATAGCAATATTCAGGTCATAACTGTAAACACATTTTAGTAGAAAATATGCATTGCAATGGGCCCAGTTGTACATCTTTTTTGAAGCCACTGTTGTTTTCTGTCTTTTCACACTGAGGCAAAAAAATACCCCTCTCAAACTTATGTTTTAGTTTCTTTGTTAATCTACTCCTAAGTTATTTTGAAAATGGGTCAGTTAATGTGCTTTCATTCTGCTTAAGATATTTCTCTTTTAAATAAAGCAAAAAAATCTCTATCTTTGTTTATAAAGCTGTTTTTGCTCAAGGCTCTATTCATATCAATCTGCCAAGACTAATATGTGTGACAGAAAGTAGGACAGCGATCCCCAAAGAGGGACAAAAAACCGATATGACAAATAAGCTGGAAAAGATGAGGGGTCATTTCCCTTTCAGCTTCAGTGAAATACCTTGCTTTATGAGTCAGCACTGATCACACAAACTGTTTGCAATCATAAAAACAGGTATTTGCAGCATGCGTTTTGCTACCCCAGTTTAGTAAGGCGGGAGCAAACAGCACTGACTGATCTGAGATATCCCAGCTAAAAAACATAAACCCAGGAGCTGAATCCATGTTTTGGACACCTAATCAAGCAGCCAGAACATCAGGCTCTTCTGTGACGAGGTGGAGTCACCTCACAAAGAAGAACAGCCAAAAAGTCTACTGTTTCAGAAGCTTAGCTTAAGCCATCCTCATATACACAAAGACACAGTCTCCTAGCCGCACAAAGAAACGTTTTCTTTCTCAGGTTCTAGAAAATCAGAGATTCGGTGCCCTCTAGCCTTCATCAGCAGTTCAATACTATTGAAGTCCACTGAAACTGCCAATAGAACATCCCTTTTTTGATTTCTGAATGGATGAACAGGTCCGAGTGGTTCAGAAGGTCCAATTCAGCTTGTGTATTGAGACTTGACTGCCCTGCACTGAGCCTTGAAAAACCTGACTCTGGTTTTACCTGTTTTCCTTTTATACTAGTGAAATTCACCTGATTTTGATCAATTAACTCCACTTTGCCACAAGTATAAGTAAGATCAAAATATGTCTGGAAGGGTTTAAGCTGGGTACAAGTACACTCGCATAGTTACTTCCAGTGCATGGACAGCAGAACTTAAAGATCTCTCTGAGATCATGTTGAAATGTTTCATGTAAATACATATATTCACATAACCATCTTAATGTGGCTTTAAAACAGTACTCCTTTTTTTGAGGAAATGTAGAAAGCTAATTAAATTCTATTGTGACAAATTATCAGAGATGCTTTTTCCCCCCACATTTAAAACAAATGTTGAGGGGAAAAAAATAAGATTTTACAGGTAGGAACCGTACAGATACTCTCACTTAGTGATTCTCTACCTGCCATTCTCAACTGAGAAAACATGCTTTCCCAGAGAGCTTTAATGTCATCAATTCTAATGAAAGTGACAGGTAAATTAGGCCTGATCAAGGACAGTAAATGACTGTATATTCCAGGGGAAGGCTGGGTCAGGCACATACAGAACTGTCCGTGTTCATGCCAGCAGCTAGTCTGAGTCAGAACAACATGTGTAAAGACTGGGAGCAGAAGATGCTAGTAGCACAAGGAGCAGCCCTACAAATCAATATTCTTGTGCACCTAAGGCTTCTCACATACTCTCTATTCCAAATTTTTTCCCATCTCTAATAGGAATGATCAATATACATCTGCTGAAGTATCATAAAGCTCAGCTGCCTAATGTTTGTAAAGCATCCTGACAGTTCCAGATGGAATCTGCTGCATAATTATGGAGAGTTGCCTCTACCTCCTTGATGCTGCTGCACTTTTTAATCCACCCTTTTATCGACCGGTATTTCATGCACCCTCCCTTGCAGCTGAAGCAGTGAGCGAATAGAAATGACAAAGTGCGCTTCCAAACTTCCCTCCCACTCACCTCTCCTCCATCTGTCGGAGAGAGAGATTCTATTTGCTGCAGAAGGGCTGTCTGGCTAAAAATGTGAGCACTTTTTACAGCATGATCCCACTCTCTCCTCCACACACACCCACTGCCCAAGTGCTTCATTTTGAAATATGACATCGCTTCTTTGCTAATACCCTGTGCAAGGAGAGGCTTCTACAGCACATTTTATTAGGTCCTGACAAAAAACTGCTACAAAATCCCACGTGGTGATCACTGCTCATCTGCACCCAACCACTTAGGAATGGAAAGAAACAGAGGATATCCGAAAGGAAGACTATTTTTCTTTCTCTTTTCCCTGTCAGAAACAGTCCAGTTCAGTCATATGTCCTACTATTTCCAAATTTTGAGGTTTAATCCAAGTCTCACAACCAGCTGGTATTTCCCTTTAACACTTGGCTCCGGAAAGCGCTCACTTTAGATTTTCTGTTTCTTTGAAAGAAAACAGTAAGTTGAGAATCCCTGGCTGGGGAGGAAAATGAAGTTTGGCTGAAAACACTCTAAAAGATTCAGGAAACAAAGGTATATACAAAGCATCAAAATTCATTAAGCACACAATATAATCCTTTGGTTTTAAGCCAGTGTGCAACACTTCTAAATATGTGGAAGTGGCACTATGAGGAGTGGGGAAAGGTTGTGGGTATGAATACAAGATTGTCGACCAAGTGTAACTAAAGGAAGCATAAAAGCCTATGTTCAGACAGTATTGTAGTCCAGACCTCAAGGACTGGGCTTGAGATCCTGTCTAAAGAAAAAGCACAAGAGTACTTGGATGAAAAAAGCAATATATCGCTTCATTTATCATTGAAGTAAAACCTCCCAACATCCTTTTTATTCTGAATATTGCAGCTTGGGACTGAATATTGTACAGTTTGGGACTTGCATCTGATCAGTTGCAGAGAGCACCTTTCTCAAGTCTGCATAATAGTCTACCTATCAATTGATCTAGGCAGGCAATTTTGTCCCATGTATTCATCTAATATTTCAGTAATCTTTGCAGAATGAGTACAAAATGGGGATGGCTGGAAAATGAGTGTCAGACAAGAACTGGCATTTTCTTTTCCCTCTGACCCCAATTTTGGTTAGCAGGAATACAGAGATGGAGATCCACACCACAGCTGTGAGCTGGAAAAGACTGTGTCCTTTCTTCTAGAACACAACTTCTTCAGATTCTGCTCGAGCAATTCCCATCAAAAGGCTTCAACCAGAAATGCAGATACATCACTGACGCTAATTAAATGCCCAGGCTATATAGGTGTTTCAGTTCATTTAAAAAACTCATTAAACCTAGAAGGAAATGTTTTTTGGTTGGGAAATGGCAGCCCGTCCCAAGCAGTGGCTCCAGCCTTGGACAAGCTTGAATCAGTCCTGACAGTTGCTCAAGACAGTTATAGCTCCTCCTAGCAAAAGGTGGTTGTCTAACTTAGGTTCCCAAAACACTACTTACTGAACATTCCGCATCTTTATCTTGATGACTCAAGTCACAAAAGCTTCAAAAAGATCCTCCAACAAAAACAGGCAGACATAGCTATTTGTGAACTAGACAACACAAAATGGGCAAGGTGAGAAGAGATGGAGGATTTAGGTCCTTAGGGCTGGTGGTGGAAATAGGCAAAATTCTCCTCTCTCCATACCTAGTAACAGCTCAGTAACAAACAGCAATCTAGTTTTAATTCCCAACAGAAAAAATATTCTGCACAGCAACCAAATTCTTTTCTTTCCCTGTACAAGACTACTGTAGAGCATGGAGCTATAAATACCTAAGCTCACAGGTACAGTTCATTGTACTACAAGTTTATTTCTTTTTTAAACGTCAATGACTCCTCCAGCCAAAGCAGGGAGTAGTGAGAAACTGTGAATGTAACACCGGGAAATTCCTTCATATTAGCTGATGTTTAATCCTGTCAGAACAGCATCAGATTGAATCAGACACATTCAAAGTGACAGGGTCAGGAAGAGGTGAGAGCTGCCCAGGCACATTATTTACAGAGACAAGCAGAGCTGATGAGGTTTTTTCATTGCTGATTCATTCCAGTTTGATCCCTCTGTTTTCTTATGCCAAGGGTTCCTTGTTAACTGTTTAAAGCGCATATTTAGGGAAACTTGACCATGTTTTATCTAGGAACTTTAGAAAATAGTTCTACATAATTTGTTAAAACAAAGCATTGAAATGCTATATATCTCTGCTATACAACACTACGGTTAACTTACTCCAGCAATTTTCAGTGAAAAATTATCATATAAGACTGCAAAGCACCAGTCGTCCTAAAATCTGCCTAATTCTAAAAATTGATGGGAGTTTTGTAAGCAGTATTAATATCTGCATTTAATGGACACATGGGCAGGAGTAGCTGCATCACCATGGGCATTGCCTGTGAAACAGCATTTCTTGCCTTTAAGATAATGTCATATTGAACTTGATGTTGTATAGGAGCAGACTGACTTTGGGAAGGGAAAGGGCTTCAGAAGAAAATGGGTGGGATTTGCAAATGGCCAATACCTAAGCCAAGACAGCAGGCTGTACCACCACTGGTCTTACCCAATAGCTCCATTATACATGCAGAACTCCTGTATTTTGACAAGATTGAGCAGCTCAGTATGTTACCTACCTCTAAGTCCAACCAGGATCCAGAAAATAGGCAGCTCTTTCTCATCTTCCACCTTAGTCCAATAAAGTACTGCTCAGAGTTCTTAGGCACCATGGGCAGTGCTATAAAACATAGAATGGTCACAATTGACTAGCCTCTGAATCAAAGGGCTCTCCCAGGGAATGGGAGATCCAGGTGTTAACTTTCACATCAGCTACAGCTTAGGATGAGCCTGGGTACTGGGCTGCTGGCATTTGCACTTCTCCTCCTTAAGCAGTTTCACTGCACAACAAATACAGTAGTCACTTGCCAGAAACAGAGGGCTCAACCCTTCCCTGGAAATCAAGCACTACAACACTGGAGCTACAGGTCCCCTTCCAAGGGCTAGATGATTTTTCAAATGTAGGACTACTAGTGCTGACATCCACAACTGCAATGCACATCTTCCCTTCCTGAATGGGTTCTTCCTCCACCCTCTCTCTAGCCCCCCCAAAATCCTAAATTAAGTCACCTTCAGCAATGAATTCTCCTCTAGGCAATCAGCACCTGGCTCAAAGCATCCTTCTGGAAGGGTTGAATTTGAAACTTGGCCATCTCAGCAGCCTAGAGCAGTACTCCAGCCAGTCAGCTGTTACATAAATACTTATCACCACGCCCTCCTACAAGTAAACTTTTGTCTGGCTGTCTCCTGGTGAAAATAAAGAATTCTATCTGTTCTTTTGACAGAGAGACTACTGAAGGTTGTACAGGCTGTACACTTCATATGCTCCAGGACTCCAGGACTCCCTCAGTCTAAGCTCCAAAGATACAGAAGGTCTGAAACTCACCTTCCTGCACGTCTTCTACAGACAAATACCATTTCAGATCACCAGTACCTCTCAACTCAGTGTGCTTTTGCTCCACATACCACACTGAGGTACCAAACTTTCTCCATAGGTACCTCATCCACTGCTCCATGTTCTCCTCCATAGGGTGCTCCATGTTCAAAGGCTCTTCTTTTTTCCAGGACACTGTCCAAGACTAAATTTCCTGTAAATTTCCTGAGGTAAACACTGTATAATGCATGAAGAGTGCCCCAAACTACATAGTTACTGACTTTGATTAGGATATCACTAACACTGGAGCTGACAAATCAGCAGCAAAATGTTTTGTTCTAGTCTATTTCTAGAGAAGCAGCCAACTTTTAAACAGCTCAACTGTTCTACCCCTGACAGTTCAAAGGTAAAAATCTCATTCCGTGACTTTATAAAGCATGTCTAGCAAAAGGTAAGCAAATGTTAAATTGAATAGTTCACAGGAAGGCATGCAGCACTGAAGTGGTGCAACATAGCTTCAGTAGAGACCTACTCATCCCTTCACAAAAGGGAATTACAAGGATTTACTTCTACAAGATTTAATGAAAACTACTTTCTGGCATCACTATTGTTTATTTTCCTGCAGAATGTCTTACAGGTAAACCTAATTTTGTCAGCTGCTAAAATTTCAGCACTGGTATACCCAGGACAACTTAGAAATGTGTTGATAAGAAGCCCAATGAAAGTAATTTATAAATGCCTGGAGTATACTATTTAAATATACTGGAAAATAATATACTGGAATATTATTTAAATTACTAGTAATTTACTTTTCATTTAAACCATGAAACTTTGTGTGCAGATTAAACAGAAAACGGGATACAGGCAGGTAAGAGTCTCCTATCAATTTCTTTCCAAATATTATTTACACAGATCAAGCAGCACAAAAAGGTTGTAAAGAGACTTCAAAGACATTGCAACCCATCCTCTTGCAACAAGGCAGGATCAACACAGCAAAGATGACAACACAAGGACACACCCATGCACATAAAGGTAGCAGGCTCATAGGCTGAAAGCAGTATCAAAAGTTCATGTCAGAAAATTGAAATAAATGCTGAAATTCTCACTGAATATTTGCTTGTAATGGCTATTAATCTGAAAATTCAGCTGCCTTGGTGTTTAAGTGTCTGACTTGAGTGTTTCACATTGACTTTATTTGGGTATGTGTACATTCAGAAATCTTGGTGTACAAATGTAGCCATGAAAACTACTAAATAAAATATGTAAACACTTCCACTTCCCTTCACACCAACTCTCATAAATGAGCATTAGAAAGACAAAATTTTTTACACCTATTACGCCAAGATAAACAAGTAAAGAGTACGGGCATTGCTAATACACAACTGAGTTGCATGCTAACAGAAAGTCTGAATGACAGACGTGCCATAGATCTAATACACAGCAAGACCCAGAGATGTTTTAGTAAGTAGAGCTGTGAAGATCTTCAAGAAAACTGAATGCTCCGACAACAAAGGCAGAAACTCAGCAGCAATGGCTGTGGTCCCCTTTCACATAAGGAAGGGTACTTCAAAACTGGTTTTCAGCAAATAATGTCACAGGGACTGTCGACATGAAAATGTTTTGTTTTATTTACACTAAGATAAGGCAATTACTTCCCTCCTATGTTTTGAGTGAGCATAAAGGCAAAAGGTTTCCCTTTAGGAATGAAAGCAAATGCTTGGGGGAAAAAAAAAAAATATCAGTGTTTAAATGTTTTTCTGAGTCAGAATTTGTAACAGTCAATTGTTAGGAAAATGTTTAGGAACAAAATTGTGGGCAATGTTATGAAACAATGCTTTTAAGAGGGATAAAGGGAAAAGATGGAAATTATCCATCACTGAGAGTCCTTTGTATTAATATGAGGTTCAAGACTGAGAGATATTTTTTCCCTTAAGGAGTTTGGAATATGGAGAGTTGTCATCTTTTAGACCACACTCCTCTCTTCCAACCACAGTAAATAGTTTGTTCTTTTTCATTTAGGTGTCATTTTTGTATCACTAGGGAGAGGGACTTTAAGTCACCAGTTTGTGTGCTTTTGAAACCTTTTCTAAATTCTTTTCAACTCAACATGGCTTAGTGGGTGGATTGACAGCCTGCAATGAGCAGCCTGACTACTCATTTCCAAGGTTTCAGTGCAATATGCATCTCATGCATATCAAAGTACATGCCATGACTCTCAAGGCCTTTTGGTCAAAGGCATGAGTTGGTATCAGAACACCGGAGCTTCCACCAGGGGTGAGAATGACTTAAATAAACAAACAAAAAAAAAAGCAAACCCCAAGGGTACCTCAATCAACTGCTTATTGCTAATCAAAGGTTCAAATAGGATTAATGCACACAGATCATTATTATCTAAAGAGACCACCATGGAAAAGAAAGGTTAATGTTTACTTATGCAGATCATCATCATAGGGGAAAAAAAACCCCAACCTGACGGAGACCAGCTCACAGGGACGTCTTAGAGAGACTAGACGGACTACTGCTCTGGTGGCAAGTAGCAATTCTTTATTCCTCAACCAGAGTTTTTATACTCTCCTGGGAGAGCTTGTCAGTTTCTACCAAGCTTGAGTGCACTGTTTACATTACTGCTATTCTTACCGTGAGAATACAAGTTCTGCAAGTTCTACAAGTGAGGGACTACGTGTCTGTTCAAGGATTCACACATTATTCTGTTTGTGGTGGTCTTATCTTAGACCTGCAGGTGTTCTTGAAATATATTTAACTCGGGCCCTGGAATGATGAGAAACTAAGCATGTTGCCAAGAGCCCTGATAGTCCACATCCTCCCTGTCAGGAGGAGCAGCTTTGTTGTTGGCATGATATTCTGTTCCTGACCCTTTCAGGCCAGACAGAATATTGCTCTCCAGGCTCTTGGCTTTCATTATTCTGTCTTTGACCCTTTCAGGCCCCCAGAATGTCTAATGGTTCTCCTCACCAACCTTTAGGCACTGACATTAGACTGGAGATCCAACTAGATATCCCATCTTCACTTGAACATTACTAAAATCTTGGCCTAATATAGCTCTGAAACCATGAGCCTTGAAATTTGAATCACCATAAATTTTGGCTGGCAGTCATTATTTCACATGCTCCTGAAGTAAGTTCCATCTGGGAAACCTGATTTGAAGTTAGAGAATGAGCAGTGTTTCGTACTGAACCATACCAAGGATCATAAGTCCCTGCACCAAGGCAATGTACCTGAAATTATTTGTGCAATAAAACTTCTGTTCTTACTTCTCTTTCTTTGTTTTTATTTCTTCTTTCTTGGTGTTTCACAATAATGTTTTTAACATTTCATTTTTCTCATAAAGAGGAAGTATGATCACTAGATCTTTAAACTGTGGCCAGCAAGGATTTTTAAGTTGTAATTGTCCTTAATAAGTTTAGGTAGCATTTACTGTCACATGTCCCACTTCCATAACATGGAGCATAATAACAAGTAATTAAGTTTTTGGCAAAAAGTAATTATTGAAACCATTTGTTATGTGAACAAAGTGGTTCCTTTTTCAAGACAAAGTATTTCAACAACTAAATATAATAACACTCTAATTATGTTTAACATGCAAATGCATTCATTTAAAACATTGCTAAAGGAAATTCAGGGACATTGAAATCCTAGAAGTAAAACAGCATCAGTATGAACTGGTACCCTGGACCCAACTTGTAAACCGCACTCATGCAGTCAGTCACACATGTCTTTTAGAAAGCATTCAAAAAATAAGACAAGATCAAGTGATTTTAAAAATCTTACAGGTTTTATAAAAATGATGTTACACGTTACAAAATGTCTTTTATCAATTAGAACATACAAAACACTTAAAATGTACTCTTAAAGAAAGATCATATTTCAGTATGTACAAGTTAACAGTTTATATCAAAATGATCAAATAGAAGACAATCTATAACTTTTATACCTATTTAATTAGAAGTATGTACACTGTCAAAAATATGAATACATTTAGAAATTACTGTTCATATCTAGAAAAATAGAAAAGAGAGATACTGTATGCACCTCATCTGAAGACTCAAAATTTTCCAAACATTACAAGACTCTGAACACAGCATGTTTACAAGGGTAACCTAAATATCTCTTAAAATCAGAGAAACTATCCTTCTATTTTTCTGACAATTCTAGCTCAGAAGAATGATGTAAGTTAACAAGGAAGAAGAAAAATAAGACAGAGCAGAAAAATACCCCTGAGATAAGGCAGAAAAATTACTATTTCTTATTTGTTTGTTTCTTTGGTGTTTTGTTACTTTTAAGCTACCACACGGGTTTGAAAGGAAATTTGTCCTGTTACAGGTTTAACAATTACAACATCACCACATAGGTACTTATTCTGACACAATACAAATGATAAAAAACCAATAATGTAAGTTGCTCTTTTTCTTCAGACTCTTCCCATTTCTGACCCCATTCCTCTATTTTTCTTTTTTACTATTTTTTATTCTAAAATTAGATTGGTAAGAGGATAGAAAAGCCACCTGCATATTTTTTTTCTAATTACCATTTCCCATATCTTCCTTTTCTTCTTGAGGGTTTTTTATAAACAAGTTCTTCAAAAGCCAGGCTTTCATCTTCCACTTCATTTTCCAAGTCTCTATCATGCACAAAGCCTATTTTAAAAACAAGAAATTAATGCAGGATGGAAAACCCCAAACCCTTTTTCTCTTACTGGTATGACAAGCTATAGCATTGTGAAGTTATATGTCAGCAATATACCTTCATACAAGTATAACCATATCATGTTTAGCAAGTATTTGGCTTAAGGTGACAGTGTACTTAGAGCTCTGCTAGGAAGCAGAGACTGCTAAGCCACTTGCTGCACTGGTAATTTTTACACTGAAAATCTGTTTCTATTGTTATTGCTTTTGACTCTTTTAAGAAGTATGTCTCTCCTCTCTCGACAATAAATTTGCCTACTGACTTCAAAGACAGACTGCAATGTTGCTTGTGAGACTGAGTGCACTCCCCTACAATCTTTTTAACTATGTTTTTCTCAGAATATGAAGGTGTAATACAAGGCTTTATCACCATTAAATTTTCTAAAATACAGCTGTTGTAATGCTTTATATATCGTGCAATTTGTAAGCCTGATCACTCCATTGATGCCTTTTAGTGCAATTGTTGCAATCCCACCACCTAAAAATGTGCTTAAGCCTAGACACAGTAGGCACAATGAAGTCTTGTCCTCAGAGGTCTGTGATGCAACAGACTGCATCAATGCATGTTACCTTTGATGTGAAACCAAGTGAAATGGGAGTGAAAATAAAAGAAAACCAACTACATGTAACGTTTTTCCACAGAAATCTAAGCAGCAACCTAAAGATTAGTTTTGCTAGGAAGGTGGTTTCCAAGAACTTGGATGCACGCTGCCCACAAATCCAATGCGGCGGCAGAGTTAAGAAACAGCACTGTCTTATTAGTAAAGATTAAGACAGCTTGTCTTCTGTTCCCCCTGCCCAAGTTTCTATTCTGAGTACTGCCCTTGAACCATAGTTACAGGTGCACCTGCATGTGCACGAACACACACATCCTTTATGCAGACTGAGATCCACAGAGAGCTAGAGGAAGAGTCTTGCACCATTCTGGCCACCCCCTAACCAGCTGTGAAGCTTGTGCTCTGTTTTAAAGAGACACTGAGGAAAGACTGGTTAACTCATGTTCTCCAGAGTGCTCCTATGGAGTTGCCTGTTTCTTGTCGCCTCGAGGATAAGTGAATATCCACGATGCTGCTGACTTGGGAGACTGAAGTGACACCAAGAGACCATTACTGAACAATGTCCTCTAGGGGGCACAGACATCTGTGTAATTTGAAAACTTACCTTCTTCATTTTCCCTATGAGAGTCCATTTTCTTCAGCCACTTATGAGCCTCATCAATGGTGGCAATCAATTTGTTGGCATGTTCAGTTATTATTTCTTCAGCTGAAACAAAGCATAATTAACAATCTGTTAGAATAGTAAATGGACAGCAGCTAAAAGCCAAGCAGCTTACACAGAGCTCTGCTGTATGGTGCTGCAAAGCAAAAAGCAAAGCAAAAAGTCAGTGTCATCAGTGTGCAGGCAAATCACTACTGGGGATGAAGATACTCTATGTATTACTCCCCACTCCAATCAACATTACTAGCATTATTAGAGGAGCAGCTCTTCATCCTTGTGCTGCCTCTTTTAAGAGATACATGAAACTCCTGACAACATTCCATTTTATCTGTTTTGAGGTATTAAAGTTCGTGGCTTTCATTATCCCTCTGAAATTATACAAGTCAAAGTTAAACTTGGACCCAAGATGTTGCAACCGCTGTTTAACTGCACCATTAAGGACTTGAAAAATGCTTGTTATAAAGTGAGGGAGAAGTAATTTCAGAGGCAAAATAATTTCTGTAAATATGTTTTCACTGAGTGGAAGAACAAGGTAACATTCATTGAACAAAATCAACTAATACCTATTTAAGCATTCTGTATCTATCATATCCATCACTAACCTGGTTCACTCAGCAGAAAGCCAAATAAATAAGCAAAACTTTATGGACTTCATCCACATGTTAAAGTTTTCTACTAGAAAAAAAGATAAAGCTTACACACGAAAACCACAACCTAACAGATACGAATTTAACATTTATTACTGATCAGAGCTGAGGAACACATCAAATATTACACTTCTTCAGTACTGTCAGACATCACAGGCAAAATGACAGCTTTATCAGGGCTGGTGGATTTCTACAACTAAAGCCAGTAATAATGTTTTGATTTAAGATGTCACTTTCCCATAGCAAGTACCCCAAACAATTTTGCTCCTTACTCAGTAATTCAAATTCGCTTGCAAAAGTCAGTTAGAATAATGCTTTAAGCATATGAGGGTGAAAACCCGATCAAACTACGTATCTCTTACATACCATAATTTATTGGACTTTATAATACCAAGGTTACTTTTGAGTGCCTGAAACTCCACAGATTTGTAGTTTGATGTCCACTTTTGTTCAGCCCTAGCAAAATTACAAGTTCAAGGGTAGACTAGTCAGAGATATCCTTAACCAAAGCCTCCAAGTACTAAGACTCTACACCTACATATCTGAATTACTATTGCTGGCAGAAATAAATAAGTAGGGAAAATGTAGAAAAATTAGAGATTACCTGATCTGACCATGTAGTTAAAATTCACTTCACTAAAATTCACCACTATTCACTTCACCTGTGCTATCTGTGTTTGGAAGAGGTGAGAGTACAGTTTTTAATATTTTCAACTGCTTTGGTTCGTCTTTTCCTCAGCTACCTGCAATATCTGGAAATACTTTCTCTTGATCGCATTATAATTTTCACACAGAGCTTTGTCAGGTCTAGAAGTTTGGACACAAATGACATATAAAATTATTAAAAAAACCCCAAAGCTGGAATAGTCTTACCTTTAGCCCAGGCTTTTCTCTCATAGATTTCCCCTACTGCATGTAAAATCTTCATAATATTGTCATTGATTTTTCTCTGGCATAAGTTGGAACCTTCTTTATATGCTAAATGGTTTCGGTAGTAAATTTTTTCTGTAATGGTCTCCACTACTTCCTGTCCATCATGTATTATTGGATCTATCTTTCTTCTGAAAAAGTTGGAGTAACATTTGTAGGCAGCATAATTATTTCTGTGTTCATCTGTGTTTCTGTGCTCTATGTAAGCCTCACTGGCCACAGAAATTGCACTTCCTTCTGCATGCAACTTCTCTTCCTCACTGATCTCTGTTGGTGTCACAGCTTCAGAAGTGTCTGCCTCCATGTTTTCTGACCGGCCGAAGTAGTTCTCAGAGCTCTGGATAAATCTGACTCCACAGAGGTCACACTGGGTTTGGTCAATATCTGCTTTTTTGAAGATGCCTGATAAAAACACCTCTCCTTCCACTGCAACAGGCTCAGCTTTGGAGCAGGCCTTCCTTTTCCACTTAATGCACAGAGAAACAAAATGGAAAACACGACGCAGCTGGCGTTGAGCAGATGCTTTTTGCTCTTGCTTCTGTTGCTTGCTGAGTGCAATGACTTCCAGGGGATCCTTTAGGTCTTCTAAGCAATGAATGCCTTCAAGTTCCTTTTCTAGCTCACCAGCGCATTCTGTCTCATCTAAAGAAGTCACAAACCTGTCAACATTTATGGTTTCATACAGGATGCCCCGTATGGGTGGATGCCCCTGAGAGTATGCAGAATCCCACTTCCATCGGCAGTCAACCAAGTACTCTGCATCTCGCTCTATCAGCAGCTCTTGCAGGGCTGCAACGATTTCTCTTACATGTGTAGCAACACTCACTTGTTCTACAACCCTTAGCAATCTTTCAGGCACTTTAGAGGGAAAGTCTTTTCGCATTGATTCCAGCATCGCTCTGATTTCAGTAAAGTGTTGGCATAACAGGAATCTATATTTAGAATTCTGCACCTGGTCAGCATTCAGTAACATCACTAAGCACAGCACTACAGTCCGCTCAGCCTCCCCTGAAGTTACATAATCAGGATCCTCGAAAGCATCCAGAAGGACATTGAACCTTCCATGAACTCCACACAAAACTTCTGCTAGATAACAGAGATGAAATCTGAATTCCTGTACAGCTACATATGTGTCCTTTGGTCTATATTCCTGTATAATAGAAAATGTATCACTAAATTCTTTGTTATGGTCCTTGCTTCTGAACAGAAACTCCCAGTAATGAATAAGAGCAATATAACTCTTTGGAAAGCAGAAAATAATGTTCTTGGAGAGACGCATCAAGACAGCACAACAGAGAATATACTGGAATTCCAACAACATCACTGTATTTCCAATGCTTGGAATCAGGTATCTTGTGCATTTCTTGACCAGGACATTCATAAAACGGAAAAAAAACCTTTTACAGTTTTCTGGGTTCTTATGAGCATAGAATTGCTCAAGTGCATTTTCAAGAAGTCGAATGAAGCATAAGTGTGTTCTTCCTGCATTTTCAGCATTTTTGTCAGGTAACAACATACCATGTCTGCCCTCTATTCCTTTGGTCTTCCCTCCATGGCGTTTACTCTTTGGGATGTTTTTTGCCTTTGACAAAGCATAGCTCAGCTCTTTGTTGTAATCATCCTCTTCTTTTAAAAGGAGTTTCTCAAATTCTCCAGGATAACCCGAAGATAAGATGCAAACTTGCATGGCACTTAGCCACAAGTCAGTTGACTCTCTTCTGGCTGCAGTGTTTTCATTTTTAAACTTAAATGCAATGTACTCCTTCAATGCTGTTCTACAGGGTTTGGAAATAATACTATTGAATTCCAGTATTTCTTTGCATGCCTTTGGGTTCTCAGACAGTATTCTCAGATGAAAATGATTAGGAAAAAACTTTTCTAGGAGAGCTTTACATGATGCATATTTGTCGGCAGTCAAAATTTCATCAAAGCCTTTGCACTGATTCAGTAGCTCTTTAGGGAAAGCACGTGTGGCTTCCAGCAGCAGTCCATTTATTGCCAACAGATGTATTTTACACTGAAATATTGTCTTTGCTTCATGGCGCAACAAAGGCTTATGGTAATCCTCACAGTTTTTATCTTCACAGTTCAAACCAACAATGAACTTCATACAAATATCAGGATAATGCTTGTTCAGTAACTCATGGGTAATAGAACACAGCCTGCTTAACAAGTGCTTCTTCAAAGCTGATTTTACCTCCTCTGTGCTTACTGAGAAATCACCTTTTGTCTTTCTCTCTTTTAGACTTGTCTTGTCTGACAAAAACTTGAGAATTAGTTCAGCTTCGTTTTGAGACACCTGGCAACTGTCACCTGTTGGGACAATGCCAAAATAGGCAAAGCATAACTTCACCATATCTTTCTCTGCATTGGTGGATGCCTTCTTCAAACCCCTAACCAAACTCATAAGAGCCATTAAGCCACGCGTTGCCATAAAAAGGATATTCTGGCTAGGAGTGACACAGCGAGATAATGCAAAGAGAGCTTCAACTGCACCAGCAGAATGATTCAGAGACAGGAACTGACAGTATGCGCTGCTCAGCTTTGCGAAGTCTCCCTTCAGAGCTCCCTGCAAAAACACAGCCTCAGCAATGCCAGACTTCTGCTTAGTTTGTTCACAAAGTTCGAGGGCCTCCCTTAGGATGACCTCCACGTCTACCAGGTCTGATCCTGAAGAGTGTGCCACACTGGCTCGTGCTGCAGCAAGCAAACAGGATGCACGAAACTCTTTTATGGCTGTGAGGTTGGCTGCTTCCAGAGGAAACCCGTGTTGTTTCATTAACTTTGCAGCTTCCTCCTCTCGACCTTCTCTTTTCAGTAAGTCTGCTGTCTGGCGCAAGCATCCACGAGACTTCAGAAACTCAAGCTGATCCTCTATATCAAGTTTTGAGAGAACGTGCATCATTTCCTCAGTTCTGTTCATACTTAGGTACTTCGCAGCTGCTTCCAAATACAACTGATTTGCTGTACATGAGAGTTTGGAAACCATTTGTCCTTTTGTATTTAACATCTCTTCATACCTGAAATAAGAGATACATCAATTCACCATCACAGACAACTAATCTAGACAAAAAGATACTGGATTTTTAAAAAGCCTCCAAACCATTAAGCAAATAGCTGTTTCCAGAAGCCCTTCTTTCCAGAAGCCTCCAAATCGTTAAATAAATAGCCCTTTTCCAGAAGCCAACTGTTTCAAGTTATAGGTTTGGCATATAAAAAAAAATAATCTTAAAAGATCTACAGGAAGAATTCTGTTACAACGTAAGGCTGTCTGAAGCAAAATCATTAAAAAGATCACAAGGTTTACAACATTAGTGACTCTTTCTCCATGCTGTCAAATCCCTGCAGAAATTATTTTAATCGCATTTGCCATTGATAATCTTCTGTTTATTAAAGTAAGCCTCAATACAGAATGGTTGTTTACATGAACAGAAGCCAGAATGAAATACATCAGAATTTCAATGAAATCTTCATAAGCCAACATAAACAATACTCTGTGAAATTTACATAAACAGCTCAGTTCAGAGAACTCGTCTGTCATATGTATCGTCAGATACTTTGCTGCTTATCGAGTGCCTGAGCAAAGTATCTGGTTGCATTTTTCAAAACACGCACTTTAAAACACTCAGTTATTAATTATTATTGTCTTATGTGACATTATTAAAATCTCCCCTAAGCCAGTCTTCCAAAGGTATTCTCGCTTGCATGCCGAGAATGAGTAATTTTTTCCTGATGGGTGAGTAAATTATCATTAGCCTTTCATTATCACCTTTTTCATGATAAACGTGGGAGTGTAGGTTTTTGTACCTAAGCTAATGAATTTGCATGAATGATTTGTGGAGGCCGATTTAAAAAATTGTTAGTTGGTAAAGTGACTTTAATGCTTGAACTTTTTGATCTAACTGTCTCTACATATTAAACCTAAGTCCTTCAAAAAGCAGTTGCTGTTATTAAGGATGCATCACAAAGGATTTCAGTGAAGGTGTCACTGTAGACCTTGCTAGAATCCTAATTGGCATATACATTCTTTAAAAGTTATTAGTCAATTTAGCTGTAATGAAAGGCCAATAAATCAACTGACACAAAATGTCCTAATGAGGTCACAGGGATGGTGCCAGATGAGAAGTTCTGTCAAAAAGATACTAATAAAATTCAGTTTATCAAGCACAGTGTGAGGTAGTTCTTAACTGCTCTGAGACAGCACAGGGCAGATGGTATGAAAAGTCCGTCTCAGAAACTGGAACCAACAACCAGTAGAAGCTAGTCATTAAAATTACTATTCTTTACTCTAAGTTAAGAGATTCTGAAAGACATACAGTTCATTTGCCACGATTGCTGCTGCATTATATACCACACGTTTAGCGGTTATAATCCTACAGAAGTGAATGACTAAATGGCTAAATCCATTACTATTTCACTCCTAGTAAATGTTTTTGTCATATTTACCTTAAGAATCCAGTTCAGAGGACCAGCTGAAGGAAAACTTGCAGCATTAGCAATACAGACTGGAAAAAATTCCCAGGAAAACAAAGCTAGTCATGGCTCCAGGTGTGAATGCAGTAGAATGCTTTCACCATGTTATCATTACCCAAGTCAAGATTCTGACAAAGTTAATTTAAATTAATATAAAACAAAGTCACCAGCCAAAACTGTTGTGAAAATTTTATGGTGAGCCAGCTGCATTATGTTGAATTTGGAAATGGAAAAGATAATTATATTCCAACAACATCCTGGAAGACATACCTTTCAACTGCCTTCGCTGCTTCTTCATAAAGTTCTTCGTGACAGTACATTTTAATTGCCAGATCAAACTCCTCAATTTGTTCATAACATTCAGATGCTTCTTTGTAGCACTGGCTTTTCTGATAGTAAACTGCAGCATCTTTCATCTGCAATGCAGAAGGCAGTAATGAGACAGAAGTGCTCTAAACAGTCAAAACTACATGAATAAAATAAATTTAGTAATTCCATTGTGTAGGTGTCTCATAGAGAAGTACACTTTAATAAATGTAATTAAAGTATCCGACTGTAACCAAATACATATTAAAGTAACCATCACTAAAACTGAACATATTTTCTTAAAAACCTTACGAATATTTGTGTCCAAAAAAATAGAATGAAAAATTAATGTTATACAGTATTTCCAAAGTATTTTTCATTCATCCAGTTCTGTTGTTATAAAACAACAAAACCACTTCTGTTGCCTTGCTAATTTCTCAGAATTAACAGGATTAAATTAAAACAGTTATGGATGCAGTATGGGAACCATAGCCTTGTATCTTAAACTTTAAATATCTGGGAAAATTACTTTGCATTCTTTTAGTGGAAATGCACTGCAAATTAAAAATTGTAAATATCCTGATACACTTAGAAAATTATTGTTAGTGCATTACTTAGACGTGGCAAGTTTCAAGATTCCATTTAGATGGCTGTAATTAGTTAATTTTCAATATTGTTGTATGAAGAAACAGCTCAAGTTTCATGAAATCAGTCACTAATTAACTTTTGACTGCAAAGCAGAATGACTGATGGTGACATTTGAGGAAAGCCAAAGAAATAAACCTAGACTTCATAATTGCATCACTGTTCTCTTCATTCTTCTTCTGGTTGTTCTCTGACAAATGCTTCCTCTTGAATGGCCTAGCTTAAAGAGCTGTTTTAGTTTAGCTATTACTATGCCACTGAAAAATACTGTTAGGTTATGTGTAAGATGAGTGGGGGAAAAAAACTGTAGGAAACGGAAAATGATAAGGAGATGATAGTTTTGAGGATTTAATACCTTTCCTAACTTTTTACACAGTTCTGCACAAAGCCGGAACTCCTTTGAGTGAAACAGACATTTTAGTGACAGTTTTGGTTCTCCACATTCCAAGTAAGTTTTAGCCAATGTCATATATTCCATTTGTTTTTCCCTGTAGAAAGTAAGAGAAAAATACTGCTAACATTCAAATTAAGTTTAGGATCACATGATCTGTCACTGAGTCCAGCCAACACTGAATTGATGTGCTCTTCTTTATACATAACCTGATACGATATAACTCTTCTCCCAAGTGACAGGGGACAGGACAAGAGGGAATGGCCTCAAGCTCCACCAGGGGAGGTTCAGGTTGAACATTAGGAAAAAAATTTTCACAGAAAGGGTCATTGGGCACTGGAACAGGCTGCCCAGGGAGGTGGTTGAGTCACCTTCCCTGGAGGTATTTAAGGGACAGGTGGACGAGGTGCTGAGGGGCATAGTTTAGTGATTGATAGGAATGGTTGGACTCGATGATCCAATGGGTCTTTTCAAACCTGGTGATTCTATGATTCTATGATATTACCTTAGTTATATTTTCCACTGACACTGTTCTGTCCAGAAGTCCTCCAGAATCTCACTGCTCTGGCAGTAAAAAGCTTTTCTTGTTTCAATTCTCAAGCTAAGTATACTAGCGTGGTTTCACACTGCTTCTCTTTTCTAGCTTAACTTGCTCCTTCTTCCTTTCTGCTGTTTGGCCCCAGTGCCATGGAAGACAATAATCAAATTTGTTCTCAGCCTTTGCTCTGTATAACTAAACAAGCCTAGTCTTTCCAGTATCAACACAGCATGTCTATTTTCTTCCCAGACCTAGTCTGAATTCATCATTCTTGAGTCTGAAGGATCAGAACTGTACTGAGAATTTCTTATTACAGAGCAACCAGGAATCTTATGCTTTGTACACCAGCAGTTATACCTTTACTAAAAAAATGTCACTTTCACTGCTTCACTATTACATATGTTCTGTCAACTTACAATATTCTGATAGACCAAATTTCTTCTCAAATTTAATCAAGTAGACAAGCAGCCCAGCTTACAGTCAACTGAAAAAAGTTTTTTCAGTCCCAACAACAAATTCTTCATCATCACAAAATTTTACAACTACCCTTATACTTCTACCCAGGACCACTAACATAAAACAGGTAATTAGAAAAGGTAAAACATTGATTAATTCCAGTCATAACATTTCTGCAGACGTTTCCCCCTCTCCCTTCAGTCCTAGCTTCCTCTGCTCCAGTTATTCTTTATCTGTTGTACTATTACTTCTAGTTTTCAGCTGTCTCAGCATGAACAGGAATTAATTCACTTAGATCTAGAGTCTTCCCTGTTTTTTTTTCTTCTCTTATTTGAGAGAAGTCTCAAACAGCTTTGTAGCCTCTTCAGGAAACTGCAAACGTTCTTCCCTGTCAAATCCTTGAGCAATTTTGCCCAGCTGACAGCATAAACAAAATGACCAGTCTCAAGATCTGCCCCTTTAAAACTGCCCTCTGGTTCAAACCCATTCTGCTTGTTTAGTTTACATTGACTCTAACACTAATTTTACCTCAAAGCTCACTTTTTGTTAGCAGCTTTTTTTCCCCCAATATACAACATCATTGCTTCTTTGTTATGTGAATATAAAGTGGGATTAACTAGAATTAAGCACTACTGGTGGCATATGTTCTTCCATCTATATCTATGAACATAAAGCCTCCTGAGGCGGTGTAAATTCAGTTGTTTTCCTCTCGCATAACCAGTAAGCCCTTTCAATGACCATATTTGGTTTGGACGCCCTATGGCATTCAACCGCTTTCACTACTCCCCAAAGGGTGCAGTACCCCAGATCCTGTTGGAGCTGTGCTAGACTTTTCAGTTTCTTAAGTCTCTTTTGCCACCTGCAGACAAAGATGTGAAGACACCTAGCCCCCGCAGCTCTCCAATGCCTCCAGTCCCCCAGCTGCGATGGGAATCTCCCCCTGCTCACACCCATGAGGTCTGGCACTGCAGAATCACGTTTGCTCATCTGCATATACACTTACCTGGGGCTGCTTTTCTTTGAGCGCACTTTGAGAACAGCATCGTGTGCCAGGGCCAGTTTTGACTTCTCAGCTGCTCCTCCCTTTTGGTAGCATTTGGCTGCTACCTGGGGTGAAATCATACACAGCATTCACACACATGCAACCATCCCATGGCTTGTCACTAAAAGCAATACTTAATTTTACAGTCACTGTAATGGAAATCAGAAAGACTAGCAAGGTGCCTGGAAGAGGTAAAAGGTAAAACATTGCAGTATATTTTTAAGACAAAGAGAAAAGCTTTAAAGTCAGTCCACATGTGACTATCACAATTAGAAATTTAATTACGATGTTTTACATGGAAGCAGTGAAAGCAAAATTCCTGGCAGGGTGATAGAACAAACAGCACATATACAATTTGAATGTTGGCCTAAGCCGTTAATTGGTAAGTCACCAGGCACCTACCACATAAATTCTACTAATACAAGTTAGAGAAATCAATTTGTGCAAAATGAAATCAAGAAGTATGGAATATTTATTCACGCTTTTACCATATCAGGCTCTTTCTGTGATAAGCTAAGAAAAACAGCGGGAGTTGCCATGCTCCTAGCAAGTCTCGCTTTATTACCACATTGCTCATTCTGCAACACTATTTTTTTTTTATTCTATCCACTAATTTAGTATTTGCTACTGTTTAGAAATTGCACATTTCAAGCCACTCTTAGGACTGCCAAACTGACCAGATTTCTTCTTAATGTAGCAATGATAAACAAAGATCACGGTTATAAAGAAAACAGAATAGCAGATAACACATTTCAGATTTCAAGATTAAATTGTTTCAGCTGTTTCCTTTTTATCTAAACACTTTTCTGTCCATTTAGGAAACTGCCTTTTTTTTTCAAGGGGAGATAAAGACTCTGTGTCTAGCGGCAACTGATTATTTTAATTTTTGCCTTATTACAAATATCTGGTTTCCATACAAAAGTTATATGTTGTTCTCAGTGAAAAACAGAGGCTTCCCTTCTGTCATGATCAAAAAAGTACCCAAAATTTTATTTCACAGAATTAGAGTATCTCAAGTTGGAAGAGACTCATAAGAGTCAAGAGTCCAACTCCCTGCTCATCGCAGGACTACCTAAAACTAAGCCATATGACCAAGAGTGTCATCCAGATGCTTCTTGAACTCTGAGAGGCTTGATGCTGTTACCACTTCCCTGGGGAGCCTGTTCCAGCGCCTGATAACCCTTCTCACTGAAGACTCTTTTCCTAACGTCCAGTCTAAACCTGCCTGATACAGCTTCATTCCATTTCCTCATGTCCTATCACAGGTCACTACAGCGAGTAGATCAGCACCTCCCTCTCTGTTGCCCTCCTTGAGGGAGCTGGAAGCTGTGATGTCGTCAACCCTCAGCCTTCTCCAAGCTGAACAAACCAAGTGACCTCAGCTGCCCTTCGTAAGTCTTGAAATCAAAACCTTTTGCCATCGTGCTTGCCCTCCTCTGGACACACTCTAATAGTCTGATGTCATTGTATTGAGGCACCCAAAACTACATGCAGTGTTTGAGGTGGGGCCACACCAGTGCAGTGCAGAGTGGGATAATCACCTCCCTCAACCAGCTAGCTATGCTGTGCTTGATGCACTCCAGCACGCAGTTGGCCCTTTTGGCTGCCTGGGCACACTTATTCAACTTGCCATCAATCCAAACCCCCAGATCTCTTCTTGTAGGGCTGCTCTCCAGCCTCTTGTCCCCATCTTGTTATGTATAATCAGGATCACCCTGCTCCAGGTGCAGAATCCAGCATGCACTCTTGTTGAATTTCATATAATTGGTGACTGTCCAGACCTCTAGTTCACCCAGTTCTCTTTGTAAGGCCTCTTTATCTTCAAGAAGTCCACAGCTCCTCCTAGCAAACAATGTACGTTCAATTCCTGAGTCCAGATAATTTATAAAAACATTAAAGAGCACTGGCCCTAAAATTAAGCCCTGGGGAACCCCACTGGTGACTGGCTGCCAGCCTGATGTAACCCCACTTACTATAACTCTCTTGAGCCCAACCCATCAGTCAATTGTTTGCCTAACCTATTAGAATCTTGTCTAGCTGTGTGCTGAACATTTTGTCCACAAGGATACTGAGAGAGACAGTATTAAAAGCTTTGCTAAAATCGAAACCCATCACATCTACTCGCATCCCTTGATCAACTAAATGGGTGACCTTATCACAAAAGGAAATGAAGTTGGTTAAATAGGACTTTCCCCTCATAAACCTGTGCTGTCTATGACCAATGACTGCATTTTCTCAAGTGTTTTGCAATAACTCCCAGAATTACCCTCTCTGTAATTTCACATAGATGTCTGTAATAACCAGGGTCTTCTTCTAACACTGTTTGAAAATCAGGACATTTGCAAGCTCCCAGTCGACTGGGACCTCTCCAGACCCCCCAGAACATTGACAAACAATGGAGAGTGGTCTCACAATAAAATCAGCCAGCATTCAGTACCCTGGGACAAATCCTGTTGTGCCCTATAGAGTTAGGCACATCCAGCTAGAGTAGCGAGTCTCAAACAAATTCAGTCAGCTGGAAGTTTATTATCCCCCCCTAGTAACGGTCTTCCAACACACAGCTCCAAGGGTCCCAAGTCCCATTATCAGTGTCAAAGACAGGTGAGGAAGATAGTAAACATTTCTGCTTTGCGTATACCCCTATTTATGAGGTGACCACTTTAAAATGTTTTTTCCCCTCATTGGACTGCCAATTTTTAAGTAGTGAATTTAAGATTACAGAAAATAGGCTTGTTTTCCACACTTACTTCTTGCAAGTCATTTACAAGTAGTTTATAGACTTCTACACAACCACAGACTAAGATACACTGCTACAGAGCAACTGAAAGTTTACAGATAATTTTATAGATGCAAAGGAAAAAAAGGTTTCAGAATAAACAAGAATTCTTATTTCAGATAAACATATGCTCATACCTCCCAAAACTGGTGTTTGGCATAGTAGTCTCCTTGTGCAATCCATTCTTCTGGAGTCGAAGTTTTAGCAAACATGCTGTCATCTAAGTCTAGAAAGTCAGGGGTAATCACTTTGTTAGAAACACTTATCATATGCCAAACCTCAGTATTAACATCATATAGTGTTCCAAATTCTTTATGATTTGTGCTCACACCAGTAATACTAACTATGAGTTAAATACATTTTATCCCTCTCAGTCATCACTGAAAATCAACAAATTGGGGTGATTTTGAAAGTCCTTTAAAAAATCATACTTGGATTTTGTACAAAACTTTGAGTAAACCCACTGTCTTTACAAAACCAAAATAAATCTCTTTTCAATGGGATGATTTTTTGTGAACTGCCTTCATTACTGCAGAGGACAAATTATACTAACCAATTAGCAATGAAGTAATATATTAACATAGACAACTATTATTTAGAGCCAAAAGAAATAGGAACTGCTGAAACCAGTGGAAATTTGCTAGGGCAGTTATCAGTGCATACTGAGGGACCAAGAAATTTAACCCTCTTTATTACACAGACTAAAAGCAAGAATGCAAGAGTAGGTTGTCCTATTTGATGGTCTTATAAGAAGATTCGATGATAACTTTACCTTTCTTTTCATCTGCTTTGACAACCTGAACTAATTCTCTTTGGATGAAGTACTTAAAAGCTGCAGCCCGCTTATCACTGTCTTCATCGAAGATCCAAAGATTGACCCTGGCTCTTGTAATGGCAGTATACAGTTGCTTTAGTTCTCCATTCAGCAACTGAAAGAGAATAACAACAAGAAAACAACAGACCAAAATAAGACAAAAATTTAAATACTAGATGAGCTGAACTGTTACAACGAGACATATTTTGCAATTACAATAAAACAGCAAATATATGCAGTATAACAAATAAGAGAGTATCTTTAAGCAAGACTAAATATCAAATATATAATTTTTCAATTACATAAGCCTTTGTCCACCTAATTTGCATACAACTACTCCTACAGCAAATCTAGCAGCTGCAGGCGTGACAGTCTATTTGCCTTCTAATCACTTGCGTATATATTTAATGATTTTTTTTACCATACAATCCTGAAAATCTCACTAGATTCTAAGAAGTTTCCTTAATTTTAAGGCAGTGATACCAATCTGAAGCCAGACGAAAGTAATAATAAATACTGAGATGCTGATTTGCTATTTGTTTTAACCATAGCTGTTCTGCAAATATAACTACCAGTCTACTGCATGTAGGATTTTATCTCTCACCAAATTACATTTGCAAAAAACACCTTACCTTTCAAAATTAAGATTATATTATAAAAATGTGAACAACTGCCAAAAATATAAAGCAACCTTGATAAACATGGAACTACAAGATGTAAGTATTTTTTGAAGAAATTTCCCTGCCTCTAAGATTTAAGAATTTAGTTTATTTTTCTGATTCCTAGTGTTACAAAAAACTCACCTTGTACATTTCTACATTAAAAGGAGTTCTTTTCTGCATATCAGTAGCATCCTCAAAAGGCATTTCAATTAGCAATTTGCTTCCTACTTCCACATCTGAACCAGGACTATAGGAAGAAATGATCTTCCATTCTTTGCTAGCCTAAAATGTCAAGAGAATGAGGTTACTTGTATGCAGCAATCCCTACTACTCAAATATGCAAATAAAGTCATATGTTGTGGCCAACTAACACACCCCAACATGTTAAGAAGGCTCAGAGCAGATGGGTGGAAAAAAAAAATTTCACAGGGAAGAATGTAAATTACGACCACCAATTTTCAAGAAAGCTGAACTTCACCTCAATACAAATAGTATTGGAGGATAACCTTTGTTTGAGATGCCCAGTATATGAGGCACTCATCAGCTTGAATAAGTAACTTTCCCTGAAACAGCTAGTAGAGAGTAATGTCCCCCTGAGCCAGCCACAGCAACACGAGGGAAGTGAATACATGTCTTGGAACAGAGTGCATACAGTTCAGAGCTTTAAGCAACCTCATACAGGTTAACTGCCTTCTCACTGAAAAAAAAGAAGCAAATTTTTCTTGCAAAATGTATTTTGAAGTTACGACTGCAATAAATCATCGATTGAAACATTCCAAAGCTTGTCAGGGATTACAATGACAGCCAGCTAATGGTATCAGTTTGGTCAGCAGCTTGTTGGGTTTTGGAGGGTTTTTTTTCCCCTTTTAGATTCTTCATTCACACCTGCTTCTTGAAACAAGACCCATTTCAAATCTCATTTTCAAGCCCAATGAAAAGAAAACAAAACACATTTCAAACAGCACACAGCTACATTTGCGGTGTTAAAAGCAGTTCATAAATTCTGCTTTTCAAAACTAGAAAACCAAAGGGTGAACTTCTTTCTTGCCTGCTTATTTAACTGCTCACAACTCAATTACTCACGACTCACAGGAGAACAGAACTGTATGGCAACAGTTCTCAAGCCTGACACGCACTAGTCTAGCTGAGTTAAAATGGCCAAACTTGACTCTGGATTCTGCAATGAGTTCACTGTTTTCCTGAGCACAACTCGCATCACCAAAAGTGTATCAGCATCAAGAAATCTAGCATGACAGCCACTATAATACTGTCCCTAAATCTCAGTAAGCAAGATTCAAGGTCATTCACCTCAAGTTCCTTCCTTTCTCCCTCCTCACCTAACGTGAACTTGTCTCTATGAAGAGTCACAAGTAAGCTGCCCTGTTTTCCTTTACATATCTGTGGTTCTCATCTGCTGAAAACCACATCCAAGACACTCTTTTAAGGGCTAGAGGTAGAGGGCATTTGCAACAGATTGGGACTTACAGGAAACCCTGGAGGGGAGAGTCTGAACTCCCTGGTGAATCACTAAGGAGGAAAGGGAAATATATCAGCACATACCAAAACACCTCCAGGTGAAAAGCCTTCCTCATTCAAGGCTATTCTACGGGCAATTGTGTCCACTATAAAGAACACCCTGTTTCCTGACAACTCCTGAGCTAGACCAGAAGGAGTTCTCTGGAGCTAAGCTGTAGATGGCTACAGAGCACACCTCCTACCTCCGAACTCATACACACACTACTTGATTCTAAACATAATTGTTTTCCTAAGCTCCTAATTAAGAACAAAAAAAAACCTAATTCTGTTTCATTTTGTCTGGGGCTGACAAATTATTTCAAGTCTATGATCCAGCACACCAAAAAACGTACACTATGAACAGAGTGGTGATACAATCCAGGGGGTCTAAGGTGCTTTTTTGGAACCCAGAACGCTAGCATAAGACAAAGGGTACACAAGGGTGATGAAGTGTCCCTCCACAGCTCTGACTTAAAACATGGAGAAGCTGGTAGGCACACGCTGTAAGCTAGAGCAGTAGTCTTAGCATGTAGCAGAAGTCTCTGCATGTATGCATGCTGCTGTGTGAACCGCAAGGCTCTTCCTTATATTGCAACAACCAGTCTGAAGGAAAGTGCACCGCTAAGGGAAGAAGTATCAATTCATAAACCCATGAGCTCTGTTTTCTACTGTGATGAAACCAACTATTTTGAGATAAAACAATGAGCCCTTCCCCCAGTGGAAAGCCAATTAGACCACTTGTAAAATCTAGACATGAACAAAAAATTCAAGAAAATCCATAAGAATTAAATACCTCCGAGTCAGTGAAAAAGTTGTAAAGGAGTACATCATCAAATTCCAAGCCCTTGGCTTCATAAACTGTCAGTACAAGTGCTAAACTGAGTTCCTCAGGTATCTTCTCCTTTGCAGTTTCATTTGCCACTAATACCACCTATCATAAAATACATTAATGAGAAGAATACATTAGAAAGCAAAAAAAGGTATCCTTACACAGAGAGTGCAAAACAGTTATGATAATGCAAGAGCTTTCTCAAAACCAGCCAGCAATTAACACTGACATTCCAGAACACTCCACAAAAAAGGTCACGAAGTTGCCACTGAAGACTGACAAATGCATAGCGTGAGAAGACAGTCATAGATCTGGCGGAAGAAAATTTGGAGTTAGAAAGGAACAGGACAGGAAGCATCTGATGCAAGAAAGAATAGAAAGAGCCAGACATGTTTTCAGAAGAAAGGTTTCTAACTTTAGAAAGCATAATTTATCAGAGAGATACAAAAACTTAACTTAAGAAAAGAAAGCTCTGGGCAGTCCATATAAAATTATGATTTAGCATCAGAGCTGGAAGAATCTGCAAAGAGCCGTATACCTAAGAAAAGCAAACCTGATGTGCTCCAAATTCAATGGGTTGTGTTTTCCTTTTGTTGCCCCTCAGCAGAATTGCTAGGTCACTAATACTGCAGGACTCCAATACCGTAGGTTTTGGTCCATCAAAGAGACCACGGTCCTTAGGAAGCCGATCAAAAGACTCTGGGAAATAATGCTGAAGCAAGTCAACCACTCCAGATGCTAAACGGAGAATACCTGTAATAAGCAGAAGATAGATTTTAAACTTCAGTCTGTCTCATACTCTCTCACAAGCACACTTTAAAAAGAATTAGTTACAATTTTGAAATCAAGAAATATCACGACAAAAACACTAGTCAGAGAAGTAAGAAGCTGTAAGGTTTGACCAGAACTCATTCTTGGGCCTGTAAAGATCAGAAAGCATGCTAGTGTCTTCACAAAATGAAGGTCATAAACGAGAAACAAATATGAAAAGCAGAAGTAGTACACCAGTGCTGCAAAGTCTGGTGATTTGGGGATGGGACAACAGAAAGGGTATGATTACTTGTTAAGTTTTCCTTCAAACAAATACAGTCAAAACACGCAGTAACCATGAGTGTTCAGAAACGACTATTTACAAGAAGTTCATACCTGGTTTTCCAGCTGAGATGTCAAAATAAAGAATTTGCATGTCAGATGAATCCAACAGTATGATCTCTTAAAAAAACAGGCCACTCAAAAATGCTTTGAATTGGCCAGCAGAAAACATCAATCGTTAGCGACACCTCAAGAGCACTGGCTCAGATCATAAAAAAATTTGTTACTGTACCTGAATGGGACCTGTAGTTCTGGTACAACTGATATATCCTTTTTGGTTTTCTAACACGCTGCTTCTTGTTCACGGAGCTCTTGCTTGCATAATGGAACAGTGACCTCAGATCACTAAAACGAAAAGCAACTCCTTTCATTATGCTCTGGGCAGTGTCACCAGTTAGAAACATGGCATTAGGGTCATTGATGCATTTCATTAGCAGCGCTAGCTCAGCTTGGGTGAAATCCTGTATCTCATCACCATAAAACTCATGGATGGACCACGGCAGCTCACTAAGCTTTGACAGTCTTTGAGATAAATTATACAGAAAATCTTCTTCATCAAAGTAACCCCTCTGTGATCGTATCTGCTCATAAAGACAGAAGAGCTGATAGATTTCACTCCTGTCTTCTGTGAAGTTTGGTGATCTCTTTCGGCCTAGCTTTTTGTACTGGTCCTCAGTAAGTTTACCTTCAAAGCAACTTAGGGCCTCAAAAGACCCTTTCAGAAATGATTTTATTTCTTTCCAGACCAGTGCTGGATTGTACAAGCTTTTACCTTTAATAATTTTTGGCCATATTTCATTTGCAAATACATTGTAAGTCACGAAAGTCCGAGGATCACTTTCCTTTGAATATGAATCTGCACCTCCTTCATCACCACCATGTTCTGCTTCAACATTATCTTCTTCATCCTCATCTTGCCAATTTGGTACAACCAAGTTTTCCTGAGGACTCCAACCAACAATGCTTCTTTTAAGGCTTCCATCTTCATCTCTAGGAAAAAATGGGTCAGGCATGGACGCATCCAGTAACAGCAATAACTGCTTGGATGTGACGAAGAGTGGAAAATTTTCATCTTTAATGTCCTGTAGCTTATGAACATTTGGCTCCAGAGGCTTGAAGTGACTGGTTGTCTTGGAAGACTTGCTAAGTTCAATGAAATTCTTCTGAACTTCTTGGCACAAGACAGGATTTTTTGTCACGAAGATTTGGTGCAGGTGCTCCAGCCTGTTTGACGATTCTGCACTACGCATTTGCTCTTCTTCATGGTCATCACATGAATTCATTTCTACACCACCTGTGTCTGCAGGAACCTTTTCATCCTTGCTATCCTGGCTTTGCTCATCACTCACCTGCTCCTCACCTGAATCATCACCATCCTGGTTTAGCTCTTCCTTCTCTGGCCTAGCTTTTTCAATCTCATTGCACTGTCTTTGCTGCCATGTTTGCCTCTCCAGCAAAGGACCATTTGCCAGGGTGGATTTTTCCCAATATGAATAGAATTTCTTCCAAAGCCTATACAAGCAGCAAGTTGTCTTCCCAGTACCACTTCGTCCAATTAAAATGATTGGTTCCATGGGCTTTGGATTAAGATCAATTACCGCATACTCCAACTCCCCAACTCGGAAAGGGTATTCAACAGATGAATGTACATCATTTATAATGTTAAGTGCCATGTTAGTACTGAAGCTGTGGAATTTCAATATATTGTATTCCAATTCTGCTGCACTGGCTGGAGGGAAATACTCTAGTATGGTAGTTCCCTTTAATTTTTCTGCCTCAGAGTCTTCAACATAACAACGCGGAACACGCTTCTGTGTTGTCACATTGTGGTTCTGATGTCCTTCATTTATGCCCTTGAGCTTTTTCCTCAAGATGCAGGATAAGCCACGATTGTAGGAAATGCATATATTTTCTAAGACACGGTTCAGCTTGCAGTGGTCAAGGACAATGGCCCAAATTCTGATTATTTCTGTGTAAACTCTACCTGATTTTTCTGGAAGACTTCTTGCCTGTTCTGTCTCCATAATCTTTTCTGGACTCTCACTGCAGCGAGGAGAAAAGTCAATTGCAAGTTCCCATAGCATTCTTGCACCTTTGCCCAACTTGGCTTCATACAGCTGGATATCAGCTTTCAAGTGTTTCAGTGGCTTCTGAAGGCCCTTAGTCCATTCACCATTGCCAAGCCGCTTAATTGTCATTATCGTTCTAGTTTTCAGATAATGAGGGACAGCTTTGCTGCCCAATGTCTTCAGCATTTCAGGAGTGCACTCTATTTCCCAGGTCATGTTATCAAACTCCTGCACATATGCCTCAATATCTAGAATCTTCTCCTTCTCTCCCTCTGGTTCTTCCTTCTCTCCATTAGGTAGGGCCATATTAAATTCCCCTTCTCCCTTCTTTTTCTCCCAATCATTCTCTTTTCTTTCAGGACAAGCTATGTTTCCACAAGGTTGAGAAGACTCATTTCTTCTCTCTCCCAAATTAGTCTGGTCTGACGATGGCTTTTGTATCACAGGATGATCCTTTCTCAGGGTGTCACTCAGTTTCAGTTGCTGAATTAAAGCTGTGATTGCCTGCACTAGACTTTCCTGCAGTGTTAAGGGGCTATTTATTTTTTCTGTTTCCTGCTGCACCAACTGATCCTTTTTTGTCTTTACAGAACACGTTTTTTTAAAATCATTATGCACTGCGTTGCCAGATGGTGTCTTTAACGAGGACTCATATGAAGAATGACCTGTGCTCTTTGGCTGTGAAATCTCAGAGGCTGGAATGGGCTTAGATGTTTTAACTGACTGCCCTGTTATATCCTGTCGGTACTTCTTTTTCTCCAGTGCAGCATTATTCCAGGCAAGTAGCAGCGGGTCATTTTTTTTAATTCTATGCCTCACATCTCTTCCTAATTTGTTTTTTATATTAAAGTTAATATCAAATTTTGCCAATGACTCCATTATTCTCTTAGCCTGTTTTGAAAATCCTCTCTGAAAAACAACATGCATCACTGTATTTCCATTCCCATCTTGTATGTTTGGATTAAGATATGGAAAGTCAGAAGGTCGTGAAGCAAAGAGATCAAGTAGATAGTTCAGGATGTTTAAACCAGTGCCATCTGAAAGCAAGAGAACAAACGAAAAAATGACTTGCTTTACATAGCTGCTTTTGTAGGCCAACAAGTTTTAATACTTTTCTTCCACAGCTGTTAAAGGACAATCAATTTCCTTCCAAAGACAAAAAAAAAATCTACCTTTCATGTTTGTAAAACATGCTTATTTGAAATGGCTCAAATGAGCTTTTCTAATATTCAGGGAAAACAATACAATAGCGGCAAAGCTTTAGAACAACCTAATGCTGTGATTCTGCTTGTGACATCAGTCAATTTCATTTCTTTTTTAACCTCTAGGTGCAGATTCATTCATCTTCCAGCATCAACCCTGACTGCTCCCAAAGGTGGGGTGGTGATTCTAGCCATCTGGACAAGCAGCAGCTCTGGGGTCATTTGGTTCACTTTAATATGACACCCAGAAGTGTCATATTATTTAGTAAACTTTGGTTTACTAAAATAACTTGTGGCAAATCCCAATTATTTCCTGATATCTGAGGTCCCTAGATCAATTTCCTACAAAATAAGATTGGTTCAATACCTCCCTGCGGAAAAAAAACAAGACAAAAGAAAACCCAAAAAAAATATTCTACAGCTTTCTGGATTTAAACCAGATAATATACATGAAGTATTTCTTTCCTAACTGTAAAACACACCAAAATCATTGTAAAGAAATTCCATCTCAAAAACTTTACACAGTTAGAAAAACTTAAGAGAAAATATTGTCATTAGACTTCTTAATCTTTTGATTTAAAACTTACAACTGGCAGTATCTATCCTTTTAATACCTCTAAAGCTACTAAATGAAATGTTTAAGCTTTAAAAATGGATAAATTCATTATTTTTTAATTATTTCAATCCTTCAACTCAAAAACGCACTTTTTCTTAATCAAGCCTGACTTTGGGGCTTATTTTTATAGTTTATCCTAATTTCTTACATTTTTATGTAAGCCCTACAGTCCTCTCTCTCACTCCTCCTCTGAACAAAACTTTGATTTAGAACTGAACAAACATTGGGAAATAGATTTCAGATGTCACTGTAGGCTCTCCTTCAAAGTCTGCTGTCATTGTTCTGCCTTTACATCTCTTTCTTCCTAGATCCTTCCCATTTACTTAATTCCTGCTAGTACACGTTTTACAGGGTTTCAAATACAAGCCTTCCTTTCTAAATTAGCTTAATTAAATATGTTCACAAAAAAGTAAATGATGGAGACACTACAGCTGCTTGATTCCCCCGTGTCAACTGAGTCGTCATTAACTCTCCTCATTGCCCAAGCCACTGCAAGAACAAAGCAAAACACATCAGCTTAGACTGGTGTGGATCCTCTGGCTTGCAAACTTTAGGGGATGAGACACAGTGAAACATCCTGATTTGCTGCTATGACACCAGAAAACAGCAGCAGAAGGGGCAGTAGGCTGGACAAGTAAGAAATATGGATGTTTTCAAAACTGTCTGCGAAAAAGAATGGTGCATATCTGCCAGAGCCCTTTATGTTCCCAAGTTCCAGACACACGAGAGCCTTACCTTTATTACTTAAACAGATGGAAACTGCAGCATGTAAAGGAGTATCTCCTTGTGCAATAGAGACCTTTCGAGGATCTGCACCTTTGGTCAGGAGCAAATATACCAGTTCAAAATAATTCTTCTTGAGGCATATTTGCAGTGGTATTTCAGGGCTGGTTCCAATCCCATCTGGCAGAGCTGGTGTGAATGACATGAACAGATCAGGTGTTAAACTTGATACACTAGATCTGCAAACTACAGAAAGTTCTAAACTCATGAAGGTACATGGTGATTGCTGAGCAGACAACATTTTTTTTGGCCAGCTTTTGAAATGTATCTGTTAAAGAGTTATTCACTAAGAAAACCTTCAGAATCTCCTCTGATCTCCCATTAAGCTGAGCAACTAGTCGTCCTGTTTTGATAGGAAGACAGAAAGGCTGGAATATATCTTCTGCAAGGAAGTCAGTCACTGACTGAAACAAGAAGGTGCATCCTTGCACCTCTGGCACTCACAAGCTGCAGCAGGATTGTGCTTCCAAAATTTATAGCTAAGTTACAAGATGAAACGAAAAATGTCAGAGTAAACACAGGAATAGTCCTCATGCAAAACAAAGTGATGATGTCCACACTAGCTAAAAAAACCCAGACATCTGATCAAGCCTTTGCAATCACTGAAGCAGTCAACTACTTGTAACATAACAACAGACTGAATCCAAAGTCTGTGGCTTACAGTTTCTACCAATCAGTTTGATACTGCAGCTGAAGACACAGAAATTAAAACCCAAAGAAACTACAAGCAACGCAGCAACAATAATCTTTGGCCTTTTACCTTTTACTAACCCTGACAGCCAAATTTTATTTGAAAAACATCTTCCATGTTCCAAGTGAAGATGCTTCACTGCATCTTCCTGCAATACATTTTTATGATGTGCTTCATTTTCAGATTTGTAGAACTGGACAAACTGTTCAAGAACATCCAGGAGAGAACCTGTATCAGCTATGGTTCTGCTTTCATTCTCCTCTGCAAAGCCTTACTAGCTGCCCAACAGTGGATGCAGTCCACTGACTGCACTCCAGCATGCTGCTGCACTTACATAGAGCCAGAAAAACATACACTGGTATTTCTGAAACTTTGTTGCTCCAAACATACCAAATAAAATACTGGATCTATTATAACACATTAATATAGCTAAGTTTTTTCACCTCCTCGTTCAATCAAGCATCTTATGAGGTGCACTTGCTTATCCGATCTGTCACACTGTTGGATAATGTTGCCAATGTCAACATCTGAAAGACTGCAGTTTTTGAAGAGTCCTCCACGCGATGGCTCTTCCCCACTGGCCTTCCCTGTAAGCAGCAGCAAAACTTTATGCCACATTTGCTTCTCCAGCAACTGTTTTATGAAGCTGTTAGCACAGGCATGAGAGATGTCGCAAACTATTCCTTCAGGGATTTCTGCAAGACAGTGGAGACAACATAACTCACTCAAACCATATAATAAAATCAATCTCACTGTGAAAAAATTTTAAAATAATGAACTCATTCAATTCAAAGTACAGAACAGCAAAATGCAACACTTGTATCTTTTGATTCCTCACACTGAAATTTTGTGTATATTCCAGTGGTTCCGTGTGCAAAACACAGTAGTAAAAGTAAGTAAAAGCACATTGTTCCAGTAATATCAGTTACAGAAGCAGGAAAGGAAGGGTGGGAAAGCAAAAACTGTATGTTAGCATCAAATATATTCTTCACAGCTATTAAGTTTTGTGAAAGGGATAAATGGGAACTCACTGTACCTCTCACATAAGACAGTAGTTTCAGAAATCGCTTCACTGCATCTTCCTGCAATACATTTTTATGATGTGCTTCATTTTCAGATTTGTAGAACTGGACAAACTGTTCAAGAACATCCAGGAGAGAACCTGTATCAGCTATGGTTCTGCTTTCATTCTCCTCTGCAAAACATTACAGAAATTGAAAAGCCAGTTCCTTGCTAACATGTTTTCAGGGCAAGACTGTAATACACACATTGCATCTCAAAGCTCTGAGAAACGTGTAGTGGCCACTTAAAATGAGATGGCTGAAATTTACTGCCAAAGTCAGTCCTGTGATGGACTGCATGTCCCAAAGGATACTTGATACTCATTGAATACACTCTTTACCATAATACACTGAGCTGAAAATTGTTATAGTTCACAAGTTGATACTTGATACTCAGCGAATACACTCTTTACCATAATACACTGAGCTGAAAATTGTTATAGTTCACAAGTTGATCTGCATGCAGGCTGGACACTATTGCCTTGCAGTCATATCACTGTTCAGAATTCTTAGAATAGATGACTAAAACCAGTAGTGTTTTTAGCACAGATTTTAATCAGGTATACTGAGCCTGTCTGATTCCTATGGGGCATTTAAGAAACACAGTCACAAAAAAATCTGTTCACTTAAAGGAAAAAATCAGAACAAAACAAAACCCCATAACACCAAAATCACACCCACAAGATTAAGAGATATTTAGGTAATGGGCAATGGCAGGTTTTCAATTATGTCCTAATAAATGCCCTTAAATGACAACTGAAAGACTTGGCCTAATTTTCCTAAAGCCTTTTTTCAAGATGAAATGAAACAGTAGTTTTATGCTTTAGGACAAAGGGACAGATAAGGCTGGTCAGGTAGTAACCAGGATTGACCTTAGACTGGTTATTTATCTGCAAAGTAGGGGCTCACTCTCCAGCCTCTCCTTTTGCACTAAGACTAGAAAACTCCTGGGGGCTGTGGTTTGGAAAAAAAAAAAACCAAAAACAAACCCACAGAAGACAGACTGAGACATCTGGAAAACCAACCAAAGCAATTACCACCATAGGGTGACTGGTGTTCATCTCCTAACTGAGAACCACTGGGTTAAGACCTTCTCCAGAATAGGGCAGGAAATCCATACACTAAAGGAAGATGAACTATGGGAACCTGCTTGCCAGAAGTGCAATGAAACCTAGTGCTTTCCAGCGAACTTTTATGCAATACAGACACGAAAACAGGCATGTAGCTTTCCTTTTGCCGAGTTTGATTTGCCTGTGCAGTCTTATGGCTTGGATCAGAAAGAGCGTGGCCAGCAGGTCCAGGGAGGTTCTTCTCTCTCTGTACTCGGCACTGGTGAGACCGCTCCTTGAATCCTGTGTTCAGTTCTGGGCCCCTCACCACAAGAAGGATGTTGAGGCTCTAGAGCGAGTCCAGAGAAGAGCAACAAAGCTGGTGAGGGGGCTGGAGAACAAGTCTTATGAGGAGCAACTGAGAGAG
The DNA here is from genome assembly GCF_032191515.1 of Phaenicophaeus curvirostris. NCBI lineage: Eukaryota > Metazoa > Chordata > Aves > Cuculiformes > Cuculidae > Phaenicophaeus > Phaenicophaeus curvirostris. Next base: position 40,387,048 of record NC_091397.1, on the reverse strand, counting down.
CTGGGGTTGTTTAGCCTGGAGAAGAGGAGGCTGAGGGGAGACCTCATTGCTCTCTATAACTACCTGAAAGGAGGTTGTGGAGAGGAGGGAGCTGGCCTCTTCTCCCAAGTGACAGGGGACAGGACAAGAGGGAATGGCCTCAAGCTCCGCCAGGGGAGATTTAGGCTGGACATTAGGAAAAAATTCTTCACAGAAAGGGTCATTGGGCACTGGAACAGGCTACCCAGGGAGGTGCTTGATTCACCTTCCCTGGAGGTGTTTAAGGTACGGGTGGACAAGGTGCTAAGGGGCATGGTTTAGTGTTTGATAGGAATGGTTGGACTCGATGATCCGGTGGGTCTCTTCCAACCTGGTTATTCTATGATTCTATGATCTGTGCTTTGATCTGCATGACACAAGCAAGTTCTAGTTTGAAAAGATTATGCTTTGGGATAATACAGTAATAATGTTAATACAGGCGTTACCTTAAAGTTCTGTTTGGTAAGCACCTAGGAAAACAAACAAATCAGGCACTAAGTCATCTCAGAAAGACTACTGAAGAAGTGGTTTCAAGATGAACAATGTCCACAGCCGAGACTTATTTTTAAACAGCAGTCTAAAACATGGTGTGAAAAGATCAGCTGCTGGATCTATCTCCTGAGTTTCAGAACCTCAGATTCCTGCAGAAACATCTTGCCTAAATGGCCAGTCCATCACTTCTCATGTGGAGACTCACAACAGCTTCTCTGAATGGCCTCCTATGACTGGATCCTCAGCTCAAAATTTCTGTTGCCCACTACAGTCTCTTTCATAGCTGCAATGTAAGTAGAAACCAAGCTCTAGTACCATGCTGCCACTAAGGTCCGTACTTAAGAGACCTTCCAGTCCAGAGGGCAGACAGTGCCTCATTTCCTGCCCCAGCTAGCATCTCCACAGTATGGTTGGGTACAGGCTCGCTCCATTTGTTAGGGCAGACAAAAAACTACATAAGGGTTAGTCATGCTGCAGTGGTATTGTACAATTTGTATGTTTTCTCATTCTCAGTTATTGGTGTGGAAGAGGAAATCCCCATTATATGGGCAATCACACTTGATACATCAATTACCCGAATGGAAAATTACAAAAAAACAGACAATTCAGAATGCTTTTAAGAACTGATAGGCTATTATAAAAAAGCAGACTGGAAATCAGTTTATCACCTCAGTTCATTAAATTCTGTATTAGCACTCGGACAATTAAGATTCATGTCTTTCTGTATGACAATCGGTCCTTTGCAAACTGCCTAGAAATATCATTAATGATTCTGAAGATGCCCTTTGAAGTTTCCCTATACTTCAAGAGTGTAACTAAATTTTAGCTCCCTTGTTTTGGTTAGGAGAGGCTCTCACAGTTTTACTCTGATAGTCTGCTCTGCTACTCTTTTCCCTTAACACGTACAGAGGTTAAAATTTTCAAAGTAATACAAAGGTTTTAGCTGCATATCACTAACATAGATCAAAGGTGGCTAAAACTTTGTGAACAAAGAGCTCTTACTAAAATGTTATTTTGTTTTTAAAAATGTCAGGAACTTTTCACTCACATTGTCATTTCAGTGTTTCTCTTTCTTTTGCTAATATTGTTTGATACTAAAAGAATTTTAAACATGCCACCAATACTTGAACAAATTGTTTCATTTTCCAAAAACACAAGTGCAAGTAAAAGGTTAAAACAAAAAAGAATCAATAAAACAGTTTCTATGGCTGGGGGAGCCTCATGTTAAGGCTGAGGGGGGGAAAAAAAACCCAGTGTCTTATAGTAACTTAGAACAAATTGTAGTTACTTATTGCATGATATACTAAGAACACCAGTTGGACAGCATTCACACACAGGCAAGGACAAAACTTTCATAGCACATCCAGCAAGTCGAGAGAGGTGATTCTGCCCCTCTACTCCACTCTCATGAGACCACACCTGGAGTACTGTGTCCAGTTCTGGAATCCCAAACATAAGGGTATGGAACTGTTGAAATGGGTCCAGAAGCACCTCTGCTATCAGGACAGGCTGAGAGAGTTGGAGTTGTTCAGGCTGGAGAAGGCTCTGAGGAGACCCCATAGCAGCCTTCAAGTACCTGAAGGGGGCCTACAAGAAAGCTGGGGAGGGACTTTTTACAAGAGCATCTAGTGATAGGATGAGGGGGAATGGCTTTAAATTGGAGCAGGAAGATTCGGATTAGACATTAGGAAGAAATTCTTCACTATAAGGTTAGTGAGGCACTAGAACAGGTTGCCAAGGGAAGCCGTGGCTGCCCCCTCACTGGAAATGGTCAAGGCCAGGTTGGATGGGGCCTTGGGCAGCCTGATCTAGTGGGAGGTGTCCCTGCCCATGGCAGGGGGTTGGAACTGTATAATCTTTAAGGTCCCTCCCAACCCAACCCATTCTATGATTCTATTACTAATAGGAGATCAAAGTCACAACTCATAGGAAAAGTTACATAAAACCCACCTGCTAGCACCAATTACAAATAAAACAATTTTGCATCTAAAGAATAACTTTAAAACAGAAAAAGCACACAGTCCACATAGTACCTGTTCCTTTCTCAGATGAAGCATGTTTCTCAATGTGATTGCTGACTGCTTTCACAGCATCGAAGTTTTTGTTCTTTTTCAAGATATCTATGATGTATCTTGATCGTGCATCTGGAACAGTTGGATCAACCCCAAAATTCAGAAGCATGATCACGTCTTCTGTTTGGCCTAAAGCATTACATGAATAAATATTAGAGGAAGAATGATTCCCACTGTTCAGGGGTTTGTTCAGATTTCCCTTGTAATTTCCTGACACAATTCCTAGCATAACTTTAACATAAAAAAAAAAAATCTAATTTTTTCCAGTGTCATAAGAATGAGGTATTGTTAGGTATTTTTCCCCAAGAGAAACCTCTTAAAAATTAAAACTCTATCTTCATTCTTTTTACTAATTGGGAAGTAGGAGAAAAGAAACACAAAGTAATTGGGTGCCTCATGAGCATCTCACTGGCGAGAGGCAGTATGTGGAATTCACCGCCTCTCTTATGACCCAAGCCTGTTCTCCAGACTCTAGCCAAATTGCTCTGTACACAAAGAAAAAACAAAACAAGGGACTTTGCTACTGTTTGGAGGGTGACTCAATACATCAGAATATTTCACATATTCAGGCACGTATATACACGGCCAGACACTAAGTTCTTTCCTATGCTACATAAAACAATTTTCTCAGTAACAAGCCTTATAACAAAGACGTCTAATTTGACCGACAGTAGGTACCATTGTTTTCAACAGAAAATACTATCCTCACGAGTATTACAGATCACACATAAACACAATAAATACAGCAGTGATTTAAAACACTGACACAATATCTAACTTTCTGGAAGATGACATGCTCGCTTAGTATGTCACAGTGCACTACTAGGGGAAACTTTACAGCCCTGTAAGCAGGTGCCTGTACTCCTCTTGCTTTTAAGAGAAATGTTTGCTATAAGCCATGCCCTCAGAACAGCTGAGAGAGCGCAGGAGCACTAAATCACCAAGTCACACAGAAGAGTCTGAACAATGGTGAGCAAATAAGCGTTAGACCACCACACTTCCCCTAGGCACACCATCACCACACATGCCAAAGGCAAAGCTTAGATGAGGAAAAAATCAAGCAGGCTAACACAAATGTCTTGCTTTGCTTGTCTAAGCTTTACCATTCAAGCTATTTTAGGGATTAATTTTTTTTGTTAACAGATAGGTGCAAGTGTTTATGTATATATCTACATTTATAAAAACACTATATAACATATATACACCATGTAAATATAAATAAACTTTGTTAAAGTTTATATATTTATATATTACATATATATAACTATATATAGATATATATTCTGTGGATTCTATACGTAATACATAAACATAAGTAAGTGTAAGAAATATACCTGAAATATATATTATATAAAAGACACATATACTATATAATTATACAGAAATCAACTTAAATTAGATAGATAGATAGACAGACAGACATACATGATCCCCTCTGGAAATGTGAATGTCATTTGGCAACAGATGCAACCGTTGAAAAAGATGCGATATGCATTTCCAGAAAATGAAATTGTTTAGATATAGGTTGTGCGCATTTCATTCGTACTGTTAACAAGAACCACCAGATCGTCATTGCATTTAATGACCTAAGAGGCTGGCACTACCTTGGCATTGATGCTTATTTCCTGTTGCCACCTAGCGAAGAGAGTAAGAAATACAAGAAAAAAAGCCAGGCTACATGAACACAAAGGAAATCCCACAGGAAACATATAGGAAAGCTTTTCATTTTCCTTCTCTGACAAACTACTTAGGTTTGAAATCTTCACCGATTTAGAAGAACGGGATTGGTCTCCAGGTGGTCTAATATTGTAGGAGCACATCTGTTAAGGAATCATTAGGTTGCAAACTGTGAGCTTTTCACCTGATGAACCCAATGAATGATGTAAAGACTCCAGCCCCTAAAGCGCCATGGGACCAACTGTCACATGGACAGTGTGCGAAGAGTGCATGGGGGGCTGAGAACTTAAAGACTGCACGGACATAATTGCCCAAGGATTTTACTGTTCCAAGTCTCTTTTCACAGGCATCCAGCTTGAGCTGTAACCTGATACTGTACTACCACTAAATTAGCCCAAAGTAATTTGCATCAGAGATTCTACCTGCCTTGAGAAACCTAGGATCAAGTCAACAAGTGAAACCTGAGATGGGGGGCAGTGGTGAGACAAGCAAGCCACAAAGGGCAGCCGCCAGTTCACTGGAGCTGCCCGCTGCATATGGACCATGGTCCTAGCAGCAGAAGTCTCGTGGGGAGTAAGTGCAACTCTGTGTAGTGTGTACACTCTGGTGAGATTTTTCTTGTAACACATCACATTTTAAAAAGTCACTTCTATGAGCCTAAAAACTGCATCATACTCATAGAAAAATCCTATCCAGTCAAACCAAAGAGCACAGAAAATGGTCACAAATGAGGTAGACAATTTTAAAAGGGAACTGTTGAAATGTTTAAGTATTAGTTATCATTACAAACTACATTCAGATAACAGGACTTTCTCATTTTCTTCCTTAGCATGAAATAGTAAACACTGGGGTCTGAAATTTTCTTCCATTATTCATTTTTCCATATGAAAATAAAACACCACACACAAAGCAAAGAATTGTATTTACTCCGTTTCTGAGAATATTCACTGGAAGATGCCACAATATGCAGGAGAGTGCATCCATCTCTGTCTTGCTGGTTGATTCTGTCCTTCAGGTCTGGCCTCTGAGTCAGTAACCACCTGAAGAGATGGTTCTTTCCTGAAAGAATCAAACCCCATACTTGTTATAAACGGTAAACACAGATACAGTAGAAACAGATTGTGGGTTTTTTCTCCTATGGAGTGGCAAGGTTCATCTGTATAAAATATTTTTTTGAGTACAGGAAGCAGGAAAGTGGAGACAACAGTAAACAAACCATGGTAAGAGCCAGATGCATTGTGGGAGATATGATGCGATGTTCTATCTGACTCACAGCATGTGCAACTCTGAGGTTGACTCACGACTCTTTAGCATGTATAGAAACTGTTGCTCCATACTGAGGTCATAGTAAGAAATAATTTATTTTCAACAAAGCCAATATATTCGTGTTCTGAAAGACCCACATCAATCACATTTCTGCTTCAAACCAGAGAAGAGAACAACCGTATAAGGTTTGTGGCACTATCAGGCAGAGGTTATCAGAGAGTGTTTACAACATTTTAAAGCCAATGCTTTATTGGCATATGCAAGGTTATACCTAGATGACCTGGTCTCACTAGATTTTTTTTAAAAAAGTAAAAAGCTCTAGATGTCAGTTCTTTGATGAAAATGACTATTGTTTATTTTGGCTGCGAATGTCACTCACGTGCTTTGATACACAGCTTGATAACACAATGAAGCAGATAGGTTCCAATGGTCTCAGCTTTTGCCCCAATGGAAATTAGCCATTTGACTAACTCCACTACTTCTTCCATCTTCTCACCATGCCCATACAACTCAGAAGTCTGATAATGAAGAGAATTGCAACACGTTATTTTACATACACAAAAGGCATTTCTTTTTCAATCTCATTTACACATTTTTGGGGTTTTTAATGACAAGAACCAGCGGAACAATAACAAGCAAGCAATACCTGCTGTAAAATAAAACATTATCTAAGCAACAAATCCAGTCTGTAGAAACTCAAAACAAGTACTTTTCTCCTACGAGACGTTCATGAATCTTAAAAGAATCTTGTCCTGCTCTAAAGCACACTGAAACTGAAGCCTATTTTATAATACATATCTCTTTATTTCTTCTCTGTAATTGACTGCAACTTTCTGCCTTCCATTTGTCTACTAAATGTTACCGTCTCTCAGAGCATCTATTGCTTTAACCGGATACAGTGCCTTTTAAGCTTGGATGAATTAGATTCTGCAGATAGCTACCTCAAAGCAAGAAAACACTGGAGAAATCACTTGAAATTTGGAAAAGGAAGTCGGAGACTGGAAGGAGGTGGTTTAGGAAACTCAAATAACCAGTCCTTTTAAGGCTCAGAACCCTTTAGACAGAGCACAGCAAAGCTGTATATGCATCCAGCTCAGGAAGCAACCAGCTGGTGAGCAAACTGACAAGGGAAGGTGCCCTTCTGGACCTTTGTGAACAGAGAAGCCTTGTGGGGGATGTGGTGGTAGGAGGACACTTGGGACAAAGTGATCACGAGATGATAGGGTTTTCAGTTCTAGGTGAAGTGAAGAGGGTGGTTAGCAGGACAGTCGCATTAAACTTCCAGAGGGCAGACTTTGAACTCTTCTGAAGGCTGGTTGATAAAGTCCCATGGGAAACAGTCCTTAAGGGCAAGGGAGCCCATGAGGGCTGGGAGGTCTTCAAAAAGGAAATCGTAGCAGCTCAGGAGAAAGCCATCCCCATGTTCCAGAAAAAGAGCTGGCAGGGGAAAAAAACAGCTTGGTTGAGCAGGGAGATCCTGAGTGATATCAAGAAGAGAAATGTTTATGAGCGTTGGAAGAAGGGACAGGCGTCTTAGGTGGACTACAGGAGGGAAGTGAGATCGTGCAGGGAAAAAGTCAGGAGGGCTAAGTTCCAACTAGAAATCAGATTGGCTAAGTCTGTGAAAGATAATAAAAAATCTTTCTATAAATATATTAACAATAAAAGAAGGACTAGGGAGAATATACAGTCCCTATTGGATGCAGAACGAACAACAGTGACAGGGGATGAGGAAAAGGCTGAGGTACTTAATGCCTTCTTTGCCTCAGTCTTTAATTGTAAAGTTGTTCCCTCTGTGTACAAACCCAGGAGTCAGAGGAGCAAAATGAGGCTCCCATGATCTAAGAGGAGACGGTCAGACCCTTGCTTGCCCAGCTAGACACCCACAAGTCCATGGGACCAGATGGGATCCACCCATGGGTATTGAAGGAGCTGGTGGATGTGCTGGCCAAACCCCTTTCCATCATCTTTCAACAGCCCTGGAAGACTGGGGAAGTCCCACTGGACTGGAGGCTGGCTGATGTTGTGCCCATCTACAAGAAGGGTCGCAGGGAGGATCCAGGGAACTACAGGCCTGTCAGTCTGACCTTACTGCCAGGGAAAGTCATGGAGCAGGTGATCTTGAGTGCTATCATGAAGCACATGCAAGAGAACCGGGTGATCAGGCCCAGTCAACATGGGTTCACAAAAGGCAGGTCTTGCCAAACGAACCCGATCACTGGATCAGAGGGAGAATAACCTCCCTGGACCTGCTGGTCACGCCGTTTCTGATACAAGCCAAGATGCCATTGGCCTTCTTGGCCACCTGGGCACACTGCTGGCTCACGTTCAGTTGGCTGTCGACCAACACCCCAGGTCCTTCTCCTCCTGGCAGCTTTCCAGCCAGGCTTCTCCCAGTCTGTAGAACTGCACAGGGTTGTTGTGCCCCAAGTGCAGGACCCGGCATTTGGCCTTGTTAAACCTCATGCCGTAGGTCTCCCCCCAGCAGTCCAGCCTGTTCAGATCCCTTTGCAGAGCCTCCCGACCCTCCAGCAGATCAACACTTCCACCCAGCTTAGTGTCGTCTGCAAACTTGCTAAGGGTGCACTCAATGCCTTCATCCAGGTCATTGATAAAGACACTGAACAGGGCTGGAGCCAGCACTGAGCCCTGGGGAACCCCACTTGTCATTGGCCTCCAGCTGGATTTAACTCCACTTCCCACCACTCTCTGGGCCCGGCCATCCAACCAGTTTTCCACCCAGGAGAGTGTGCGCCTGTCCAGCCCAGAGGCTGACAGTTTCCGAAGCAGAATGCTGTGAGAAACTGTGTCAAAGGTTTTACTAAAGTCCAAGAAGACCACATCCACAGCCTTTCCCTCATCCAAGAGTCTAGTCACTTGGTCATGGAAGGCAATCAGGTTAGTTTGGCAAGACCTGCATTTTGTGAACCCATGTTGACTGGGCCTGGTCACCCGGCTCTCTTGCAAGTGCTTCGTGATAGCACTCAAGATCACCTGCTCCGTGACTTTCCCTGGTACTGAGGTCAGACTGACAGGCCTGTAATTCCCCGGATCCGCCTTGTGCCCCTTCTTATAGATGGGCACGACATCAGCCAGCCTCCAGTCCAGTGGTACCGCCCCAGTAATCCAGGACTGCTGGAAGATGATGGAAAGAGGTTTGGCAAGCACATCCACCAGTTCCCTCCAAACTCTTGGGTGGACTCCATTCGGCCCCATAGACTTGTAGACGTCTAGCCGGGCAAGCAAGTCTCTAACCACCTCCTCTTGGATCGTGGGAACCTTGTTCTGCTCCTCCAACCCCTGGGGTTGTGCACAGAGGGAACAACTTTCCTTACTATTAAAGACTGAAGCAAAGTAGGCATTGAGTACTTCAGCCTTGTCTTCATCCCCTGTCACTGCTGTTCCCTCTGCATCTAGTAGGGACTGGAGATTCTCCCTAGTCCTCCTTTTACTGTTGATATATTTGTAGAAAGATTTTTTATTGTCTTTCACAGACTTGGCCAACCTGATTTCTAGTTGGGCCTTAGCCCTCCTGATTTTGTCCCTGCACTTTCTCGTTTCCTCCCAATAGTCCACCCAGGGTGCCTGCCCCTTCTTCCAAAGCTCATAGACCCTCCTCCTCTTATTGATGTCTCTCAGGACCTCCCTACTCCACCACGCTGGTTTCTTACCCCGCTGGTTACTTTCCCGGAACATGGGGACGGCTTTCTCCTGAGCTGCTAGGAGCTCCTTTTTGAAGAGTGCCCAGCCCTCATGGACTCCCTTGCCCTTAAGGAGTGCCTCCCATGGGACTTTTCCGCCCAGCCTTCTGAACAGTCCAAAGTCTGCTGTCTGAAAGTTGAGCGCGACTGTTCTGCTAACCTCCTTCTTCATCTCACCCTGCACTGAAAACTATCATCTCATGATCGCTTTGCCCTAGGCGTCCTCCAACCCTCACATCCCCCACAAGGCCTTCTCTGTTCACGAACAGTAGGTCCAGGAGGGCGCCGTCCCTTGTCAGTTCACTCACCAGCTTGTGAGGAAGTTGTCTTGCATGCACTCCAGGAACCTCCAGGACTGCTTCCTTTCTGCTGTATTATACTCCCAGCCGATATCTGGGAAATTGAAGTCTCCCACAAGGACTAGAGGTAACAATCTTGAGACTACTCTCAGTTGTTTGTAGAAGAGCTCATCAGCTGCTTCTTCTTGGCCGGGTGGTCTATAGCAGACTCCCATCACAATATCTGCCTGCCCACGGGCTCCTCTGATTTTTACCCACAGGCACTCAGTCCCTTCCTGACCGTAATCCAGCTCAAGGGTATCAAAGCCCTCTCTAACACAGAGGGCTACCCCGCCTCCTCTTCTGCCCTTCCTGAAGAGTTTATACCCCACCATGGGTACACTCCAGTTATATGAGTCATCCCACCACGTCTCCTCAATGGCAACGACATTGTAGTCTCCTTGCCCTACCACAGCTTCCAATTCCTCCTTCTTATTTCCCATGCTGCATGCATTGGTGTAAATGCACTTCAGCTGGGCTGGCGAACCTACAGCCCTCGTAATAGGGTTTCTTCCCAATTGAGTGGTCCTTGGGTTAACTAAGGCCACCGTGCCAGTTTCCCGCTTACCATCCCCAGGTGCACTCGCACCCTCATGCTCAGTGGTGATATATTGGTGGTCCTCGCCAGCACACCACCCCTTTGACACTGAAGTCCCACCTCCAGGCTCACTCCCATCTGGCCTGGCCTCCATCCTCTCCCCCCTCACATCTAGTTTAAAGCTTGATTTGTGAGTTCAACTAGATTTTTAGAGAGGGCTTTAGTCCCCCTAGGAGACAGGTGTGTTCCGTCCCTGGTAAGAAAGCCTGGTGGTGCGTGGGCCTCCCCATGATCGAAGAACCCGAAGCACCTCTTTTCACACCAGTCCCTGAGCCAGTCATTAATCAATTTCTTCTCCCTCACTTCTTGCTCCTCATTCCTTAGTATTGGAATGGAGCTAACTACTACCTGTGCCCCAGAGCCCTTGATCATTCTCCCTAGAGCCCTGAAGTCCCTCTTCACAGCTTTAGGCTTCCTATGCTCCATGTCCTCATTGCCAACTTGAAATACTAAGAGTGGGTAGTAATCTGTGTCCTTGACCAGGGACAGAAGTTTTCTAGTAACATCCTTTACTGATGCTCCCGGCAAGCAGCAGACCTCCCTTTGGAGCGGGTCCGGTCTGCAGATGGGGCCCTCTGTTCCTTTAAGAAGGGAATCCCCCAAGACAATCACCCTCCTCTTCTTTTTTACAGAGGATGTTTTTATGACTGTCTCAGGATGGCGAAGCTTTGGAAATGTTTCCAGGCTGTGGGTGCAGTCCTCTTCATCCTTAGGGATGGGGTGCACCTGCAGCACCTCATATTTGTTCCCCAGGGGCATCTGGGGGTTAGTTGTCTGGGTGGGGGGAGCAGGTTTCCTTCTCCAGACAGGAACCTGCTGCTATTCCCCATCTCTCTCTGTCCCAGCCTTGCAGCTTACCAGTGGGTGGTGCACAGCCTCACTAGCTCAGGCAGCCTGTGAGAGGGCCCTGCTCCACCGATCTATCCCCCTCTCACATTCCCTGATGGTCCTCAGCCTTTCCACTTCTTTCCCTCAGCTCTTCCACCACATGAAGGAGTTCCCCCACCCGCGCACAGCTGCCACAGGTGGAGCCAGTGCCAAAGGCGTGAGCCGCCGTGGGAGGGGGGCACTGTCTGCAGCCCAGGGTCTGGGTAGCTGCCTGTGCCCACTGGGGCTCCATCTGGATGGCAGCTTCCATCATGCTTGGTGCAGCCTTAATCTTTTGACGGGTAGCCACCATTCTCCTCAGTCCCTTCTGGCCATGCTCCAGTATACTTCAGCATAAAACTTAATGAAATTTCTCAATGCATGTATAACCGTACCTTTTAAAAGCAGGTTACATACAACAGAACCATAGTTAATTAACTTATACACATGAAGAAATGGAAGAATAAAACACACAAAAATGCATACTGGGAAGAATTTTTCAATGGCCCGTAAGAAATGCTTTATGTAACCGCTACTGAAACACGTTGGGCATCCAACCATTTAGTGACTGATAGGAATGGTTGGACTCGATGATCCAGTGGGTCTTTTCCAACCTAGTGATTCTGTGATCCACACTACATGGTAACACACATACGCAGTGAAATGCCTTTAGAAAGTTGATACGTTACTACTACAATGGCTGTTTCTGAGTGGCAAGAGCTGGTGAACTCCTAGCAGCTCCTAGCTTGCAGTTAGCCTTCGGCTGCACCCTGGTTCCCAAGGGGCCAGAAGCGATAGTTTCATACTTCTTCTTGCATTCAAAGCACTTTGACAGGGATTTCCAAGCACAAAGACAGGGGTAAGCAGCAGTGAACCTTAGAAGGCCACCTAGCTCACACACCAATGTGGGCATAACCTCTAGGGTTTACCCATGTGCTCAGCACAGCATACACACCAGACAGGCACAGCCAACAAAAGACATGCAAGCACAGCAGCTTCTGACAGCTAGAAGATTTTACTTTATCCTGACAGCAGAAAAAGCTTTGGAGGTTCCTAAATGCCGCAGAACATGAGGAATCTCAAGATAAAGAAAAAAGCCGGTTTCAGAAGAGCATCTGCAGATGATAGCTTCTCAGTGAAAGTCATTAAGAATTGTGACTACTCGGTCTATGACTACATGTTTCCCCCTTGCCAAAATCCTCTCAGTCATTTGGAAAGTGTCAAAGCCTCTAAGAAGAAAGTTTAACAGTTGCTGTCTAGGTATAAAGCAACCTACCAAAAATTCAGATTATTGAGGGACAGGAAAATTCCAACACTGCGCCCAGCTCAAATCCCTGTAATCGGCACCACAAAGCAGTCCAGAGGCAAGGTAGCAAAGTATAAATATACCCTATTCCATGTATATCATTAAGTTCTCCTAGCTGAAAAATACATCTAACTTAAGTTATGTCAGACTCTTTTCAGCATTAAATTGCCAAGTTACAAGCGTGACTCAAATAGCTTGCTGTACTTGAGAGGAAGATGTCTTCTTTTAATCAAACTAAAGAAAATATTAAATCATATTACAGAAATTAAGCAAATTAAGGATTTCTAAATTTTCAAATGAAAATGGACAAGAGATGATTCAACATAATCACGCAAAGTCCGCATATTGTTTTCTATTTTATTTTTCTCTGATCTGTTTTAGCCTTGCACACAAGATAGAAAATCTCTCACTGAAATAAACAGGAAGAAAAACAGACACGGGGAAAAAAATAGCGTACTACTTTACCTCAAAGAGATTCTTCAGTGATAACTGATTAACTCTGAGACTGGGGGGCAACTCTTTCTTCTCAGACAACAACAACAGACAAGACTGCAAACACAAAAATAAAAATTAGTGATCTTACACGCACATTTAGAAACTTTGTTTTTCACTGCCTCATCAGATCTTGTAGGAAAGCAAACAAGAGCTACCAACATTTCAGGTATTTTTTTATGATTGTAATAGATTACTGAACCTCTTTTTTGATTTTTCAACTGAATTAATGTAACACACAGTGGACTGTGGGAGGCTATGACCAATTAAAATTTTCTCAGAAACAAAAAAACATGTAGAAAGGTCACATCCTAAAAGTCTCTTCAATACACCTTGGACACGATCCTTCACTTTACGAATGGACTTCTACATTCACGGGGATGAGACTCCTCAGCTACACGAACATCCCAAGCATACAGCAAGAAATGCATTCTGCATCTTTTCCCATTTTCTCAGTTTCCCTAAAAACTTTTCCTTGCTCTTTGAAAACCCACCTAGCTTCACCAGAGGACAAGGGATGACCTATGGATGTCATCTACCTGGACTCCTGTAAGGTCTTTGATCAGTTCCCCACAGAATTGACAGTACTGCAGTTGTTCATATTGGAGAGAAGGCTCCCGGGAAACCTCATTGCAGCCTCTCAGTATATAAAGGGGACTTATAAGAAAGACTTTAATGAGGCCGGTAGCGACAAGAGAAGGGGCAATTTTTTTAACCTGAAACAGGGTAGGTTTAAATTGCATATAAGGAAGAAATTTTTACAATATGAGTAGTGATATACTGGAACAGGCTGCCCAGAAAAGATGTGGGTGCCCCATCACTGGAAGCATTGAAGGTCAGGTTGGACAGGACTTTAAGCTACCTGATCTAGTGAAAAATGTCCCCTCCCACAAATAGGGGAGGCTGGATGGGGAACACGGTGCTGCAGTCCATAGCAGTCCCTCTCTGTCACTCCTTCCTCCTTATGCTTCTCCCCTGCTCTAGTGCAAGTCCTACACAGGCTGTGGTTCCTCTCATGCTCCTGCATGGCAACTCCACTGGCCACAGGGGAACCTCTGCTCCTGGCCTAGAGCATTTCTTCACCCTTCTTCCTCTCCTTCTCCAACCCTGGTGCTTGCAGGGCTATTCCTCTCACTTCACTCTCTCTGCCACACAGGGTTTTGCCAGTTTTAAAACATGCTTTCCTGGAGGCATGTCACCACTGACACCAAATAAATGTGTAGTCATGAAAGGCTCTATTTTTTTACACAGTCACCATAGGAAAAAAAAAAAGATTAAAATAATTTCAGGCAATTCACTTTTTGATTTTTCCAAGTTATTTGATTTTGTTTAACATCCATGTACTCCCACTGAGATGCTCCTTTATTTGTGGGTCTTTCAGATACCTTCAAAAAGCCAACTTGTCATACAGAAGGCAAATGGACCACAAGTAAACATGTATTTTATTCCTTCTGATTTTTTTTCAAGAATAACGACTCTAGATGGCACCAAAACTATAACAGAGACAACAGCATGAGACAAGCAGGATTTCAAGCTCCTTGTATCCCTTTGAGAAATGTATTTCTGAAATTATTTACGACTAAAAGTGATCCAAGACATTTTAACCAGGGAACAATAAATATTCACTGTTTTGGGTTTTAAAGGTGACACGAGTTACCCTAAAGAGGTAAGACCTGAGCACCTACCACACATCAGTAGCTAAGGCAGCAACAGACTTACCCGCCACTTCCCTTTCTGGGCCAACCTTTCTATCACTGCTTGCCAGATCAGTGCATCAAACCTTGCACTGAAAATATAGTCATATGCAGGGGGAAAAACTGGTGGAAACACTCGTTCATCTGCAAAAACAAGCAGTCAAGACAACTATTTAGTAAACACAGCACTTTTAAAGTTGTAATCTCCAACCAAATTACTTCATTGCACAGCAACAAATTTATCACTGATTAATACCCAGGAGAATGCCAAATGGGAGCTTAAACACCCCGGCCACCTAACTGATGCAGCACCTTGTTATCAGCTGCCAGTCTTAATTAAAGGCGGGGGGGGGGCGGGGGGGGGGGGTGGAATACTTCTTGGTCCTGAAGTAACAGCTCTAAGCCCCAAGACATTGTGAACCTTGTGGTAGTTCTTCCACTTATCTAAAGGTAATCAAGGTCCTTAACAGAGAGCTTCAAGTAAATGCAGCAGGGGCATAACCTGAAATCTCTTGCCATGTCTGCGGGCCCGATTAAACAAAGCCTGTGAACTGGACAAAAAAAACTCCAAAAGTAAAGGAGTGCCTGAGGATATGGCAGGGAGACAGTGCAGACGTTGCTCAAAAGAACCCCACATAATGCCACAGAAAGACCAAATTCTCCCTTTCCACTGTTGCCCATTACCAGCTGCGGAAAAGTCTCCCACACCGGAACACATTTCAATGTAAACTCAGGTTTAAGCTGAGTATTTTCTAATTATTTTCAAATCTTTCCCTTAAAAGAAAAGCAGAGTGGTTCGGACAAAAATAACTACAGCCTTAGGGGTCTGCAGTACCAAATCTCCAGCACTGCCTCTGAATTTTAACTTTTTCAAAGTATTCCAAAACTGACATGTTCTCATGAGACAACACCTCTTCTGTACAGTATTTTGGGATTGTTTGCACCTGCTGTGTACAAACTGGACCAAGTTCACCACAACCTTTTAATGAGGCCACTCAACATATTCATAACCTTTAAACAGACCTGAGAAACTAAGGACCAAAGGAATGATCGCACAAAGGACGCTTCAGGAAGGACTTCTCTTGTCATCACTACTGAAAAGGTCTTAGAAAAATTAAGTTCTTAATTTGAGTTTACCATTGACACTTATGAAGATTCCTGCTATAAAATCAGCAACTTGAGTTCGATCTGCAGAAGCACTCAGGAGAACTAAACCTCTATGAAACATAGAAATCGCCGCATAAGAGTCTGATAACATGATCAATGAGTGGCCAGCTCTATAGTAAGCCTAAGAAAAAAGGAAAGTAAAAAAGGACCATTGTTGAGAAAAGATTCAGAGATCTTTACTACAAAACATTATACTTTTTTCCTAAATTCTCTAATTATGCTATAAAAATGACACTTAGTACTATTTTTACAGCTTCTTAGACACAGATCCAAAAAAAGCGCAATAAACATACCCTGAAATTCACAATATGCTACCAGTGTCATCACAGATGCTATGAAAAATTGATAAAACCTGGAATACAGAACTTGGAAAATAACTACAGGATGAAAGTCATACCATTAGCAACCATGTTTTACCCTAGTCTGGACAGGATTTTTTTTTGTCACAAGATACAGAAAATTAAGTCCGTGTGTTGCTGCATTTTTCAGTATTTACCACAAGGCTCATATTCTTCAGCCAACAGCACCTGAACAAGTTCACATTTACCACTGAACTAGGCTGTACTGACTTAGAGTCACCGTAGAGTCAATTTGTTCAAGCCAGATAACTGGCATGCTGCAATATAACATAAGTGAAATTAATATTTGCATGTAGTTTCACTGTATCTAAATTAAAGACCTTCTACTAAGGTCTCTGGGAGTCTGCAGTAGCTGGTCCAGAAGACTATTTACTATAACAGCCAATCCAAGTGTATGCCTCCACATCATAAATACTACTTATTCCTAGCAGATGAGAATTTAAGTCAATGTGTACTTAATCTATGTGTACTTAATCACAAATGTATTTGTGGTGTATCGTTTGGTTCATGCAAGTACAACACAACCTTGATAACCACGTACTGTTGCCAGGCACTGAAGGCTTGTTAATATGTATAGAATATTAGGGCACACTGCCCAAGACTGCCTTCAAAGCTAATATCACATCCCAGATCAGACTGCTGTAAGTGACCGATGAAATATGCAACATAAGCCAGCCTCTATAAGATAAGTGAACGTAGAGCTGGTGAACCTCACTACCGATAGGATCTGTGCAGCATGCCATGGCCTGACCAGAGACCTGGAAGGTGCTGCATCATCCCCGGGTCTCCAGCATCCCAAGGGCACATGAGACTTAATTACTTACCATCACCTTGTCTGGGATATTAATAAAACAGTTATGTTTCTTGAACATTTTGGTGCCTTTCTTGTTGGGCCCAGAAAGAACTAGCATCTCCTGGTGCAAAAAAGCACTATAGATGTACTATTACAGTAGTAATTCTGATGATCATGTACAAAGTCAGACATGATTCTGGAATTTTATGCTATATTTGCTTATCACACCTCAAAACTAAAACCCAGTAAGAAGCAGATGTTGACACTTGTTTTAAAAAGTAAGGCATGCAAAAACTGCCCGCTTAAATATCTGAATACCTTAACGTACTCCGGATCCCACTGTATGCTCTGGTAGGCTGAAAATGCTGCTTCTCTCCATTTACCAAGGTTGTACAAAGCAGTTGATCTGTTGCAGTGTAAGACAGCTATGTCCCTGGCACACCTGAAAATACGTTTTTAGCATAACTGTTTAATTGCTTGAAAAAGGACACATCGTACTTCATAGTTAGCAACAAGGGGAAAAAAAAAGTCTATGTATCACGCACCTAAACAAACGAGAGGTAAAAATGGAGTTGTAGAAAATAAAGCTAATTTGAACATCACCTATAAAACCTCTGAGTGACATCTTAAATGATATCTTAGTGATACTCTCAGTGATATCTTGGTCTCTTCTGAAGCAGAAAGCAAACCCATTGGAATAATGGAGTATTAGGATTTAGAATAAATTTAGACCATCCTGACACACCAAAATATGCCTCCGAGAAAGCCATTGTTCAGGGACAGGAGAAAACAGACACATGAATGGAAGCTGCTAGATGGGAAGAATGCTAACATCTTGTTCACCAAAAAAAACTAAATGCATTTTACTGTACCATCAGTTGATGAAGTCAGCAGAATTATCCACATTCACACCAGGAAACAAATAAAGAAATGTATTTTAAAGAAGAGAACATACTGAAGTATATAAAGCATCTGCTAGATCCAAGAGTTTCTGGAAAGAGCCGCACACAATTTAGGATTAGTCCACGGGGTACTGGGGAGCCTGGAAAGCCTGACTTGCAAACAGCATGTGCCACAGAACTGCACCCTTTACCTTATTCCAATCTACTAATTTATAATCAAGAAAGTTCTTTCAACTACACTGAACGTGTTCAGAGCACAACTCCTGCATGCAAGCAAAGCCTGGCAATTTATGGCAAGGGGAAAGGAGGCACTCAGCCCCACTCCCTGTGAGGGGCAGGCACTGGACGTAACCTGGTTAGCTCTATCCTCACTTGGTCCTACTCCCAGGAAGGGCAATTCCTGTTTAATTATAAAACTAGTACACTAAAAGTGTGACGAAAGATACACAAAGAGCAGGTGTCAAGGCAAGAAATGGAGTTCCGAGTCAACAGTAGTACCATAAAAATTTCAGACTTGTCTTATAGTTTGACATGTTGTAATTCAAGAATACTTACGGGACCCACTGCATTAACCAACCGAGCATATGCAGAGCTTGATCATACTTTTTGATGGCCAAAGCATAATTTCCATTTTTGAAATCCTGGTTCCCAGCTTCTCTCATAAGCTGTGCATATTCCATGGCATCCATGCTAATTAAGGTGGGGGGAAAATAAAACAAAAGCATTGATTTGTAAGACACTTCTCTCCCTAAAATCCACTTAAATTTTCACCTTTGTTTTTGGCATATTTGAAAAGCAGGACAAAACAACACATCTTTTTTTGTCTGTTGCAATTGCAATAATAAAATACAACTCATAATAGCTCATCTTTACAATTCTTGCCTCAAATTCCCATCCATTTTTCAATCAACCTTTGCTAACCAATTCTATCACTTGTGTTCACTTTTTCTAGTTTTTTTGCTTCAAGTCTAAAACCATATTTTAAATGAAGATTCCAAATTATTTGACTGTGTACCTGCACATTAAATGTGGGAGGAAATATCTAAGAGAACAGAGTTCATATGCTTTAGAAATACATGAAGCTATACATCTCAATTAAACACAGAACTCATTTACTTGGGTTTTATTTCTCTTTATGACTTCTTTGTCCAGCCTCTCTGGCTAGATATTCAATAATTGAATGTATACAAAACTGTATTGAAGCTTGATTACTTCATGCAAATACTCTAACATAAGTATACTAACAGTGCACAAAGACCTTGAATCCAACTTAAAACAGTTATTAAAATGAATATAGCAAGCACCTGAAGAAAACAAAAGTTGAAACAGCACCAACTGCAACAGATTGAAAAAATATTTCATCATTAAAATTGTAAAATCAGCTTCACTACATAAAACTAATCACATGGCCAAGCAGCTAGATAAAGGAAATAAAACCAAGAAGAAGAACAACTACATGTATGTTAAGAAGCAGCACATCAAGATCACAAACAAGAAAAAAACTGAACACTAAAGCCTTGTGTAGAATCATTCTTCACAGATGGATTTTACAATTAAAAACCATTTCCATTACCTGCAAAAAACTGTATGAATTCCTCAAATCATAGTACAATTCAGTAAGATTAATTCACCAAAAAGAATGCACAGAATTACTTACTATCCAGATGTTAGCAGGCCTGAAACAAAACTAGTAACATTATGTAATTCCACCGCCTGTGAACACAATCTGCAAAACCTCGTTACCACAGAGCAAGCTAGATATTTTTAAGTATATAAACCTACAGACAAACTAAGAAACACTACCAACGTATTTTCTCTATAGTACTCCTCATGATGAATCTGAAACATCAAGAATCAGTATTATATTCTGAATACAGGATATGAAGAGGCACACTACAGATGGCATCGCACCTCCCCCATTTATCCAAGCGCAAGAGGCGCTCAGCAGGATGACATCTGCACTGAGCAGCGGCATTGGAGCAGCAGCCCACAACTCTGAAAAGGAACAGCACAAGAACCAAGCGCAACTGTAAAAATCAGATCCAGACTGTTTCAGGCAGGCTGGGAAAAAGCCAGTCAGAAATTAGGTCTTATTTAACTAGACAATTAAACAGTCTGTGACAATGTCTACAAACCAAACACGCTAATTCCAGGGAAGCACCAAGAACAGCTGGAATTCCTGGCTATAAACTAAACTGAAGAAAAATAGGTCCCATCTACCATGACCCCTCACACTAGTGGAGTTCTTGCAACATTTACTCTAGTGACATGGCTCAGCCCCAGCTGGCAACAAAAGCACATCCAACCCTCCTCTCTGCCTTGAAGGGAAGGTGAGGAGAATCAAAAAGAAAGGGTAGAACTTGTGGGCTGGATAAAGATAGTTTAGTAGAACAGCAAAGCAAGAGAAAAATAACAACAACAATAAAAATATACAAAGCAAATGATACACAGTGCAAGTGTCTAGTTGTCTTAGACCCCCTTCCCAGAACTGGAGTTTCCCCAGTCAAAACTCCAAAATGTAGGTCGTGTCAATAACCAGGATGACTGTTGCAGGCTTTTGCAACTACACTCAAGTTTAGAGACCCGAGAGATACAGAGGCATGCAAATCTGACATCCAAGTTAACGATCCAAAAGAATCACTATGATCACTAGCACAGCATGTCTTGCTATTGCCCAACATCCTCCTGCAGCATAAACAATTTTAACTCAAAACCACTGGAATAACTGAAGGCCTATTTATATAAAATCAACTGAGTGTGGCAAGTACTAAACAAAAATGTTGCCTATTACTGTGGCTTAACCAGCAAAGGTAAAGATCACAACTGCATCTGACTATAACCAATGAGAGATTTTGCCATGGTGAGTGTTGTGGGTTAACCCCAGCACACAGTTAAGCACGCACTTCCTCCCAACACCCAGTGGGATGAGGGAAGAGGAGAGAAGGAGTAAAAGCAGGAAAACTTGTGGGTCAAAATAAAAACTGTTTGAAAAGCAAATGAAAAGCAGGAGAGAAAGAAAAAAAAAAAAGGCAAAACAAGTGATGCAAAGGCAATAATTGGCCACCTCCCACTTGTAGACCAGTGCCCAGCCAGTTCCCAAGCTATGGTTGTCTAATGCTCTAAGAGGAGTGTAAAATAAGAACTTTGCCCTGCTTCAAGGGAATTTCCCCCCTACCCTGCTTACATGAACCAGATATAGTAGGAGGTCATGCTGTCCTTAGTGTCGAAGAACAATGAGGCAGCAATCCCAGACGCAGTGGGAGGTCATGCTGTCCTGAGGACTAGCCTGACTCAGCAACCCTAAGAGTAAGTACCACTGAGTAACTAGATGTTCCAGGGAAGGATGTGGACCTCAATGATCCCAAGAGGAATACAAGAATGACAGAATATAAACAGTATTTTGCAGAGGTAGAAGGTTTGGCTTAGCATTAAGTGACTAATAGTCAATTACTTCTATAGTACAAAAGCCCAGTCCTACCTTCAAACAGCAGGGATTCTAGCTCACCTCCCCAAAGAATTGTTTGGGATTCCTCCCCTGAACAGAGACACCCATCAAGGTTACTCCTTGAGACTGAGAGAAAGAGATCCACCCACCGACTGTCAGTATGGGTGAGTAACATCAATCTCTATAAAATCATTACTTATTAAGCTAGTAACATCAAGCTCTAAAATAATTACTTACTAATCTAGCTTTGAACTACTATTCAATATATTGACTTGATCTAGTAAATTATTGATCTATTTGAATATTGATTTAATGCTATAGCTTTTATAACATGTAGTAAATGTTCTGATTAACGTACTGTAGCCTGACTCACACTGTTATCAAAAATAAGTTTCACTTTACGTACAGACATGGTCTAGTCTGCCATCCTTAACTCCACAGGACATCATAAATCACTACCACCCATAACAATAGCCACACTTGCTCAGCAACCCCTACAGTGGGACAGGGGAGGGAATTGAAAAAGCTTCCAAGTTGAGACAAAGACAGTTTAATAGGATAGCAAAGTAAGATATGATGATGATTACGATGGTAATAATAATAATAGCATATACAAAACAAGTGGTGCATGATGTAATTGCTCACCACACGCTGACTGATGCCCACTCCATCCTCGAGCAGCAATGTTCCCTGGTCAACTCCTCACAGTTAGTATGCTGAGCATTAAATCATGTGCTATGGAATATCCCTTTGGGCAGTTTGGATTAGCTGTCCTAGCTGTGCTCCCTCACAGCTTCTTTTGCACTTTCAGCCTCCTCACTGATAAAGCTGAAAAGCTGACTTAAGGTAAGCACTGCTTAGCAACACCAGCGTGTTGTCAATATTATTCTCATACTAAATCCAGAATACAGCACTGTATCAGGTCCAAGGAAGAAAATTAACTCTACCCCAGTATCATGGTCCTATCCTAAGTGGAGACATGATGGTTTGTTTCAGCTATGATCTCGGAGTGAAAAAAACCAACCAAACAAAAGAAAAAAACCACCAAAACAAGTCGGGGGAGTTAAACTTCAATCCAAACAGTAACTTTATTAATTGTGCCCATAAAGTGGCTTGTGATAGAAAGAAAGAGAGAATAAGGAAAAAGATGGGGAAAAAGGGAAGAAAAGGGGGTTTGTAGCTACCACCACGGGTCCACAGACATCCAGCATCTCTGGAGGTCCTGATACAAAAGGCATTCCACTGCTTCTGTCTTTGATCGATGTGATCTCACAGTGGGGAAGATATTCAAAATATAGCTGCTCCAGAGCTGTCTTTTATACTAGTCAATCTCCTTGCGACCCGTCTTTGCTTCTGTGGAGATGTGCTATTCTCCACCTAAGAGGCCACACATGCCAAGAGAAGAGTGTCTGCTTTGGAGGCAGATCTCCTCCTCTTGCACATGCGCTCCTCTCAGCCGTGGTGGTCGACTTGGGGTCCCCTGATGAAGGCCAGTAGTCATCATCTTTCACAGTAGTAGGGAGCAGGGAGGCTTGGAGACAGGTACAAGCATGCTTTTTTTGGGGTATGGGTCTGTCACGAGTCCCATCATTAATTTTCCTGTGTACTTTTCCATTGCTTCATGGATCTTTCACAATAGTAGGGAACAGGGAGGCTTGGAGACAGGTACAAAATATTCTTGAGATAATGAGGTAGGCACAGGTAGCAGGGAGGCTTGGAGATACGTACAAAACATTCCATGCTAGTTCTGTACCAGCTTTGGCCGTTTTCCTGCATCTGTGATTACAGTAAAGTTTTGAGGCTTAGCACCCGATGAGAAATGCTGAGGCAGAAATCGAATCTTTGACCGACTCTTACACCCAGTCAAAAGCAGGACACTCCCTAAGCCTCCCCCTCTCCTTTTTTACTGCCGAGCATGATGATACATGGCATAGACTACCCCTTTGGGCAGTTTGTGTCATCTGCCCAGCTGCATCCCCTACCAACCTCTTGCACATCCCCAATCTATTCACTGGGGAGGGCAGAGTGAGAAACAGAGACAGCTCCAATGCTGTGCAAGCACTGCTCAGCAACAGCTAAAAAATTACTGTATTATCAGCATTGGTTTGGTCACAAATCCGAAACTTAGAACCTGACATATCCTCCCCACACACCCCCCTCAGAAGCTGCTGAAGTGGGGTCCTGCTTTGCTGAGTCGTGATGTGGAGAGGGGCCAGACGGAGGTCTGGTGGCCACTCCATATCAAAGCCCATCTGTGCAGCAAAGATAAAGTAGGGGAGAATGGGCGATTATGTCTCTGCCACTCATTTAGCCTATCAGAACGACCAAACTGGCCCACAGTCACTCCCCTCTCCCACATACCAACACAGGTGTGCAGATATACATCCTAACTGTGAAACAAAACAAGACTCATAAGTGGTCCTCAAAGAAAAAAGTATTAATAAGACTTACGAATTCCTCGCGATGGGAACATCCTGATCTACGACCCTGGAATTGTCTGGATTCATACACACTGGTGGGGGTTGCACGGCAATCCGTTGTTTCTCAGACCACTGGCGCTACTGATAAGATTGGGCTGACTGGGACCCCAAATGTTCAGTACAAACTATAAAAGACTGACAGGAGCAAGCAGAAAATGGAGCTCCCTCTCAGCTGGCCTGAGACCACCCCCCACCGATGTCGTCCACAACCCACGGGCACCGCACCAGAGCATTTGCAGAAACTTCACTCGCAGTAGCTTTGAGGAAACATCTAAAGACTCTACCACTGAACTCTGTATAAGTCGTATGGTCCTTTCCAAACCCTTACAGGATGCTAATTTTGGTCTAGACTTAAGCTTATATTCTTGACTTAGAATTGTAACATTATAGGTAATAAACTAAATGTTTAAATACAATTCTGGGTCCTACCCCGACTACCTTCTGGGTGTCTATGTGTTTCCACTATATACGGGCTATAGTGGAAAAAAATTAACTCCATCCCAACCAGACACAGTACAGTAAGACAGGTTCTCCTCATAAAGCAGGGATTTCTCCTAAGCTATGGAGTCTATGAGACACATAAGTGTGCTGGCATACCCTAAACTCCAGGAAACCCTTCCAAGTGCATTGCTGAGACCTTGTCCTTCAAAGAAAAAAACAAACAAAACCAGACAAGATTGCATACTCTATTCACTTTTTTTAAATGGCTCCTGAGGCCACCAGCACAACTGTGTCAGCAAAATGAAGCATATTAACTTCCACTCAAAGAATTAAAACAAAAGATTATACAGTAAAGTCAAAAAGAATCAGTTCCAATCCCTACTGCTGGCAGTGGGCAAAATTCCCATTTACTTCACACATTGCCAATTCTTATGTTACATGATGGCCGGTGTCCCACTGAACTGCTTCAGTCAGACTGCCCTCAGAAGTAGGGAAGTTCTGGGGGTTTACAAGACTAAGTCGATTCTTCTCACTTCAGCAAATAAGCTTGAAAACACAAACAGAGGATGCCCAAAAGAACTATTTGTCATTCTTGAAAAATGTTGTGTTCTTACGCTAGCTATCAGTCTCAACAAGCCAGTTTGTGCTTTCTGAATATCTGATGTCAGCCACACTAAAAGCGCCATAAATCTCACCTGGCAACACTAAAAACTTTACAAAACTCAGAATGAACTCAAAGTGTTTGGTTTTTGTCTGCATTTGGTTTACACATTTTAAAAGAGAAATTGTGTGACATTGCTTATTCACAGAGAAGAAGCGGAAGATCTAAATGGCATACTTTTAATTATTGTTGATACTGAAAGTTAAGCTTTGAGGTTCCATCCCTATGGTATTACTCGGTGATACAATAACATTTTTATTCTTGAGGCACAGTAACTTAATGCAAGCAACAAATTAAGTATAGCGCTCTGGGAAGCTCTATATCTGAATTAAAATTAGCATCCTCATGTTGCCTTGAAATCTGACCTCTTAAGACTGTGCATTCCTCATTCCTATTAGGCAGAGGAATAAATAATCTTTCCTTTTTCTCCCTTAAACTAACGGGCAGACACCACCAACTGGCCAGAGGTAGGGAAAGAAAAAGCCCAACAACACATCTAAACTGTGGCTGACTGATAATTAAATACATTTCATCAGCATTTGAATAATTCATGTTTTCTCATCAGGAAACCTCCAAGCTCTCATTAGCTCTTGTGCAACTAAAGAATGCTGACTCTGAGAGCATGTTGCCACCAAGAAGGAGCCGTTGTGTCACCCCAACTTGCTACATCAGAGGGATCCCTCCAGCTATGTGCCCACCACTGGCATCATCCATCCAGGCAGTCCTGCAGTCATACAGCAAAAGGACACTACAATACAGTCTTCCACATGACACATACAGTATTTCCTAGTATAGATGTATGTGAATGCCAGTGCAGGCCCAAGAAAAGAAAAGAAAAATATAGGATGAGAATGGTCTAGTAGGTCAGAACTTAAGGAAGCAATGCTCTGCCTGCTAGCCAGTTTTATTTGCTTTCCTGACAATAATGACAGCTACCAAAGACATATTTACGGAACACAGCGTCCTCTGAACACGTAAGCAGAACACTAACAGTGAAAAGCAGAAAAAACATATTTATTTCAGGAGCTTTGTTATTCCAATGAATGCTGAAATGACAAAGGAAAAATCTTGAAATCACATGTACTCTCAGCAGAAGCCTTGGAGAAATCACAGACACAAAAATAAAAGTTCTGCAGTCAGGATAACGAGGTTATAACTGACCAGGCCATAAGTAAACACATTAGGAAATCTCACACAGAAAAGGGGAAAGAAGTTAAGATTCAGACATGGCCATTCTCATGGACCTGTTTAGTCTGGAAAAATTGTAGTGGTATTTGTGATTATCAGAACATTTTAGTTAAACGTTCAGCCAGTATCTCATAAAGAATGCATTTAGCCTTTTAAAATACATCAGCTCCTCTTGGGGAGAAGCTGGTCAACTCAAATTAAAAGCCTATGATTCAGATAGTTTCTCATTAGATATCCCTGTTATTAGGGATAGATTCAGATAGATAGGGAGAGCCTATCATTGGATAGATTCTCATTCTGCCCTACAAAACAGAACAAAAGTTTCTTTAACAAGTCACCTTACCAGATTCATGCTAAAACCTGGAAGTGGCAGAAGACCTTTCGCTCCCAGTAAAAGCCAGCACCACTTGGAAAATGAAGAATCAGATTCTAGTGCAAATTTGAAACAAATTAGGGCAAGCAGAGCAGCATAGTTATAGCTTCTTATCGGTGAATGTTGTCCTAAACTTAGCAGAAACTGGATCAAATGAACTTTCTTTATTGCTTCTGGGCCCTATGGCTAGCCAGTGCCCTTTGCATCGCACTACTCCAGAGACGAAGATAGCATGCATATCTGTAGCTGTGTTTGCCTCTGAAAGGACAATGAAAATGATTTCCCAGGTAGATGAAGGCAGAAAACTTTATAAGGTTGTTTCAATCTCAACTGGAGGCCTGTATGCAATCTCCATAACTGGAAACAAACAACCGAAAACATTACGGTTTTTTTCACTTCTCCAGATACCCTTTTTGCTTCTCCAAATATCCTTCCCTCCTACGTGTTCTGCCAGAACCAGCATTAGGGGAACTCGACCTACCTTTTCACGGCTCCACAAGTGCAGTAGCATGCTGAATCCATTCATCTTGCCAGCGCAAAGCACATCTCACTGTTGTGACAGGATTTGTACCTACTCTGGAGCTAGCATGCAAGTGTTATGTCTGTATTTTGAAAGTCAGATATGAGACTTTTCAGTTCTGGCTGTATTTTCAAGAGATAACTAAATGGCTGCTGGTGCACAGAATGAAACATAAGATCCCAGACTGCTCTTAATTTCATAACAAGCTTTCCCCTGGAAAGCCGCTGTGTAGTACACTGATGATTTTAGGGCACAGATACTGTCAGGAACAAGACATGCATCCTTAACAAGACTTGGAAAACGCACCCCAGGATATGAGTAGCACAGACATCTCAATGGTCTGTTAATACCTCAAGGAGGGAGCAAGTAGACTACAAACACAAGAAAAATCAGGCTCTGTCCTACGACTCTGCTCTGGGCAGGGCTGGCCTGAATGATCTCCCAAGGTCCTCCTTCTTTACATTACTTGTACTTTGGTTCCTATTTATGCAAACTGTTATAAAGCAATTATTACTAGTAACTAAGCCCAGATGCGTGATGTCTCCTGCTAGCCGCATACCAAACTCTCATATCTGACCTATTGCCTGGCAGCTCAATTCCTCTTCAGACGCATAACCAGCAAGCAAGATCACAGAAACAGGACCCAAACCCATCCGTAAATACTGGGTCAGCACAGCTCACTCACAGTAATCCAAGCAAAATCTCAAGACAAGAATGCTACTAAAACGTTATAAATACATCCTCTAGAGTAGGGATTTGTGGTTGACTCGCGTGCAGGAAAGATCCTGGGACAGGAGACAACACAGCAAGGAAACAGAAACCAAAAAGCACCTCATCAAGAACAAGACAACATTTTCCACAAAAAAAAGAAGGATGCACACACCCCAGGGCACCAGGTCTGTACCTGCTTTACATCATGAGCACTCCCAGTGAAACCAGAATTTTATACCCACAAACAGGGCAACAGAAACCTGATGGACTGGCTCCTACAGACCACTTGGGATGTCCCGAGCCTGCTCATAAGGTATCTTCACGTCCCAATTGGGGAAGCCCTCTAGAAAAATTACAAGATAAAATAACACTACTGAAAGACAAAAATCACAGTGCTGGCAGGTCATAGGCAAGATGCCAATGCATTGCTGATTAACCAGGAGGTCAAGGGGGGTGATTCTGCCTCTCCACTGTGCTCTTGTGAGACCTCAGCTGGAGTACCACATTCAGTTCTGGAGTACTCAGCTCAGGAAGGATGTGGGTCTATTTGAATGAGCCCAGAGGGGGGCCATGAAGATGATCAGAGGGCTGGAGCGCCTCCCCTATGAGGACAAGATGAGAGAGTTGTTCAGCCTGGAGAAGATAAGACTCTGGGGAGACCCTATAGCAGTCTTCCAGTAGTTAAAGAGGGCTTACAGGAAAGCTGAGGAGGTTGTCTTCATCAACGAGTGCACTGACAGGACACAGAGCAACGGTTTTAAGCTAAAAGAGGTTAGATTTAGATTAGATATTAGGAAGAAATTTTATCCTGCGAGAATGGTGAGGCACTGGCACAGTTTGCCCAGAGAAGTAGTGGATGCCCCATCCCTAGAGGTGTGTAAGACCAGGCTGGATGAAGCTTTGAGCAACCTGAAGCAGTGGAAAGTGTACCTGCCCATGGCAGAGGGGTTAGAAGTGGATGATCTTTAAGGTGCCTTACAACCCAAACCATTCTATGATTCTATGAATTTCGTAACACGAGTTCTCACACAAGGCCATGACATGTCATCCTGGATTTAAGGAGGCATCTCAAATATCCTGCCTCCTTTCCTCACCAGCTGAGCTCATGCCAAGCAGACATGGACTGGCTTTGGTTGAAGATTGCTTTACAGCTTATAACAGCAACAGTATTGCTTTGTTCCCCTGCACATCCTGTTTTGCTAAGAGAAACACAACAGGCTCTTTTTAGCTTTCAGTTTCAAATGATTCTCCCTTCTTACCTACCAGTAACAACTTACACCTAAGAGATCATACAGTCAAGGCAAGTATGGAGTTGCATTTTTGAGAAAAATCTCTGTATATACATACATATGACTATCAGTAGCAACACATTTTAATAAACCAAGAAAAGGCTTGCATCTCTCTTCTTATATACAGATAAAAAAAAACTGATGCAAAGACATATTCAGTATTCTATCTACACAGTGTCATTACTGTTTTACAAATACCAAAAAAACCGAAAACCGAAACATCACAAAAGAGTGTGAACAGTTAACTCTGCTTCCTACCTAAAACAACAACCTTGAAATCCCTAGTCTGGCTCGGCCATACAATAGCTAACTCAGTCCAAGAGGGAGGTGTTTACACTGCTGCAGTTGTTTGCTCAACCTAGTGATGTTCCTGTCATCAAAAAGAGCTGACTGGGTAAGAAAGCAATGGAAACAGTCTCAGTATTTCCTTTGCATGGCTTCGTTCATGATGACACCACAGCTGGAATGGGGGAAAAAACCTCAAACAAAACAACATTCCCCCTAACAGCAAGGTTGTGCAGTTCACAGGCAACACCTGGCAACTTTAACTGCATGGCAGTAAAAATACTAGTAGGGAAACACTCCCTTATGCATGTTTTCACAGGAAAACAAAGCCTCTTCCCATTTGCAATACTCCCACTTTATCAACCTGAACTTCATTCTCTGTAAATTGGGCAAAATCCACAAAGACTGGTGAGAGATCTTTTTGCCTTTTTTTTTTTTTAATTTCTTCTGAACTCCTTTTCAAATGAAAAAATCTTGTTTTGTTCACTGACTACTCCACGGCCTCGTACAACAGTTTTGCTTTTCAGGAGAAGAATCCAAAACCACTAAAGACAAAGCCCAGCTCAGGGCTGTGCCAAAGGAGTCCTCTTTCTCTCTCTCAAGCACAGATAAACCCCCACATCTCCCCCAGCTCCCCTGTGCGGGGCACACACGCTCCCAGACGCCTGGCAGGAGCAGGAATGCACTCTCCTCTTTCTCCACCAACCTTCCCACACATTCCCTGGCGGGATTCCCAACCACCCGGCCACCCCGCGCTCCATCACCAAGGAGCCACAACAACCCCTTGCCCGCACCTCGAGAACCTCCCGCCTAAAAGAGCACAGGAGGGTCACAACGTGCCGACCCAAGCCGCCCCCAAGGGGCACCATCGCCCCCCATCGCCGAGAACCGCGCGATGCCCGCGCAGGCAAGGCCGCGCAGGAGGGGGCGAGGAGAGCTCCCCCGCGATGACTGCACCCCCAAGCCCCGCTCGGGGCGTCGCAGACCCCGTCCCCCGGGGTGCGGGGGGGTCGCTGCCCGCCCTTACCTGCCCGCCGGCCCGGCCGCCAACGCGGGGCCCGGGGGAGCGCGCTGACCGCCGCCCCTAAACACGGCGGCGCCACTGGCCCCGCCCACATCGATAGCCACGCCCACATCCCATATGGCCCCGCCCGCATCCATCTAGCTCCGCCCACATCCCCGCTCCGTCACTGGTCCCGCCCCTTAGCCCCGCCCACATTCCCTACCCGCTCCCCGTTACGTCACCGGTCTGCATCGTGTAACCCCGCCCATAGCCCCGCCCCCTCCACGTAGCCCCGCCCACACACCGCAACCCAGCCTCGTTGGCCACGCCCACATTCTCCTAGCCCCGCCCCTGGCCCCGCGCGTCTCCTCCTTCCCGGGGGGATGGGGGGTGAGGGTCTGTCTCTCCATCTGTCTGTCCGTCTGTCCCTCCGCCCCCCACTCCGCTCTGGCTATCGGGGGTGGGTGGGGGGTGGGTGTTACCAAGTCAACCGTGTTTCAAATGATGTATCAGTGTCGTCCGCATATGTGGGAAATCGGCGCTTGTCACCGTCGCGGTGACCCCTCCACCCCTGTCAGTTCCAGCGGGGGGTTCTCGAGCCAATCCCTGCCCGGAGGAAGCTGCTTCTCTGGTCTTCCACGGTGTAAGGAAAACCTAGAGAGTGAAGGCTTCTGCTCTAACAGAATCGCTTGCCGATTCATCAGTTCCCACTGTCTTTCACGCTGGGAGAAGCGGATCAAGCCAAAGTTCGAGACTTTAGAATCAAAGAATGGTTTGAATTGGGAGGAACCTTAAAGATCATGCAGTTCCAACCCCCCTGCCATGGGCAGGGACATCCCAATAGATCAGGCTGCCCAAGGCCCCATCCAGCCTGGCCTTGAACACCTCCAGATATGGGGCAGCCACAGCTTCCCTGGGCAACCTGTGCCAGCATCTCACCACCCTCATTGTGCAGAATTTCTTCCTTTTATCTAGTCTAAATCTGCCCCTCTCCAGTTTGTAGCTGTTGCCCCTAGTCCTGTCACTGTAAACAGTCCCTCCCCAGCTTTCTTGTAGCCCCTCTCAGGTAATGGAAGGTCACTATAAGGTTTCCTCAGAGCCTTCTCCAGGCTGAACAAGCCCAACTCTCTCAGCCTGTCCTCATAGGAAAGGTGCTCCAGCCCTCTGATCATCTTTGTCGCTCTCCTTTGGACCTGTTCCAACAGCTCTGTATCCTTCTTACATTGAGGATTACAGAACTAGACACAGTACTCCAGGTGAGGTTTCACAAAACCAGAGGGGGAGAATCACCTCACTTGACAGATTGTTCAATAATTCACTTTTCTGTGAACCACATTTTTAATGGGTTTTTTTCTCAGCCATCAAGTGTTGCCACCTGCACATCTTGCCATACAAAAATGAATTTCAGCTAATCATCCATCTTCTGTGCTGAGTTTTTAACACAAATTATCCTTGTAGTCATTTAGGTACTGGAGAAATGAAGTAATGGTAACCTTAGCATGGGTGGTTTTACTGCTTTGCTCTGAGTGCAACAAAATAATGAGGCAGAGCCACCTTAAAAAAAATAAACATAAACCTAACCAAACACAAAAATAAAAACAAACAAAAAACAGTCAGAAGAGTCCAGTGAGGACCTTGCCTGTCTTTTTGCCCCTGATCCCAGATCCATGTATTCCTGAATTCAGTTCCTGAGTCCAGCTCCCTCCTAGCTTGGGACCCTTTTCCTCTGCCCTGAAGCATCTGCGGTGAAGTACTCATTGACGGGGTGCATCAATAATTTTGTATGTATTTTATAATTTATTATTATCATTATTAATTCATTAAGGCTGGTTTAGTTTTAGTTTCCAACCCACAAGTTTTTTTCCTCTCGTTTCCCTTTTCCCTGGGTGGGGTGGGGAGGAAATTGGGACGGCTACAACTGCTCACTTTTTAGCTGTCAAATTTGACTGGGCCGGGGCTAAACCATGACAGGCATGTGAGAAGTAATGGATCAGTTTTGCTGCAGCTGGTTTGTATGTTTAATTATCTTGTAATATAAATCTGTCTTGTATCAAGAGATAATATGCAGACAATCTCCAGACATGGATGAATAACCTGAAAGGATAAACACTCTCTTAGAGTTGCAAGAATTTATTGATATGCTTAGTTGTCTTGTAAGATGTAGTTGTCTTGTGTCAAGGGATAACCTGACATGGTTGGATAACCTGAAAAGATAAACATTCTTTGAGGACTTACACAGTTCTTTGTCTCAAAGTAGTATATATACCTACTGCTTTTGTAAGATGGGATGCCTCGTTTAGAAGGGCATCCGATTCAGTGCTGAATTGTAAAATAAAAATATTATTGCCTTGGCTTTGAAGACTTTGTCCTTTTCAACATTTTACCAGTGGATAAGTGTTCCTTACAGGCAGAAAGTGGAAAACACTGCTTTTTGTCTTGGAAGGGACTCTGACTCAGAAATACTGGCACAACAAACAGCCTTATTACATCTGTTTGCAAGCCATAGGTGTGTTTATTAAAGCAGTCACCAGACAGAAAACGAAACTCTTTTTTTTATTAACTCAGCTGTAGAATCGAAACTTGGCAGCTTGCAAGCCTTTCACCAGTGTGCAGCAGGACATTCCCTTCTCGGGCAGAGGGAACTACTTCCAAAAGCTGCGTCCCTGCCACGCACACACATTGCCAGTGAATTACCAAGCCTGCAACTTATTGCGTTTCCTGATTCTAAATAAGTGGAGAAGGAACAGAAACTGAAAAGGATCAGCCCACTTGGGAAGGCAGGACTGCGTGCCTGAGTGCACAGGCGGTCAGACAAGCAGTTAGGTGCACTGGCTGGTACGGAGTGCTTCAGTGCAGATTAAGGAGTACTGGGTGGAGGTGTTCATGAAATGCAGCAAGCCAGCATAAAAGCATGTATAAAGCCCTTTCTGCCTAACTCCTACACTCCTGCTATCACAACTGCAGCATAGAGGTATTGCTGTGGGTACATTTCCAAGGGAAATTTTTTATTTCAAGTGGGACAGTAACAGATCCCTCTACTTCCTTGTCACTCCACACATGAATTCGTACATCTGAGCTCATGATGGAGGTGCATCCATTGCACAGAAGGGATGGGCCTCAGCACACACTTCATGCTTGAAATCGTGTGTTTTAGTTCTGCTCCTTTTGCAGTGATGGGAAAACCCAACTTTGATGGGAAGAACACCTTTTGTAAAAAATCCAGGGAAGAGAACTGCAGTGCATGTTGCAAGCCCTAAGCCATGCTGAGCTTGAGGGAGCTAGTCTACCAACTCTTGCTTTCCTGAGCAGCCAGCATCTCCCAGGTCCTGAGAGCACAGCGCCAAGCCCAGATACTAATATCTCCTACCAGAGACCTGCGTCTGGTGGGGTGCAGACTCAGCTCCCAGCTGAAGGTGGTGCATCTATTGTAGCATCAACATGCACCTAACCTGAACTGATAAATTGACGCTGTTCTCTCTCCCTTGAGGACCCAAGCAAACTATACCATATTTCAGGGCCCTAGGAACACCAATCAGCTTTAAAGGCCCTGACTGTCCTCATCTACGACACCCCCCAGCCCACGGACCTGGTGACTACTGGGCTGTGGATGACCCTGCTTCCCCTCACCAGACCTGATCCTGACCCCCAGCCACAGGCTGGCATCTCTGCCCAGCCTCAGCCCATTCCCATCCCCATGGAGCTGCCTGATGCCCTGTGCTGGGTGCTGTGCCCAGCTGGACCCCAGCCTGCCCAGCCTCCTGGAGGAGGTGGGATGGGGAAAGGGAGAACTCTCCTTGGCCAACTTTCTGCAGCCAACTCTCCATGGGACAGTTCTCTGCAGGATACCTCTACATAACTGACTCTCCACAGGGACAACCCTACACGGGGAGCCCCGAATGCCTGGCAAGAGTCCCCATCAATGTTCAAAGGCTTTGCAGAGTTCGGTGCATGCCAAGGCAGGGATGAGGACTGGTGGCACCTACCAGACTGCTCGCTGACAGGTGCTTGGGGCTCCCTGCAGAGTTCTCCCAGCAAAGATTCAGCTGTGTAGAGGTGTCCCTCTAGCAGTTGTCTGTACAGGGTTGACTGCAGAGAGTTGGCTGCAGAGAGTTATCCTAGACCTTCAGGATGGACCCTGGGCGGGGAAGCCCTTGCCCTGCTGGTCTCCTGCGGAATGCCAGTGTGTCCCCATCCCTTCAGAAGCGGCTGTCCCTTGCTGCTCTCTGATGCCATACATGGAAAAAACCATGTTTTTCCTGGTATAACTGCCTGCACAAGAGAATTAGTCAACAAAAATACACTGGCCATAAATGATGTTTCCAGCTATTACAGCTATGAGGGCAGACGTTTGTGGTGTAGGTGTGGTGTAGATGTACTATCAGGGTGATTATTTCAGGATGTTTGTTTGACTTTAAAAGCATAGCTCCAAACTGACGTAGTAATACTGGTGATGAACTTGTCTTTACCCTGGTTTATTTCTGAGGTCAAGAGACTTGTCCTAGAGAAACTAGCTACTTCAGAATAATAGCTTTAAAAGAACTATTAATGATCTCCTCCCTCTCAGAGTTATACTGTCATGGTCACTCCTGCACAAAATTGGCTCCTCTGAACAACAGCCGCATATTGCAACATCGGTCTTCCCCCGACTGGGTATGTAGTTAATCGCTTTAGACTTTTTTATCATTGGGAACGAGGTCTCTTCACGGAAGTGAAACTCAAATGTGAAAATTTGGCAGAGCTTCAGTACCTCATTTCCGGTGGGTCTCTTCCAACCTGGTTGTTCTATGATTCTATGATTCTATGATTCTATGATTTAGTTTCCCTTAACAAAAAAAGCCTTTTTTTACCTCTTGTGTTTTACTCCTCCTTCCTTCCAGTTATGGCACAGTATGAAGGTAAACCACACACAAACCCCAGTTAATTTTTATTCAATTACTGATGTCAGTGTAGTTGCCACAGTGATGCAAACCTCAGTGCATCCAAAACCCTGCATGCGTTCTGACTTAAATCCACAGTGCTTTTGCTACTCCTGACATCCATTGAAGAGAAACAAAATACCCTGAGAACAGCCATGGTAAAAATTCCCCAGGCCCTGCCCAGTAAATGAATACTTACACACATTTACTAAAATGTGACTTCTAAATATTAAAGCGTGCAGGTCACTGTAGGTGAGAGAGTATGGCTTATCCTCTGTTGCACTTCTTTCTGGAAATTAAATATTTTGGTGGTTTTTACATTTATTTTACCTTAGAAAGCTCAGGAATGTAGACCTCATTAGAGAGCTCTTAGCCTAAGACTCAGATGTCCCTCAATAGCTAGTTCATCTAGTAAAGGAAAGGCTAAAGTTTTGAAAGTTCATGTCCATTTTTGTAAGGTATTTAAGTTAAAGAGCAACATCAAAATGGGACTTTTTCATTGTCTAGTAATCACAATAATAATTAGGTTGAAACACCACCAGTATTTACTGCCAAAGAACATATTAGAAAATAATTATCTTTCCCTGCAGTCAAATCATGCAATAATCACAGAACCATAGAAGAGTCCAGGTTGGAAGGGGCCTCCAAATATCATCTGGGCCAACCTTCTATGGGAAAGGGAGCCTACATGAGATTATCTACCACCATGTCCAGTCACATCTTGGACACCTCCAGAGATGGGTACTCTACTGCATCCATGGGGAGGTTGTTGCAGTTCTCACTATAAAAAATGGCTTTCTTATAACTCAAGGGGAGGGCACCTGTGTATAATTTAAAGTATGTTAATTATTCAATTCATTTCCATTAATATATAATAATTCTATGTAGCTAGTGTAGTACTTTTAATTTCATCTTAAGTTTCCCCTAACTGAGACTATGCCAAAAGACTGATCTCTCAGAATATACTAAGTACTAGAGGAAAAAAAAAAACAGTGACAGAAAACATAGAGTGTTTTGCAGCGGAAGTTACAATCCAGAGCTCACAATTTTTTTAATAAAGGTAAGTTTTATATTCTGCAGAATACATAGTCACACAGAAAACAAGTCACAAAAATAAGGCAAACCCTAGGGCTTATTTTTTTCATACTTCCTCACTGGCCAGAAGTTTCTTTGTTTCAAAGGAAAGATAAGTAGAATATCAAAAATACTGCCATCATTGTGAACAATAGCTTGGGAAAACTCTAAACGCCGTGGAACAATGCAGTTACTGTAATGGGGGAAAAAGTTGGCATAAATTTGATCTCATAAATTCTACCTTTATACAATTTTAGGAACATGGAAAATGCTGCCTCCATATCAATGTGTGATTAATTAACATAAGTGTTCGGCTTGTGACAGTTTTTAATGTCAGATGAAAGGAAGAGATAGCAAGTAATGTGTTGGTATGTTTGCAGAGGACAGTTACAGAAAGCCTTGCCAACAGCAGTGCTCCATCAGTGAATCAGGACTTAGCCTGCAGCCAAAGAAATACCGGTTTTGCCATTACAAGTGAAAGGCTGAAGGATTTGCACCAGCCTGACAGAGCAGGGTCTCAGTACTCATCTGGGTTATGTTCATCTAAGCCAATTTTGCCTTATTTCAGAAGTGATAGCAATTATCTAGTAGTCAGGCTGGGTTTAGGTTAGCTTTAATTTATTGTGACAGCATCTAGTTATTTTTTGTTGATTATATTATCTATTATCTTAGAACAAAATGGCAGGTACAAGAATAAGAAATGGGCTAGTACGGTGAACACAAACCACAGTGGTCATTACAGCAGGTTAATCTTGTTCAATCACTATAGATATAAAAGAATCATAGAATTATAGAATCACTAGGTTGGAAAGAACCCATTGCATCATCGAGTCCAACCACTCCTATCAATCACTAAACCATGCCCCTCAGCACCTCATCCACCCATCTTTTAAACACCTACAGGGAAGGTGACTCAACCACCTCCCTGGGCAGCCTGTTCCAGTGCCCAACAACCCTTTCTGTGAGAAATTTTTTCTTGATGTCAAGCCTAAACCTCCCCTGGCGGAGTTGGAGGCCATTCCCTCTTGTCCTGTCCCCTGTCACTTGGGAGAAGAGGCCAGCACCCTCCTCTCCACAACCTCCTTTCAGGTAGTCATAGAGAGCAATGAGGTCTCCCCTCAGCTTCCTCTTCTCCAGGCTAAACAACCCCAGCTCTCTCAGCCGTTCCTCATAAGGCCTGTTCTCCAGCCCCTTCACCAGCTTTGCTGCTCTTCTCTGGACTTGTTCCAGAGCCTCAACGTCCTTCTTGTGGTGAGGGGCCCAGAACTGAACACAGGATTCGAGGAGCGGTCTCACCAGTGCCGAGTACAGAGGGAGAATAACCTTCCTGGACCTGCTGGTCACGCCGTTTCTGATACAAGCCAAGATGCTGTTGGCCTTCTTGGCCACCTAGGCACACTGCTGGCTCACGTTCAGTCTCTGTCAACCAACACCCCCAGGTCCCTCTCCTCCTGGCAGCTTTCTAGACAGACTTCTCCTAGTCTGTAGCACTGCACAGGGTTGTTGTGCCCCAAGTGCAGGACCCGGATTTTGGCCTTGTTAAACCTCATGCCATTGGACTCTGCCCAGCGGCCCAACCTGTTCAGATCCCTTTGCAGAGCCTCCCTACTCTCCAGCAGATCGACACTTCCACCCAGCTTAATGCCGTCTGCAAACTTGCTAAGGGTGCGCTCAATGCCTTCATCCAAAAAGAAAGAACAGATAACTGAACAGCTGAGAAACAATGAAGAGCAAAGTCATGTACACAGATTGCATTGAAAGAATATATTAAAAAAAAAAAAACAGGCAGTGCCCCACACCAAGGAGGAAAGGACCCCCACCCTGGCATCATCCTCCTTCCAGGGAAGAACCTGGGATCCTGGTCTGTCAGCAATACCCTCTGCGGCATCTCTACCTGTCTACATGGGCACCCAGAAGGATGCTGGAAGAGGAAGCATGACACCAGAGAAAGAAGGTATGGTCTAGGAAGATTTTTCTGTGTAACTATTATGACTGTACTGGTGAGACCTCCCTGTGTTAATCCGCACTATGAATCACTGTAGTATTGCAACTGGACTGACATTAATCCTTTTTTGTATGTTGGTTAGAATGTCAATAAATGCTTAACTTCACATACATGGTGTGTTCCACTTCATCTGTATGACTTGGGAGTGCAACTTAAGACTTGGATTATAACTGCTTGTAAAGCCGAGTAATTTTTTGTTTTAGGAAATGAAATATGGATGTTTTAAGGTCCATATAAATAAATACTCGTATTCTAGGTGGAGAAGTGCCAATATGGTTAGCATACTGGCAAAAAGAATGAACTCTGATTACAAATTCTATCAGGCATTGCACAAATCATCCTGCTCATCTGGGTGCTCCAAGGTCATGAGTTTCCAGAACCTACTTTCCTTCAGAACTCATAAAAATGCACTACAAACTAGGTGGAAAAATCTTAACTGGGGCAATATATTCTAGCAAAACCTCCTCTTGCAATATGTAAATGCCTGAGGCTATGTATAAAGGCAACAGTCTTGAGCAACCCTCCTAGTCCTCGAAGTCCATTTTCACCTAGCCCTGAACCATAAGATGCTGACTCAGAATATAATTACTGCAGCTTAACAAGTGATCCTATGTCACGTGAGCAGTGGTAACTGTCTTGGATTATATCTGGGAAAATCTGACTTCACTGGAACATGGGTCTGATGCTTTTTTTCTGGTTTAGGGTGAGGGGTTTTGTGTGGGAGTTTTTTAGGTAGGTGCTGTATTAACCTGGAGCAGCTCCTTCTCTGTAAATAGTTAAGCAATATATCAGTAGTGGCAGTGCTATTGCTATTGGGATTGATATATAGCCAACTACTGTAGCAGAAATTTTGTGCTAATATTTTATTTTGTATCCTAAAACTTCATGAAATTTCACTGCAAGATGAATAGATTTATATTCAGCAATGGTAAGTGTTAAAAGAACAGCCTGGACACTCCCTGTGCTTGTCCAGACAAGCTGAAAAGAAGCAGAGTTCTCTGAATCAAGGTTATTTGGTTTGCATTCTTTCAGTTATCTCTTTCAAGCCAAGTGGAGACAATTTTAAGGAACTACCATAAACTTAGCTGCTGTTCGGCAGTAAAAACTGTAAGAAGGGTGAAATATACCCATTAACATACACATCAAGAAAATAATATTTCAGGACAAATGAGAAGACATTTCCAGAGACTGGAATATCACCTATGAAAATAGCTCTTTCTTGCAAGGAATTTTATAAAGACACTAGGGTAGGAAAAAAACCTGGAATGCTGCTCAACTTGTTTCTCTTTAAAAACAAAAGAAAAAAAAAATCAGGCTTTCTTTGTTCCAGCAGTCCTCATCTTTTGTTTCTGCTTGAGCTGCAATCTAAATCCCTAATAATTTTAACCTTTTAAATTGATTCATCACTCTTCAGACCTTTCTCCAGCTTGGCAGGTCTTTTTGTAGCCGTGCTTCTTCTTAGAGGGTATAGTCTTGAGTTCTTGTTTTGTAAAGGAGAAGATAGGGTTGTGCCAGCCAGGATTTACTTGTTACAATACCATGCTCAGAATCTTTCTTAAGCCTTATTTACTCTTTCTCTTTGACACTGTTTCTACATACTCTCCATTAATTGCTCAGGCCAAATAAAACAATGGTGACTTTGAATGGGTCACTAATACACTACAAATACTATTTTCCGGCTAAGACTTGAAAATGTTCTGCTATGTAGTATATTAAAATAATCACACCCAGCACTAGAGAAGGCTTTGGTTTTGGGTTTTTTTTTCTTTAAAATGCATTTTTTAATAAAAATCAAATAACTCAAAATCCATATTTTTTATGGGCATTTGGGCCACCTCTTCTCTGCAGTTAGAATGATTTCTTAAGATTGCAGTTCTTCTACTGCATCATTTTTTTCTTTTTTTATTAAATGATTCTCTGTGTCCCCAAGGGAAAAACTCACTACCTTTCTCTAGTGAGTATGGGGCTGTCTTGTTTTTTTGTGTTTCTCAGAAACTAATTCTAGCCTTCTGAAATTTCTTAGCATTGTTTACTAAATATGTCAGCTTTCCTCTATGGGAACTTAAGAAGCATTAAGATTCCAACAGTTGGTTCTTTTCATTCATTCCTCATCACTTCTGTTGCCCTGACATGACTTATGAGCCCTGGCATCAAAATATACTGGTTATTCATGAATTACTTAAAATGAAATCTAGATAATTTAGTTTTGATGTGCTTTCATAAAAACAAATGCACATATTATTTATCTTCTTAGTAAAAAACCCCACCAAATCTAAAAATCAAAGAAGTATTTTACCATCACACATATGTCTCTACCAGGCTTCTCTGGTGTACTATTTTTAGCAATTAATTTGTGATTGATGTTTCCCTTCTTTAAGGGATTGTCACAAAACCCAACAATTTAAACTTGAATGTTGGGGCAAAGCTTGTAGGGTATGAACAGGCAGGGCTGACCTCCATTTGGAGCAGTTGTGATGCAAATATGAAGAAGTCTTTTGATGGCTACTTGCAGTCAAACAGAAGCTTATTCATATTATCTTCAACATGGGAACTGGGAGCTTGGCACAGACCACACCAGATTTTAAAGCCTCATGCAAGTAACATCCAATAAAATGCATCATACAAACCATAAAACAGATATAAAAAATAAAATGTGGAAATTTTCCTTCTGGCTGGTTTAGGGCAGATACTGACAGTACAAATAGCTGTCAGCAACACCATGAATGAGGAAGAGTTTAAGTAGTATCATAGAATCGTAGAACGGTTTGAGTTGGAAGGGACCTTAAAGATCACCCAGTTCCAACTCCCCTGACATGGGCAGGGACACCTCCTATCAGATCAGGCTACTCAAGACCCCATCCAACCTGGCCATGAACACTTCCAGGGATGAGGCTTTCACAATCTGGGCAACCTGTTCCAGTGCTTCACCACCCTCAATGTGGTGAATTTCCTCCTAATGTCTAGTCTAAATCTTCCTCTCTTACAGCCATTCCCCCTAGTTCTATCACTACAAGCCTTTGTAAACAGTCCTTCCCCAGCTTTCTTGTAGCCCCTTTCAGGTACTGGAAGGTCAGTATAAGGTCTCCTCGGAGCCTCGTCTTCTCCAGGCTGAACAAACCCAACTCTCTCAGCCTGTCCTTGAATGGGAGGTGCTCCAGCTCACTGATCATCCTTGTAGCCCTCCTCTGGACCTGTTCCAGCAGTTCCATATCCTTCTTATGTTGGGGATTCCAAAACTGGACACAGTACTCCAGGTGAGGTGTCACAAGAGAGTAATAGAGGGGCAGAATCACCTCCCTCAACCTGCTGGCCACGCTTCATTTGATGCAGCCCAGGATACAGATGGGCTTCTGGGCTGTGAGTGCATGTTGCCAGCTGATGTCGAACTACTCATCAACCAGCACACCCAAGTCCTTCTCTGCAAGGCTGGTCTCAATCACATCATTCCCCATCCTGTACTGAAACTGCAGACTGCCTCGACCCAGGTGCAGGACCTTGCACTTGGTCTTGTTGAACCTCATGAGATTCACACAGGCCCACTTCTCCAGCTTGTCCAGGTCCCTCTGGATGACATCCCATCCTTCTGGTGTGGCAACTTATACCACTCAGCTTGGTGTTATCTACAAACTTGCTGAAAGTGCACTCCATCTCGATCTCTCTGTTTATATCATTGATGAAGATATTAAACAGCACTGGTCCCAGTACGGACCACTGGGGGACACCACTTGTCACGGATCTCCATCTGGACATTGAGCCATTGACCACTACTCTCTGAAGACGACCATCCAACCAATTTCTCATCCACATTCCCTCACTAGCCATCCCAAGGCCCTAAAGGGTCTTTTAATCACCCTTGGGCTACGTGCTGCAGCTTTGTCACCTCCCACACAGAACAGCAGTAACGGGTAGTAGTCTGAGGGCTTTACCAGACTGGGGAGTTTCCTAGCAATATCTCTTACTCAGGCTCCTGGGAGGCAGCAGACTTCCCTGTGAGTAGCGTCTAATCGACATA
Organism: Phaenicophaeus curvirostris; assembly: GCF_032191515.1. Lineage (NCBI taxonomy): Eukaryota > Metazoa > Chordata > Aves > Cuculiformes > Cuculidae > Phaenicophaeus > Phaenicophaeus curvirostris. Next base: position 40,344,903 of record NC_091397.1, on the reverse strand, counting down.
TTGAACCCTCTGTTCCCCTCAGCAGGGAGTGACCTACAACTATGACGCTCCTTTTTTATCTCGTGGCAGTAGTAATATGGGGAATGTTGTTCTGGTCTTGGCCCTTGCTTTGATGCAGATGAGTCATCATCCACATTTTCCTCTGGTTGGCCTTCCAAAGCTAGAGCCTCATACCTGTTGCTCAGAGGCACCTGGGGAGGTGTGGGCAAAGACCACACCTGTGTTCTGTCCCAGATTGTGCACTGAGATCCAGATGATGTCTTCTGTTTTTCCACTCCCGTTACCAGCTGCTCTGGTTAAGACTTGTGACAGACTGCCCAAGGCCACCAAAACCAGATTCCTCCACTAGGTTCAGGTTGGGGGGGGGGCTTGTTCCAAGGTCCCAAATATTTTCCTGTGAGTCAAATCAAAAGTGTGCCTTGTTCGAGGTAATTATCGCTGCAACCAGAAGGTTCAGGAAGCCATGGCCAGGGAGGTGGCAGAACAGGAGTGCTGGCCCTCTTTGCCAAAGATGACAAGTGGGGAACCTGAATTCAGCCTCGAAAATGGCTTTTGTGGAGATCATTCATGCCTGGGTGCACTGCAGGTGCTTGCCCATACGATCAGGAATTAAAGAGAGTGACACTTTCTATCAACTATCCTGGACAGCACCACGGACAAAAATGTCCTCACGAGGCAAAAACCTTATAGCAATATACTGCCAATACATGTTCCACACCATTAATCCTTAACACTCACAAAAAATAGTTTTGCTTCATACTTCACATATTCTTTGCAGGGCCTGTATCTTCTTCTTGCCCTTGGCCAGGGCACAACCATAGGCATGGCCATGAACCTCTTGTATAAGTGACACCCATGATTGTATATTTCTCAGGATGTTCTTTTTTTTTTTTTTTACTTCTGGAAGGTGAAAATTGCTTTATCGATTGCTGACAACACTTTACAATTAATGTATAATTTCAATCATGAAGACAGGCATTTATGAAGAGGATGAGAAGTTGCTGGACTTACATTACAATAGGTGAAGAGGTGTTAGAGTATCTTCAATTGGAACAATTTTGCTTCTTGCCATTGCAGCTGCAAGCAACTCATAAACAATGTGATTATAGTGTGGTGTTTTACACAGTGACAAACCCATTACACCACCCTGACAGGGCACTGAAGGGAGACTGCCTTCCTGGAGAAGCATTTGCAGCTTGCCTGAGAGAAGTGGTGCTTTCTGTGCTTAGGGAAATGCCGTGAAGAGCTGGAGGTGCCCGTCTGTTACGATCCCAGTGCCATCTGATGCTGGGAACCTTGTGATAAGCAGCACAGAACAGGCCTCCTGCAGTGCACCAGGCAGACCCCATCCACAGAAAGAGATGCCTTGTTTTGGTCATTCAGGCTATTTTAGGATTTTACTGCATAAAACCAACACCAGTCATCATTTCTACTGTCAAACAGAAAGGTTGTTCACATGAGAACAACTTGCTGTATTTCTAGATAAAAGCAAGGCCACGCAGGTGGTGTAATTGCTGCTACGAAGGGGGAGCTGCCTGCAGGCTCCTCCCTTCCAGTGAGCTGAGGTTGTCCTGCAGAGGAGGGATTTGTGCAGCACAACACAGACCTGAAGGCCACGCTGGGTGTGCAGTAGTTTAACTCCTTCATGTGCAATGATCTCCTGGTCAGGATCACTGCAACAGCCAACAGGTTCCATTGTGTCATGGCTATGGTCCTTTCACCAGCTGCAATCAAAGAAAGAGGCTTTCCATCTCTTATGTACTCTGTCCATACTCCAACCACGAGACCCAGCACACCATACGAGGCTGTACCTGCTGGCACAGAAAGCCAGAGCTTTGCAAACCAAGTGTCTCCAAAGCTCAGGAGACCGAAAATCTCAGGGCTTGCTGCCACGTTTTAGCCATGCCACAAATAATAATCAGCATAATATTTTTTAGCAATTGCTGATCTTATAGTGTATCTTATATGTAATTGTGTAGACATATGTCACTATGCATGCAGTGATCAGTCATGGCCTGGAAAGCATAATGTGATTGGAGACATACAGTGAAGCACATACTGTGGTCAGCCATATAGTGTGGTTTGTCCTGCTGTCACAGACACACAGCACAGCCTGAAGTGCCAACATAAACACATGCCACAGTGCTTACTGCAGTCACATACATACATCACGGTACGATTGAGTGCACCCCCAGCACGTCTGCCAATGACACCAAACTGTGTGGTGCAGTTGACATGCTGGAGGGAAGGAATGCCATCCAGAAGAAACTTGGCAGGTTTGCGAGGTGGGCCTATGTGAACCTCATGAAGTTCAACAAGGCCAGATGCAAGGTCCTATACCTGGGCTGGTACAAAACCAAGCACTCTTACAAGCTGGGTGGAGAATAGCTTTTGAGTAGCCCTCCACAGGAGGGTGCTGGAGGGTGCTGGAGCTCAACATGAGCAGCTCAACATGAGCTGGCAAAGTGTGCTCACAGCCCAAAAATTCAAGTGAGAATTAATTGATAAGTTTTGTTGCAGCTTGTTTGTATGTTTATCTCGTCATATAAATCTGTCTTGTAAGATGTAGGGGTGTTAGGTTAAGAGATAACCTGTCTTAGGGCTGTAAGAATTTATTAATAGCCCTAGTTGTCTTGTAAGTTAAATAATGAGCATCCTTTGAAGATTTATATGGTTCTTATATATACCCACTGCTTTTGTAAGATGGTATGCCTTTTTTAGAAGGGCATCTGATTCAGCGCTGAATGGTAAAACAAAAATATTATTGCCTTTGCTTCGAAGACTTTGTCCTTTTCAATATTTTACCAGCGAATGAGTGTTTCTCACGTTGGAGACCAGGCTGGGTGGGGTTTTGAGCTCCCTGACCCAGTGGGACGTGTCCCTGCCCACGGCAGGGTGGCTGGAACTGGGTGAACTTTAAGGTCCCTTCCAACATTTCATCACTCTATCACACGACGTCTTGTGCTCACAGGCACGTAGACAAACGCGTGCTGCCGCCACAGCCTTGCAGCACCACCTGTGCTACGCACCTAGGGGACGCTGCGCCCGCCGCGACCACAGCCTCCCGCCCCCAGGCGGCGATGTTCCCGCCCCGCCTTATGGCCCCGCCCCTCGTTCCGCTCAGCCAATCGCAGAGGGGAACCGTGGCCCCGCCCCCACGGATCAGCCAATCGCAGCGGTGCCATCTTGTCCCGCCCTCTCTCTCCGCTCAGCCAATCGCAGAGGGGAACCGTGATCCCGCCCCCCTGGCTCCGCTCAGCCAATCGCAGCAGTGTCGCTTAGCCACGCCCCTTCACTTCTCTCAGCCAATCCCAGCGGGGTCCTTTGGCCCCCCTCCCTGGCCCCGCCTCCCACGCGCCGCTCAGCCAATCGCCGCCGTGTCACGTGACGCACCCCCGCCCCGCCCCGCATTTTGTTTTGCCGCGTGACGGGCGCCTAGGGCCGCGCGCTCGGGGCGGGCGGGAAAGTGGTGGCGCGCGCTGTGTCTGTCCCTCTCCTCCCCGCTCACGGGGACCCTCTGGCCCTATAGAGCGGGCCCTTAGTGCCCGCCCCCTCCTCTCCCGTTTCCCCTCCTCGGGTCGGCCCCGAGCCTCCCTTTCCCTCAGCGCCCCCGGCGCGGCCTGGGCGCGGGGCGATGGCCGCCGCGATCCGGCGGCTGGACGAAGCCGTGGTGAACCGTATCGCGGCCGGAGAGGTCATCCAGAGGCCCGCGAACGCCATCAAGGAGATGATCGAGAACTGGTAATGCGGGGGCTGCCCCTCCGCCCGCTCCCACAGCTTTGGAGGGGGGAGGAAGGAGGAGGGGCAGGGGTCTCGTCTCTCTCGGGCCACCAGCGTGTAACGAGGTACTGTGTGTCGGGAGGAACGGGGTGTGGTGGGGATACAGGTCTGCGCCTGCTGCCTGCACGGGAGGTCAGCTCTGGTCAGGCTGTCCGAATCCGGTTTTGGGTTTGTTTTGTTGGTGTTTAATGAGCTCGTGAATCACTTGCTTTCGCTGTCAAGTTAATAATTCGGTTATTTGTTTTGAAGATGGAAGTGTGGGGTTAAAGTTGCTGCCGTTTCAGTAGTAAATGACAAATGACGGGGGACAGGATGAGAGGGAATGGCCTCCAACTCTGCCAGGGGAGGTTCAGGCTTGACATCAGGAAAAAATTTTTCACAGAAAGGGTCATTGGGCACTAGAACAGGCTGCCCAGGGAAGTGGTTGAGTCACCTTCCCTGTAGGTGTTTAAAAGACGGGTAGGTGACGTGCTGAGGGGCATGGTTTAGTGTTTGATAGGAATGGTTAGACTCGATGATCCAATGGGTCTTTTCCAACCTAGTGATGCTATGATTCTGTGATTCTAAATGTAGTGAGCTGTATCAGCTGCATGAAAGGAGCAGCTGGGTCTGTAGGGTGTTTTGGTAACAAGGAGAGAAGGTCTGCTTCTTGGACTGGGCACCTTTCTTAAATTTTGAAATTTCTAAAAATTTGCTGTGGTTGTTTTAGGCGATTTTTTAGAATAATGTATTGCTGCTGTTAGAAGAAAACAGCAGGAAAGAGATAGTAAAGATATGTGTGGCAACTAGAGTAGAAGCAAGCTTTTATTTGCATGAGAAAAAGTGAATTTTAATTCAAGCTTATGTAGTCTTTTATTCTCTAGCATTGCTGTTGTTTAGAAGGCTTTCTTGGTTTCTGCAGTTTGGATGCTAAATCTACGAGTATCCAGGTAGTGGTTAAAGAAGGCGGTCTGAAGCTCATCCAGGTCCAGGATAATGGCTGTGGTATCAGAGTGAGTAAACAAAGTTGACAGCTGTATGCTGATGCTTAATGCTGCCCCTTAAAATTTATTTCAGTTTAGAAATGTTTCTGATTTTGAAAATACTTGGAAAGTGACTAGTGCTTGTCCTTTTCACGTAGAAAGAAGATCTGGACATTGTATGTGAGAGATTTACTACAAGTAAACTGCAAAAGTTTGAAGACTTGGCTAATATTTCTACATATGGTTTTAGGGGTGAGGTAAGTGTTTCATGAAGGTTTTGATACTGTTGTTATCTTGGTGTAGTGAGCTTTACATACTATCCCCTTCCTAATACACTTTACAGAAGGTTTTGGTTTCTGAGCGTCTGCCATGTTTATATAGTTCAAAACACATTTCTATGTCTTTCAATATTAGATGAATGGCCACGGAGATGTATGTATTCTTTTTGCTTTTTGGAGTAAGATTTTTTTATTATTATTATTTAAAGTAAAACAAGGCCTGTCTTCTCGGGAATCTGCAGGTGAAGACAATGAAAGATTTGAGTGGAAGGTGAATCTCTGATGTAAAACATCGGTCTAAACAAAAGAGTAAATGTCTAAGATGTACATTTGTCTTCCTTAGCTTTTGCTGTTAGTCAAAATTATTATCTTTGACCCCTTGGATAGGAGTTCTCTGTATTCACATAGGCTGTGTCTAACTTCTCTGAAAGAACAGTCCAGGATGAGTTCTGCTTTCCCCTCCAGATGAACAACAAGATATTTAAGTACGTTGCTTATGCTCAGATATCTAGATCCTTGCATGGTCCAGAGAGTAGGCTGCTTGAGTCCTCTCCTCACACACTGTCAACATAATCAGCTCCACATCCAGAGTATGGTCCCGAGACTGATTTCAGCCGGCTGTGCAGACATGTCCCTTGGGTTTTCCAGGAAAACCATTATAACCTAATTTCGTAGTGTTACCTACAGTCAGGAGAAGAACTTGAGCAGGGGTGAGAAAGTAATGGACAAAACCTTCCAGCTGTTTATGGTAACGTGAAGGAAAGAAAAGGACACAACTATAATGGCTAAAAGAAATCTACAGTGTTATGTTACATGGGTACCTGATTGCATTGTCACAGATGATGAAATATTAGAAAAGCCAAAAGAAGGTCCTAGATAATAGTCACATGTTATAGGTACTAAAATTTGTTAAAGACTTACTGACTTGCAATTTTCCTGTAAGTGTTTTTATTAATTATTTGCAAGAGGTATGTCAAAATGTAGTAATGCTGTTTAAAGTGTGGACGCTCTTTCAGCAATCAGTAGTTTCCAGAGCAAGATTTACAAAGATGCTTTCTCCTTCTCTAGGCATTGGCTAGCATCAGTCATGTTGCCCATGTAACAGTCACAACTAAAACAGCAGATGCAAAGTGTGCATACAGGTATGCTACCTATTATCCAAGTGATTTCTGCTGCATGTAATGATGAAGAGATGTATTTAATTCTCTTTTCAGTGCTCTTATTAAGGAGGAGGGTGGGATATATATTTCTAGGGTAGTTACAAAAAAGACCCAGAGTATGAGTAAATATAGTTGGAGTGATTTGTTTGTTTGTTTTAATTCCAAATTGTGAAGGTAAGCTTTTCACTAAACCATATATTTTAAAAATAGGGAGTGTGTGGGGAGATAATCTTAAAAGGAATACTACTTCAGCAGCCAGTGTAGGGTGAGCTCTCATCTTTGTTTTTCTTTTTCACTTAGAGCTTCTTATAGTGATGGAAAAATTAAAGCCCCTCCAAAGCCCTGTGCTGGAAACCAAGGAACTCAGATCACCGTAGGTTTTTGTGCATGTTCTGTCTTAACTTCTGTTCCCTAGTCATTATGTTTGCACCACTTATTGGTATGTGTTATACTGTAAGATACATGACAGTATCACCTCATAGAGTATTTTCTAAATTATGTTGTTGTGTGGTTTTTTTTTTTTGGTTTTTTTTTTTCAGTTTTGCTTTCTTCCCTAAAAACAGCAAGGTAAACTTCAGAAGTTCCCCCTGCTCCTTTCCAAGGATAGCATAGTCAAACGTTAGAAAAAATCTGGACTGTGAAAAGCTTTAATGGGTAGTTAGGGCTACAAGAAGCTCAGAATATGGAGGAGTGGGCTATATTATATGAGCCAGAGTGGGAAGATGAGGGCTGGCACAGGAAACTGCAGAAACTGCTCTTTGTCTTTCAGTCATATCCAAGCTTTGAATGTGGGTTGGAATTATGTCTGGCATTAGGGTTATGGAGAATAAGGAGCTCAAAATGGGAAGGAGAGTACACAATGTGGGGTAGAAAGTGGAAGCCTTGACTTCATATGTCAATGTTTGGGATAATGTACCTTAAAAAAGAAGCTGAACTTCAATTTTTTGCATTTCTCAGTATAGCAGAAAAAGAATTTGCATATTGTTTAAATGAAGAGTGAAAATGAACAGTTTAAGCTGCTGATTTAATGATATTTCCAGCCTAGATTGCAGCTAATGTTTTAACATTAATTTGCATTTAATTGAAACACAATGTAATCAGGGAATCCGTTGTCATCTGCAGTGGAAGGTATGTAACTTTGACTGAAAAGCGAGCTGTAGAGTAGTTGTTGTTGTTAATATTTGAAAACATGCGTTTGTCTGGAGTTGTGTTTTATTAGGTGAACCTAAGCAGATAAGTAATAAATTAAATTTTGATCCTTTATGACATAAAATATTCTTGGAAATGTTAGTTTTGTCTATTAAGGAGATGGATTTACTTTAATTATATAGTAAGAGAAGATTTTTATTAAGTGGTCTTTAATTGTGATCTCTTTCTCTGTAGGTTGAAGATCTCTTTTACAATGTAAATACAAGGAGGAAAGCTTTAAAAAATCCAAATGAAGAATATGCAAAAATACTAGAAGTTGTTAGCAGGTAAACTGAAACAGAAGGCTGCAATTTTTTTATACTGCCATGGGGAGTATTGAGGTTTTTTTGAGGGACTGTCCCATGTGTTTGGTGTCATTTTGGTGGTGGTGGGTTTTTTTTTCTAACTATGTTAGTGTGTGGTGTCAGATTACAGTCTAATTTGTGACAGAAAACAGTGTATTCAGTCTATGACTATTCTTAGTAAGAATTCCAGCAGATAAATGGTGATAGACTTGACTGAGTGAACCGTCAATGAACTTGGGCTGAACAGAATGCAGGAGCATAAGAGATTTGGCTGAATATGAAAAAGGTGAATGGTGATTTCAGATCCTCAAAAAAACCCCCAAACAACTCTCTAACTACCAGATGTTTCCTTCCACAGTCTCTTGCTGCATCTTTTACCATGTGCAGAGGTTTTACAAGCAGGATCTACCCAGCTCAACCAAAACTGCTTTACACTTTCAATAAACACAAAAGCTAGCAAAGAGAATAGCAAGACTGTATGCTAAGCGTTAGCCTGCTCCCTGAATGAGCTACTTAAGAATCTTTACTGGCCAGGCAGACTTCAGCCAGGAGGTGAAGGGTCAGGTCCTGCTGCTCCATGGAACAGGCTGATCTGCAGTCTTGCTGAGTTACGGGCTTCCAAATCATTGAGGTTTTTTTCTATTAGGATTTTGCATCTTTTCATTTTGGTTTTTGTTGATCCTGTTGAATTTTTGTTTTGCTAGCTGTCCTGGTCACAATGGTCTAACCTCTGTCTGCATTTCTACATTTCTTATCTTGCCAAGGTCTACTTTGTGTTTTCTCACAACTTGGCAACTTCCCTAGAGGTTTGAGCCAAGGTAATGCAGCTCATAACCTCTAGCTGGGTTTATCAGAACTTGGCTCTGGGATTACAGACAGCTGAACCATCTGAGTAGGGGAAGTTAGAAGGCCAAACCAGCCGTTTTTCAGATCCTTCTCTGTAGTAGTTGAGACTTGATTCTCTTACACTGAGGAGGTTTTGCTGTTCTTCTAGTTAAACCTGTGCTGTGAAACTGAATTAACCAGGTCTACAGAAGATGATATTTTTTTCTGAGAAACAACCTAAGCTGATACTAGAATTTCATATGGTTACAGGTGAGTTATAAATAGAAAACACTTATATTTATAGCTGTTGAGTCTATTAAAGCTCAATTTGGCAGAAATCACATTACTCTGTAACAGGAAATGAAATTGTTTGCCCCTTTTACTAGTTGCTTTTCAGCATTCGGGGAAAGCAACGTATTCTTTCACATACTGCAGTCTGTTTACCTATTTTTCAGATATGCCATCCATAACTCGGGCATCAGCTTTTCAGTTAAAAAGGTATGCAGATAAAGTCTTTAACTTCAACATGTCTCTCTTTCTCTCTCTCCCTCTGTCTCTCTCTGTGTATACATAATGTATATATAGGAAAATTCCAGAAAATTTGCACTGCGTCTGTTGCAGTGGGAGAATAGTGCACAGAGAACTTCCCTTGAACTGAATGTTGATGTGTTAGGTTGATGCAATTCAGATAGAAAACATATTAGTTAAAACTGCATAAGACGTATATTTGTCAGTTGGAATTTTCTGTGTGGTCAGTATGTCATTTTGTTGGAGCTTTATGAGTTGTTTCAGCTTCTTTTGAGAGTCTGGTTACTAATTACTGTGTGAAAGAGGATGGGCTGGAGTACCTTTATTCTGTGGCATTCTTGATAACTTTTTGCTGAACTACTTACGTTCCCCACTTTCAAAGATGGAGTTCCTAGCCTAAATGGGACTGATGTGATCTAGCAAATCTTGTAATAGTGTCTCATTTACCATCCATTGCTTTTCTGAAAGCAAATAGGTAAACAGTAATAAAAACATTATAATGATGTTACGTCTCATGCCTTTGTGTTAGAAATGTTATTGTTTAATGTATTTCTAAAACTTCAGCCAGAACTATGAATTGACTGATATTAATTCCTGCTCTCTTTAGCAAGGTGATACCATGTCAGATGTTAGGACCTTATCAAATGCCTCAACAGTGGACAACATTAGGTCCATCTTTGGAAATGCCGTTAGCAGGTATGTTGATGTCAAGTTTCCTTTTGACATGAAATTTTCTAGTACATCTCCTTTCCCTTTTAAAGATCATAGGCTGTACTAACTTTTCCTGCTTCCTTCAAGTGAATTACAGAGAAGGAGTATGGCAATAATAGAGCTCTCCCTTGTCTTGCAGAATGTTGGACTTTTTAGGAAAGAGGGAAGCTGTAAAATTGTTCCTTTACTGCCCTAAAAGGGAACCATCTGCTTGTAACTTTGTGTGCTCATTTAAAAAGAGCAAGTTGTACCTGTGTTCTCTACAGGTTCCTAACGTTTTCCTGCACTGTGAAAATCTTACCTCTTCTTACCACAGTCAGCTGTCTGATAAATTTTTGAAGTCTCCTCAAACTAATTTTTCTAAAATCTTATGGCTTAATATATTGGCAAAAGCTACATTAGCTGAGGGGGATTAAACTAGGCAGAACAGTTGAAAACAAATAAAACCAATCTTCTTTTGAAATGTATCTGCTACTTTGGGAAAAGGTCTCTCTTTATAAGACAATCAGCTGCAAAGAATTCATTGAATGGACTTGTGGAATTGATCCGTTCCATGAGTACTTGGATGTCAATTTGATTCAGTTACTGAAGTCACACTTCACATGTAAGGAATGTAACTTTTTATGAAACGCAGCAAACCAGAGAGGCCCTTTAGCAGTAAGGTGGGCAGTGTTGTTTGTATTTCTTTGTATGCATTTTTTTGTCTACTATTAATGCTTGCTTGATAGTTTTTCCTTTGTACAGCTCTGAATAAATTGTCCATTTCAAATTACATGTTTTGATCCAATGTTTTAAAGTGAAACTTGTATTTACCCAATTTAAAATGGTGTTTAGTCTTGTTTGTTATTTCAGCTTAAAAAATGAACACAAATAAAAATGGCCCTCACTATATACCACAGTTGAATTGGAAAGAAGTTGTTCATTAGCCTTTTCTATCTTAACTTTAGAAGCTGGCATACAAGCTGTTTGCCAGACAGCTTGTTGCTCACTGGCTTCCAAAGTGGATTTCCTTGACTAATGAACAATGAAAGTTGCTTGATGTTAGGATCTGTATGCACGAGACATAAAAAAACCTTTTTACATTTTTACCTGCTCACTATAAGCATTAGACTGGCAAAAGTGGATAGAGAAGTTAAAGAAAAATAATGTTCTTCCCTGGCTGTGGACAACTTTGAGGTGTCCTTGTCTATCACTGTCAGTGACTTAAACAATGAAATGCATATGAGAATTATCAGTAGATGGTTATAATATTATGGATAGTGCAGTTTAAGGTATTAAAATGATACTATGGACTACAATCATATTGTATGACTTTCTCACTTAGTAGAAACAATGCACTTCAGGTCAAATAATTTCGGTGACTCGGCAATGAATGTTTGAACTCTCAGATAATTCTGATGTTTTCACTAACTGTGATATACATAAAATACAGAACAATAAATCGCTACGTGTGAGTACTGCCTGAAATCTGCATGAACAGAAAAATTTATTTCTTGTGTGTGTTTCTGTCACACTGTCCATAGGGAACTGATAGAAGTGGGTTGTGAAGATGCAGGTCTGGCCTTTAAAATGAAAGGCTACATCACAAATGCTAACTACTCTGTGAAGAAATGTACATTTTTACTCTTCATAAACCGTAAGTTTAAAAAAAAGCAGCATGTTGTACAGTCATATGTTGCTTTCATAGTAATCAGAAGAACTTTCTGAAGAACTACAAAGTATATGAGTATTCTTAAAAACACTGAAGATTAAGTATTTTACTGTTAATTATAGAGCTTAAGGTGTTTTTCTGCTAGTGGTGTGCATCATGTTTTGCTCTGTAAATGGTGGAAAGCAGCTAAGACTGGGCTTAAAGAAACTTAAGGTTGTGAAGTATTGATGTTATGATTGTGTCCTGCCAACTTGTACAGAGTGGTCTTGCTGTTCTGACGCAACAAACCTTGACTGTAGGAAATAATGAAAAGGTAGTCTGGTTATTTGGCTATTTGTGGGGGAAAAATACTTACAAAACACACTAGGAAGATATTTCCTATTCCTGGTTTTATACAGAGAATAAATAGGTCTCAGGAAAAAATGGGTATAAATGGATGCAGTGTGAACGTTCTGGTCTGAAAGAGTAGTTGGATGCTCTGCAGTATTTCAGTGTGGCTCTTTGAAAATAGCATTTTGTTCTGTGTTTCAGATCGATTGGTAGAGTCAGCCGCTTTGCGGAAAGCCATAGAAACTGTGTATGCTGCTTATTTGCCAAAAAGTACACATCCTTTCCTATACTTAAGGTAAAGTAGTAGGAAGAAGTAGCCTTTTACTACTGTCCTGTAGGATGTTGGTAGGGTGAGTAGGTTTAGAAGGACATTTTGTGTTTGTGATAGTAGTGTTAAACATTGCACTGAGGTACTTAATTGCCAGACAGGAGACAATTAAGTCACATTAAAGAAATCTTAAGAAGACAGGCCTTATTTTCTGAAGTACTGTGTGCCTGTAATTTCAGCTTAAGTCCTTCCAAATTATGGATGCTCAATGAGTTACGCTAGGAATACAGCAGAGCATTTAGGACCAATCAGATAATGTATTCCAAGCTTTTTAATGTTTTGCCTTGCTAGGATCTATATTTGTATCGGTATTTTTAACAGTTACTATTTTTGGTATGCTAATGCAACAAAAAGTGAATTTCAAACTGCTTGCCGGAAATAAATAATTTTTAAAGTCAAGTAATAGCTAAAATTGAACAGAAACTGCCCTTTAAAAATTAGAGAATATGATGTGGAATGGAAAACTTGGCTTTGTAATTGCTGAGCGATTGATTCTCACCATTCACCAGTGAAATCTATTGATATCCTGTGCTAACAAATTCTTGCACTGCAGCACTTAATTGAATTTCTGCTTGTTGCTATTGATAAATGACAAGGCAGCGGAAGTCTAACTCATGAGACACTGCAAATGAAAGATATTACAAAGAACTATTTTGCAGCAGTACAGTGGAGAGTTTGGTTTAAGCTTACCTATGTAAGCTGATTGATGTGAATTTGTAGTACAGTTCTTCTGAGTAATTACTTTAAAATACATTACAGTTAGATTTGTTTGGTATAACTTTAGCAGGTTCCAGGAATATTTTGGCTTCTCTGCACGTAGTAATGGCTCAGAGTCTGACCAATTTTTTACTGAACCAGTTTGTGCCCTCTTTGCCATCCATGGGAAATTGTAGGTTAACTTCTTTCAAAATGGTTTTCTAGCCTGGAAATAGCCCCACAGAATGTGGATGTGAATGTGCACCCTACAAAACATGAGGTCCATTTCCTCCATGAAGACAGTATTCTAGAGCGTGTGCAACAGCATGTAGAGAGCAAGTTATTGGGCTCTAATTCCTCAAGGATGTACTTCACTCAGGTGAGAATACCTGTTTCAGGTGACCACAACTCTGCACTATTTTAACTGTTTTGGCTATGTTTACTCAGTTCAGTAGTACAATTTCTGCAGTGACTGTCATCAGTGTTGCACTGATGTAGCTTGAGAACTTTGCTCTGTTTCAGGGATGAAATGGCATTAATATACCAGTGTTAACAATGCAGCAGTGAACTTAGTGGAGAATCTCGCTTTATAGAGAGCATAGTATAAGAATTGGAATCTTTTAAAAAACAATTTTCCTTGTGCTTTTTTACATTAAAGATTTTCTTTTTGAGGCAAGAGGATGCTAACCAATGATTTCATTGACTGCCAAGATGATGACATTCTTGCTATATGTATAGCAAGTGCAAAGTTGGCAGCCTGCTTAAGCAGCTGACACTGTGCTGTGGGGCTTGAAAGTTACTTGCCTCTGAGCAGTAAGATACTGTAGAAGATGTGGTTAATTTTCGTGTTTTTTCTTGTTGTTGTTGAATCTCTTCTTTTTACTTCTCCATATATGAACAAAGACATTGCTTCCAGGGGCTGACTCTTCTTCCAGTGAGGCTGTAAAATCAGCAGCAAACACTTCAGCGTCTACCAAAGGAACCAGTGATAAAGTTTACGCGCACCAGATGGTCCGGACTGATTCCCGAGAGCAGAAATTGGATGCTTTTCTTCAGCCAGTGAACAATCCCCGAAGTACAGGCCCCACTGAAGTGACGACAGAGGTTACTGCAGGACCTCCAGAAGGTGCAGTCAGGCCACAGGATGCTGAGATGGAAGATGTTAGTGATGTAGTTGAAATGGCTGATGTTCAGGAGGACGCAGTGAAGCCTGGGGGGCTGAGTGAGAGCGGGCATTTGTCTCCTGAGAAGGCGCCTCCTCGGTAAGTCTCATGTTTCCTGAGCTCATGCAAGGGTACCTATTTACTTCCCACAAGATTTTAATGAGAAATTAAAATTTATCTTTGACCTGTAAATTGCATAACTTGTGATAAATTTTGCAACTGGAATGGGATTTCTGCGCATACTGAAAGGCAGGAAACAGTCTAAATAATAAGATTAACTTTAGGGAGGTCACGCTGGTCTGTCTTTATTTGACAGCCCTCCTTTTGTGAGGGTATAGAAAGATATAAACTACTATGTAACTGAATTTTGAAGACATCACCCTAGTAAAGATAAAAATGCAGTCATCTTTCTGTAACTCCTGCAGGAGCTGTTAGGAAAGACTAAAATTTTCTGAGGGAATGTGATCCCTCTCTGGCCCCAGAATTACAGAAAAATGATGATAAATTCATTAGAAATATCAGCATTTTTTGATGTGTCCTTTACAGGCCAGTTGTCTTACCACTTAAACAACAGATGTCCAATGGGACTGGTATTAAGAGTTGTAAATTCTTTTATAAACTACCTTTTCCTAACAAATTATGCCTCAGAAGTAAAACAAAACAGTATCTTTCTATGAATCTTTGGGAAACTTTCTGCATTTCCTGAGTAAACATACAGCACGTGAAATGAGTGTCCCATCTGTTGCACGTGTGTTTTTGATTAAGTCATAGGAGAATTGAACATAATTCCTTTTGTTTCGATATTGCAGAAAGAGACCACGGGAAGACACGGACATAGAAATGGAGAAAGATGACACAATTAAGGATATGACTGCTGCCTGCACCCCTAGAAGAAGAATTATCAACTTGACCAGTGTATTGACTCTCCAGGAGGAAATTAGTAACCAGGCACATGCAAGTAAGCAAGCCTTTTGCTTCTCAAGCCTTTTGCTTCTTATTGTTACTCCACCAACTCAATATGTTTTGTTTAAGCTGTTGAGGAAAAGTACATTTAAAAGGTGGCCCACTCAGCTCACTGTGCTGCAAAGTGAGCTTTTAAAAAGGTTTGTTAAAGATCAAGGGTGAAACATTTTGCAGGCAGCTACCATACTGAGCCACACTGGAGGCCTGTTCTAAACTTCAGTGTACCTTGTCAGTTGATAAATATCTTACGCATTCTGCATAACATGCAAACCTCAACTTGCACCATAACTAATAACTCTATGAAATCACTAAGCTAATTTATGTTGTAATTTTCAAATGGAAATGGCAGCCATAAGGTCATTATAAAAATTTTTCTTAGTCATGTGATTGTGAAGTAGAGTGGGACAAGCTTGATAATCACTTTTATTTATTGCTTTTGCTTTTCATTTTCATTTGTCTGTTCCACTTACATGAAATGCTGAGATTGGTGAAATGTTCTCTCTGAAAAGAGCTGTTTTAGAGGAAAGTTTGCAATTCTTCCTAGGGTTATTCCCCTCTTAACTCTTCCAGTTGTCTTCAGAGTCACACTGAGTCATGTAATACATGTAACACAGTCAGTCTAAGTGTTTGGAACCTCCTGTTCTGGGATTTTTATGGAATATATTTTGACTTTTCTTGTAGTAGGATTTTGGGGAAGCCCCAGAGGTAATGGACTAACAGGCCTCTACAGTAAATAACTTCTTGGTTTTTAAAAAATTACTTAAAAGTCTTGATCTTCAGAAAGCATGTACTGACACTTTACCTGGGCTCCAGAAAAGGTTGTGCGTTGGGCTGGTAATTCTGGCATATCTGACTGTTTTAAATACTGAAATCAAATGGCTATCCCTGAGCCATAAGATGCCCAAAAATAGGGGGTAGACCTTGTGAAGTTGCTTGAGGGTTGTGTCTTGTCTTTGTATGCCTTAGCTACAGGAGACCTTAGCAAGAAAGAAATGTTCTTCTCACAGCATTTTATACCTTTGGAAAAGGTAACAATGGAATTAGGGTAGCGTAGTGCTTGGTAGGTGCTGTGACTGCAATGACAAGCTCCTGTAATGAAGCTGCTCCCTAGGACTGCAACTAGTGACTTTTTTTTTTGTGGAATGCATACAATGGACTCTTACTATGCAATCTGACTTCTCATACCGCTTTCTTTTTAATACTTTTAAATGAGAAGGCTGGTAACCTTATTTTGAGAGAGAAAAACTAAGAAATTATGGACCTATTGCACTTCTTGAATTTGATCTGAGAATGTTAAATTTTATTGCAAAGTTGGTTTAAATCTGCTTTTTTTTTTCTTTTTATTTTTAAGTATGTCTGTGCTCCCTTACTAATCTCCTGTGGCTGGAAACAAATTTTGCAGTGCTGTTTAAGTCAGACACGGAGATGACAACGATGATGATTATTATGCTAAATTACAAAGGCAAATTAAAAAAAACCTTATGCTTTAATACATGCATATGCACACAAATGATTCATTTTTCAAAATAGGGATACTTGGTAGCCCAAGTGTATAAGACAAAGCAGGGCCATAATAGTGACTGAACAGTAACCTGAGACTTGAACACTAAAAATACACAAACCACTCTGCTGAATAAATTAGGGCAGGGTTGCAAATAAGAAATAATATCCTTTTGTTTCTTCCACACCCTCTCAATCTTTTCAGGTCTTCAGGAGATGCTACATGATCACTCATTTGTTGGCTGTGTCAGTCCTCAGTGGGCTCTGGCCCAGTATCAGACAAAACTGTATCTTCTTAATACAACAAAACTCAGGTAAAGAAGCCGTTAGACTGGTTGGCAGTGGAAATCACTACCAAGCTTATTAGAAGAAGAAAGGAAATGATAGGAATAAACATAATTTTCTTGTTGCCTATCCAAAACGTTATGAGGCTAAAGATTAAGCAATCACTTTGGAAGGGAGGAAACAAGTCTGGTATGCTTGAGGAAACTTGCAGGGTGTTAGCGTCATTAAAATGCCAGCTACTGTATTGTGTGTTTGCAGACTGGGGGAAGGGAAAGACATTTGCTTCTTGGTAGTCTACAGCAGTAACTCATCTACAGCATAAGATGATGAGTAAGCAAAGGCTTCAGAAAGGTCCAGTTGGTTTAAGAGAAGATGCAGGACATCATCATAACACAAAGTTTGTATTTTCGTATATGCAGCCTTACAGGGCCAGCTACATAAATTTTGTAACATTAAAAGAAGAGAATATGCTTAAGGTAGACATGCCTATCAACCTCCAAGGTCCTGTGGGTTTCTTGCAGTGCAGCAAAGGAGTGAAGAAGTTGAAATACAAGACCTCTAGGAATAAATTTATAGGGGCTGCAGACTTGAGCATGTAAGATTTCTGCAACAATGTGGCTGATGATATCAGAAACTAAGAAACAGATATAATTAAAGATACAGAGTGTGTGTGAATTTTAAACTGTTTAGTTCAAGTAAGATCTTTGTTAACATGAATGGATATGTGTCTGGTATTTCCAGCTGTTACTTTCCCCTCTTAATTATAGTAACTTGGAGATACATAATTCTGTCCATGTAACTAATTTTGTACTTCAATCTAGCCAAGAACTCTTCTACCAGATACTTATTTACGACTTTGCAAACTTTGGAGTCTTAAGATTGTCTGTAAGTATAATTTTACATTAAATTCTGTAGGAAAGGATTTTTTCTTAAATATATACACAATAAGCTTGTCATTTCAGACAAGCATATAGTTTTGCAGGTTGGGTTTTGTCCACTGAGTGATACTTTTTCTTTTACAGAAAGAGTAGACTGTAGAAAGCTGTTAGTAATTTTATAGCTACCTACTGTCAGTTGCCTTGTTATTAGTGTCACTTCTAGTTATTCTCCAAGTTTTGCTGTTGCTCATTATGTTGGGACAAACAATTAATTTGAATACACAGTCTATCAGAAACAGTGTTGATTGCTAGTATTTATCTTGTAAACATCATGGCACTTTGCAGGATTGTGGACTGCACAGACTTATATCAGAGAGAAAGTAAAACTTTTTAGACTGATTAGGATAAGCAGAACTGTTTGCAGGCCAGAAATGGTATTTGTGAAGGAAGAAGCTGTAGATTTCCAGTAGAGTGTATTGATCATAAACAACAGTTCTGCCTTCTCCGTTTTTAGGAGCCAGCTCCTTTGTATGAGCTTTCAATGCTTGCTTTAGAGGATCCTGAGAGTGGCTGGACAGAAGAAGATGGCCCAAAAGAAGGGCTTGCTGAGTACATTGTGGATTTTCTGAAAAAGAAGACTGAAATGTTGAAAGACTATTTTTCTCTTGAAATTGATGAGGTGACTGCTGCTATGACTGTAAATGAATGATGGGCTTGGCAGTGTTAGATTTTACAGTTGGGCTCAGTCTTAAAGATCTTTTCCAACGTAAATGATTCTGCCTTGCAGGAAGGAAACCTGATTGGGTTACCACTTCTGATAGACAACTATGTTCCACCGCTGGAAGGATTGCCCATGTTTATCCTTCGCTTGGCCACAGAGGTATATTCACATAGTTATTTTATTTCTGCACAAATGACTTCTTCTATTTAGGAAGGAATGAAATGAATCAAATCAGTTCATCAGAAGCTGGAAAGTCTGGAGTTGGTTAAATGTACTGTTCCATGTTCCAGACACTATCACTGTGGCTAGTGATAGTTGTGATTGAGTGAGAATATATTTTGATTTGAAAGCCTGCATGTCTACCCTTTTTTGTTGTTGGTTTTTTTTATACCTTTACCTTATGAACGCAAAGACAGCCAAGAATTATTATTTTCCCACATTAAGAATCTTGAAGTCCCTGACCGCTGCCCAGATTCCATTAAATGATTTCTTTTTTTCTTCTAACAGGTGAACTGGGATGAAGAGAAGGAGTGCTTCGAAAGCCTAAGTAAAGAATTAGCTATGTTCTACTCCATTAGAAAGCAATATATAACAGATGAAGCCAACCTGACAGACTCTCAGGTAGAAGAATATGTAACCACTGTTATAAACAGACACCACTAAGCACAAAACAACTTTTTTCAACTGTAGACTTTTAGTCCACGCTCTGCTTTCAGTGATGTGAATCAGTAGCAGTGTGGCAAGATTTTGAAAGAATATGGCTTAAATTTTCTGCAGTATTCTGTGTATTAAGGGAACCCTTTTAATTTTAGGTATTGCACTGTACTTAATATTACAACAGTCCTTGGCCTCTGAGTTTGGGATGTATTTTCTTAACCTGCTGAGCTATGATAACTTTCCATGGAAGAATAAGGATGCCTATAAATTAAAAATACAGTCTGCTTGTGTCTAAGTATCTGATTATTCAGGTCAGCTAATCTGTTCTGCAAGTGACTTTCCAGAGCTTAAAATTAACTAATAGTAGCTGAATTGTACAATTGCTGTAGTCTTACATGATAGTTTCTTAAGGAGTGATCTCTTCTAGTAAAAGAGAATTTCTGTTTAATTTTGTCCTTTTTTTTTTTTTTCCCCCTACCCCTGTTTCAGAATGAAGATTCTAACTCTGGTTCAAAAACATGGAAATGGACAGTGGAACATGTACTTTACAAAGCTTTTAGGACTCATCTTTTACCTCCTAAACACTTCACAGAAGATGGCAACGTTTTGCAGCTTGCTAACCTGCCTGACCTGTATAAAGTTTTTGAGAGATGTTGACCAAGTAGTTATTAGACTGCTGCATATCTAAATAACATTCATGCTACATTGTTTTTAGGAAAGCATAAAGCTGGCATATTAAGGGATTTAATGTCATAGTAACATTGTCTATTTTCCTTCTGTTGATCAGAGAATAAAAACTGTTCTAGCTGTCTAAACCCAACTTAAGTTCCTAAAATAAAATTTCCACTTCTGCTTGAATTTTGCTATTAAGCAATACGCTAATAGAATACAGCTTCTCCTGAAGAACATTAATGGGGTTAAGCTCCATCTCTTTTCACAATTACTTAACTAATGCATGCTTTAACTTACCTTGCTTCCCGAAAGTAGCATAGGTTACCTACCTCCTTTTGTTTTAAGAATGACTGTGACAGTAGCTGCAATAGGAATGCACGTGCAAAGCACTTAGAAGCATCTCTTACTGCAGGAGCCAGTCTTGTAATATTTCAGACCCCTTGGTGAAATAAGGAAACTCCCTTCCCTTTTAATCAAGGAGTCTGAAAATGGGAACAGGAATCCTCTGACAGAGCAAATGAGCAGGCACACAGCATTCATCCCAAAGAAGGGTTGCAGCTGGTAATCTCACTCTAGCTTCCACTGTCAGAGGAAGCCATTAGTCTCGCTCAGGCAAGATAAAAGTGCTTGTGCTTTAATTTGACCCCTGACCGTTCTTGAGCCCGTCATGAACTTGAATTGTCACAAGGAGGCCCATGTTGTCTCCCTGCGTCTTCACTAGGGTGGTTTAGAGGAAGTGAAGTAGAAGCAGCTGTGCTCTCCACCATCTGCCAAGTGAGGTTTTAGCAGATGTTTTGTACATGTGAATGCTCTCAAACTCCCCAGAGTTCTTTATCTTTAGAATATGTGCTGTAAGGACAACTGATCAAGACCCTGATGGTTTCTTCTGAACAAAAGAGACAAAGACAGAGTCAACAGCACCGACACTGATCACTGAATTACAGCTGTCTCCAATTTAATGGTAGGTCTAGGAAGATCTGCTGTTTCTCAACAGGGAATGCATTTTTTTAAGTCCAAGAGGCATCAAGCATCCAAACCAAAAAAAAAAGCAAGCCTGAGTTTTGCACTGTAAAGATGGTTGTTCCATGTGAAAGAAGCTCTGATGGAAGCAGGAGCTTTAATGCTCTGCATTGCAAAGGTCCTGAATCCTGCCTTGCTTTGCTTTGAGAAATACTCCTGAGGGGCAGCAGTTTGCCACAGGAAAGCATCTGATATGAGTCCAAAAGGGTGATTCCTCACAGATGGACATCTGGCAGAGCCTAACACAGGGAAAGCGTGACTTAAAACATTTCAGAGTTGCCACTGACGGTGCTGTTCATTTCCTTGCAATGTGCCAGCATGAAAAGAGTGGTTGTTATTAATAGTATTCAAAGTCTGGAGATTAGGCTGTGGACAAACCCCACACCTTTGCAGAAAGCACCTTCCTCCTTGTATCACTTCTCCCTCTCTGATGGTGATACTGTCAATAAGAAAACTGCAGCATTGTGTCTTCCTGAGCCAGACAGACCAGCACGGCAGGAAGTGGCTACCGCATAGAGCGTAACAACGGAGGAACCAACCAAATGAAATTCGAAGTGAGCAACTGGCTTGAGCTGGGTTCGATCTACAGCTCGCTTCCTGCAAATGGGGGATGCCCCGACAGTGGAGTCTGTAGGGACAGGCAAGGGGAATCCTGT
This sequence comes from Phaenicophaeus curvirostris, assembly GCF_032191515.1. Taxonomy (NCBI): domain Eukaryota; kingdom Metazoa; phylum Chordata; class Aves; order Cuculiformes; family Cuculidae; genus Phaenicophaeus; species Phaenicophaeus curvirostris. The sequence continues at coordinate 40,323,646 of NC_091397.1, read as the reverse complement.
TTGTATTGTAAATCTGCTGTGTATTGCCCCTGCTACAGCTGTGTCTGGTGATTTCAGCATGCTGCTGTCGCGCTTTCCTAAATCCAACTGGCATGTAACACCTATTGTATCAAATAAGTAAATTTGATATTAAACATCAAAAGTTCACTCTGTAACCCATTTATGGAGTAATGGATTCTGGTGTAGACATTAAGTGTGGCAGCACATTGGTGATGTGTGCCCTCACGCCAAAATGCCAGGTACTGTTCACTCCTTTCTGCAGGTTCCTGATCTGACACAAAACTAACAACCCAGAAATTTGTAAGCATATTTTGTTACATTCATTATTTCCTCTTTTTGGTACTTAAGGGAAATCTGATTATATAGTGCCAAGTTGTTGTCACAAAATGAAAAATACTTGTAATAAGGCCGAAATAGGATTTTTAAAAGTAGTTTTATGTAGTTTAGAGCTTTAAGCAACCCAATACAGATTACATCCCTTCTCAATGGAAAAACAAAGTTTCTTGCAAATGTATTTTCAAGTTATAATTGCAACAAATCATCAATCCAAATACTCCTGTGACTCTCATGGGTTCTAAAATGACAAACAGCTTGATGGGGTTTCTGTTTTGTTTTTTCTTTCTCCCTTTTTAGATTCTTCATTCAAACCTGCTTCTTGAAACAAGCCCCATTTACCCATTTCAAATCTCATTTTCAAGCCAAGAAAAAAGAAAACCCAACGCATTACAAACAGCACACAACACCATTTGCTGTGTTACCAGCAGTTTATAAATTCAACTTTTCAAAACTAGAAAACCTGAGAGTGAGCTGCTTTTGTGCCTGCTTGTTTAACTGCTCAAATCAACTCAATTACGACTCGAGGAAAACAGAATTATATGAAAACAGTTCTCCCCAGAGCTGGTCATTTCCTTGGTGAACTCCCCGTGTATGAAAATGGGGCATTTCATTTAACTCAAATCTACAGACTGAGAATCTGAACCATGCACCACAGGAAGAAAACATGCTGGCTTAGGAGAGGCTTGCAAAATCTTTACTTGGTTTGCAGTATAGTTATTCGTGTTTGGTATAAAAGAGTATCTCCCTGGCCCCCTGAGGATTTTCTGTCACTAGTGCACAGGGCTTGTTACAGCTAATTACTTTGTATTCTCCTTTCCTAATTTTTCTGAGTATTAACTGCAGGAGTAAGAAGGCACTGAGACTAGGTTGCATATCTTAGATTTCCAGAGGAATTCCATATTACAGAGGGGGGGAGCATGCAAATAAAATCATGCGCCTAGATGAAGCTGACGAGTTTAATGGAATTTTTGACCCCCTATTCCGAGTTGCATTTTTCTCATTGAGTTTAATATTTGGTTGGGAATGTTCCAGCATCGGTAAATAACAGGTTTTAGTTTTCATTTATTTTTTCTTCTGATTATTCTTGCTTGCATCCTCTGAAGGAGGTCTTGAATATATTGAAGTGACGGAAGTGATAGACTTGATCCTGGCTTATTTTTTTCATCCAGCAGTCACAGAAGAGTATTCTAGAAACAGCCTACTGAAGCCAACTTAGCCACTTATGGCTTTCGATGTGTACTCATCTTCAATGTGAAGGAAGACAGACCACCTGATCTTTTAGACATACACTTAGTTGCAGAACTATTATTTGGAGCAAAAGGGAGGTGATGATTCTACTGTTAAAACCTGATAGCAACCAAAGTGAAATAAAATAGCTGTTGAGGTATTCTCAAAACATCTGCCTATATGCAGCTCTTGCAGACTTCAACAGTGGCACTTTCATCTCCATCTCTTCCTCTGCTTTCCCCTTGTACTGTCCCCACGCTGGTCTTTATTTGGTGCTGTAGCCTCAGCTCCAACAGGACAACTAGGCAAGTAATGTTCAGGACTCAAGGCCACTTTTAATAAGTGATCTCCCAGCCCAATTACAATGTCTCATACCCAAAGCTGAAAAGAGAAAAGAAATTCTGCTTCGACACAGCCCTAAACAGAATTGAACACAAATATCCCATCTGCAATTTCTGGGGCGGAGCAAGTTCTAGGCTGAAAGTTTGACAGTTGCAGTGCCTGACGAGCCCCTGATGCCAATGCATTGATTTGTTGAGACTGAGTAAGGGGAAGACAATGTATGTTTCAATGCTTTGAGGACTGGCTTTTGGGTTTTTTTGGGAAAAATCCCATAAACTGAAACAGTCTCTATTGCTTCAAGGAACAGCTGTGACTGGAACAGACAGAACACATCCCATCCTGTCTCCTACCCACTATGCTTCTGTTCCACAGCAATGGAAATATCACAGACGAATATGCTGGTAATCAGTATTTGCAGTGCTGTCTGCTATTAAAACCTAACAAACAGCTATATGAGGGAAGTGACAATAGTTACATTCCTCTTTAGGTAGGAAGTAAGAGTTACCTAAAACTTTTTTGAACAAGCACAGGTTAACACTTCAGATTCGTACCTGAAAATGCAGATCATCTACTTGCACACCTAACCTGAACGAGTGGCTACCTCCCTTTCACTACTGGGGTAACACTAGTGATTGCGAAGGCTCACTTAACTCCAGTTCCCTCCCTGAACCTGAAGAGCATCAATTACCAGTACAGGAGTGGGAACTTAGGTTGGAGCACCTCCCAAACAAGGACAGGCTGAGAGAGTTGGGCTTGTTCAGCCTGGAGAAGAGAAGGCTCTGAGGAGACCTTATAACGACATTCCAGTACCTGAAAGGGGCCTGCAAGAAAGCTGGGAAGGGACTGTTCACAAAGGCTTGTGGTGATAGGACTAGGGGCAATGGTGAGGCACTGGCACAGGTTGCCCAGGGAAGCTGTGGCTGCCCCATCCCTGGAGGTGTTCAAGGCCAGGTTGGATGGGGCCTTGGGCAGCCTGGTCTAGTGGGAGGTGTCCCTGCCCATGGCAGGGGGGTTGGACCTGGGTGATCTTCAAGGTTCCTTCCAACCCAAACCATTCTATGATTCTAAGTTATTTCAAAAGCTCCTTGCATCCTTTTGATATCACATGTGCAACAAAGAAATAACGATCCGCTACCAGTAATGCTGCATCCCTCCAGGCAACCAAACAGCACTATAACACATTCTGCATAAAATCTACACAAACTGGAATTCCCATTAACCCACAAGAAATAAAGAAGTGGCACATGCAGATTTTCAGTAGATAAAACAACAAAATATCATAATGCATTACTCATGTTTAAACATTTTTATTTTAGAAAGTGAACATATCTGTTAAAAAAGAAAATGCATGGAGTTAAAAAAAAAGTAAACATAAAACTAATGACAAATTTGCAATAACATAAAATAACATTACCTAGTGTGTCCCAACAATCATTAAATATACTTCCACCATTGAGAAGTTTTACTTCATTATATTATCAGTCTCTTGATTAGGTACACAAGACAACACTTTCCAGTAATTACCTAGTCATTAGAAGATCAACTTCAGGAATCACTGAATAATAAAATACATAATGGACAAATATTTTCATACCACCTGGGAGGCAACCTAATATACATATGTCAACAACGTACATCTTTGTGAGGTATTACAGTACATGGGAACCGTTCCCTTTGCTCTCTACTGCATAAATTCTCCTGTCAGCAGCTCCACCAGCAAGTCAGCCTCAGACTCTGTTGCCAGTTTCCAAACCCCAACAACCTCAGAGATTTTCTTTCTGCAACAGATTACAGAAGTTGCGATGAAAGAAGATGTGAGTCAACAAAACATAGACTGAAAACAGGGAGGCTGAAAAGGTCATCTGCTTTTCCAGAGGAGCAATAGAAGATTTCAGCTTCTCAAGAACATTTAATACCTCTCCTAGCTTGAGCTTTGCCATGTGTGGTGAAATGAAAGCATGGAGCAAGATAATTCCAAAAGTAAATGAAGTACTTTCCAAAATAAGGATATTGCCTCTCATACTACAAAGACACAGATGCTCCAATGTAACCCATTTGTTCTATTAAACAAACTGAAGAGGAGAAATATTAAAGTAGTTTTGCTTGTGCAAGCTTCAGGATGAGTATGTTTGTCCTAGACCTAAATCGAAAGAAAATCTCTTAGCACTTCTGCATTGCCATCTCCAAAGAAATATCTCTCCTGACTTTCAAAGGAACTTTTATACCACTGCCCATTCTACGACAGCCAACAAATAAATGCTGTAGGTACTCCATCCAGAGCCTGTAGCCTTTTAATGCTAAACTCCAGAGCAGTGCTCTCGGACTCCTATGCTTGGGTTAACCAGACCTTGGCTGCAGAGGTCCCTAACTACAGGCTCCCAAGAGCATGGCAGGATTTCCTGCTTGAAGGTTGCTAAGTCAGACAGATCAGGTTCAAGGATGATGAACTCCCATATGTGAGCCCACCATTCAAGTTATTTGGGAAGGAACAAGAAGAAAAGAATATCTTTAGCAATATTCAAGTTCTATGTAAATTAACTTACCTGCTTTTTCATATTCGCTATACTACTGGTTTCTCACTGTCTTGTTTTTCTTCAGAGTCTTCATCAGATCCTGAAAAGGAAAACAAGAATGCTATTAGATCAGTTGAGAGAAGAAAAACAGAAAAGCAAAACAGCAGAATACTGATAATGGCTTATCAAAAGGCAATTCAAAGTAACTATTTCCCATAAAAATATTTGCTTTTTATTTTAGATTTCTTTTGAGATGTCCAATACTGAAGGCTTTTTTTTTAAACAGTTATCAAACCCAGCCTTGGGATCATTCTTGACATACCTACCCCATCAACAGATTCAATTAGCAAATGCTTCAAGCTTTTACTGCGACACACTCAGGACAATTAACTCCACATCTGCTCACTGACAAGCAGATTTTCCCACTTGCTACACTCTGCACTTTGGAAAGCAGCTTCAGAAGACATTTTCAAAGCAGCCAGAAATATAGCCTTACAAATTAATAATTTCCATATCTAGTGTTCTATCAAGAAATTCTGTCACTCTAAGCCAGAAACCAAACAGCTCCCTCTGCCTCATGCTGCTCCTCGTCCCCTGCTGGCTCTCAGGTCTTTGCTGTGACAAAGCCCTGGAAGGCCCCAGAAAGAAAGCTCAGCTCTCACAGGGCTATGTGCCCAGAGACAGCTCCTGCTGGAAGCCCATTGCAGGAAGGTGGCTTTCAGTCATTTCAGGGAGAACAAGAAGACAGTAAAAGCAAGCAGTGTGAGCAGCGCTGACCCACAGTTCTGGAGATCCAGTCTAAGCTGCAGATGTGTCTGTTACGGAAAATAAGGAGGTGTGGTGACTATATTGATGTAAAACTTAGATATTTTTGCTAGTGGACTGTGATAAATAGAGTATTGTGTTAAGAGTATAATCAGAACTAGTGTTGGGAAAGTAACCTTTAGGGCAATTATAAGAATTCTGCTCAGTTATGCATAGGCCTTTCTATGGCTGGTTTAAAGCTCAGTCCAGCTGAATCAACAGGTTGTGAAAGAAATGTCAGACCTAGAATAGGTATTTGATTTAATGACAACTAACGATTAAAAGGTTAAACTACTTAGAGTATAGGCATAGATTAAATATAGGAATAAATCAGCAGAACTGCTTGAGGCTTTCTTTTAAAGTTTTAAAGAATAAATAAATGTGTCTCGAGAAAGAACATAAGTGATTTTTATGGTTGGTGAAGAAACATGAAGCATCATTTCTGAGGGAGAATGGAAACGAAACAGTGGAGACAAATTATCAATGTGGAGTTTAAAGAAGAATAATGAACAATAGAGAACGTGGAAAAACACCATGGAAAAACACCAAGAACTTTTCAAAGAAAGAATAGCAATTGTATAATGTATATAAACACCTGACGATTTTTGAGTGGGCTTTTGCAACTCATTGAGGTGATACCCCAACTCTGAGTTGTTAATAAAGCAAGCCTAGAGTTATCCAGTCTGGTGAAAATCCTTTAACAGTCTCTGCCCACATCTGGAGTGGCAGTCAATTCTTAGAATCATAGAATCATAGAATAACCAGGTTGGAAGAGACCCACCGGATCATCGAGTCCAACCATTCCTATCAAACACTAAACCATGCCCCTTAGCACCTCGTCCACCCGTGCCTTAAACACCTTCAGGGAAGGTGACTCAACCACCTCCCTGGGCAGCCTGTTCCAGTGCCCAATGACCCTTTCTGTGAAGAATTTTTTCTTAATGTCCAGCCTAAATCTCCCCTGGCGGAGTCAGCCATGGTCTAGGTTAACTGAGGAAATTATCAGCCCATGCACTTTCCCGTTACGTGTCCTGGGCAGTTTAAATGAGACTCCCACAGGGGAAAGAAAAAAACCCAAACCCACAGGTGAGTAAAGAACTGTCTTTGCTAAAATGCCTATTTAAAGCTGATCTATTGACCCACGTTCCCTCACACAAAGAAATAAAAAATGAAAGACAAAAAAGTGTTAAGCATTTTTTTTTTGGCCAAACTACTCTGAAGTCCTTTCCTTTCTTGGGATAGCACACCTGCCCTTCATTTTGAAACTCAAGCTGTACAGAAAATGTAGACATTTATTCTTTCCAGGATGATTTTCCACTTGCTACCTCCAGAATAGTTACTTGGCAACTAAGGCTAATGGTGAAGATGGTCAACCCACATAAAGAAATGAATGGAAAAGAGTATGGCCCTGGACAAGTACATCTTCAAGGAAGACATAAAAACATAAATACACTGAAAATTCCAAGACAGCCTATTCTAAATGTCACCTCCTGACATCAAAGATTTGTTTTCCAAATTGTTACCATGTCAGCAGAGGGGTTTATTCCCCTCCGCATGATCATGTGGAATAGTTGTTCCTCTAAATATTTTTCCAATCAATATATAAGACAAACTGACCAAAAATTGTTCTTTTAGAACAAATCCATAGTTTGTCTTACCTTAAAGAAATGCAGAATTTTGAAGAAAATGCTTTTAATTGTGAGCTATTATTCTTGTACATCATCTAACAGTTCCAGAATAATTTGTGACTACCAGTATGTGCGTATTTTAGATCAAATATAATATGTTCATTTGAATGTTTCTTTTGTTTCTCCTACCCATAAAGAGTGATCAAAACAAATTTACTTGGCAGTTAGGACAGACTAGGAGAAGGTACATGAGCTTTTACTGAAACCCAAATGACAAGCAGCCATCCCATTAACTGAAGGTAATGATACGGTCATATATGTGTAGTCACCACACGTGTTGTGAGGTACGACAGCTCATTGCACACGCAACAGGTAGCCAGCTAAACTGCCAAGGAAACCATGTTGGCTCCACTTACACTTCCTCTCACACTGTATATTCTATTGCAAAAAAAATCCCAGGCTGAATCTAGTATGATACTTCCAACCAGTATTTCTCAAGACAGGCTCTCAGCTTTAACTAAAATTCATTTCCGTTTTGCATCATTAGGATGATCAGAGGGCTGGAGCACCTCCCATACGAGGACAGGCTGAGAGAGTTGGGCTTGTTCACCCTGGAGAAGAGAAGGCTCTGAGGAGAACATATAGCGACCTTCCAGTACCTGAAAGGGCTACAAGAAAGCTGGGGAGGGACTTTTTACAAGGGCTTGTAGTGATAGGACAAGGGGCAATGGGTATGAACTGGAGAGGGGTAGATTTAGACTAGATATTAGGAAGAATTTCTTCACCAAGAGATCGGTGAGGCACTGGCACAAGTTGCCCAGGGAAGCTGTGGCTGCCTCATCCCTGGAGGTGTTCATGGTCAGGTTGGATGGAGCCTTGGGCAGCCTGACCGGGTGGGATGTCCCTGCCCATGGCAGGGGGGTTGGAACTGGATGATCTTTAAGGTCCCTTCCAACCCAAACCATTCTATGATCATTAGTTATACTTGACATTGTCTTAATGCTTTGTCATCCCTAGATGGAGCCCAAATCATTTCTTATGCCAAGCTGGCTGGAAACCACAGTGAAAAACATCCCCAGCATGTAGAACTCTATAATGCAAGACAGGCAAACTTACCTGTAGCAATTAGCAGCTATTAGTATTTTAAGTATATTGAATAATACAGCACAGCTTGACAGAAGGGATTTACATTTTTGGCTAAAGACTGAGATAGAGTTTAGGGGTTCACACTGCATCCTCAAATAACTCAAATCCACTCAACCCATAGGGCACTTTATTAATTTCCCTGAAATGCCTGCAAACAAATTCTTAAATCTTGCAGTATTTCCATTTTTTCTTGGCTCACCTAGCTCATACCTCAACTAAAGCAAAACACACAACATAGAGATTTAAGATGTAATTAACATCTTATTGCTCTCCACAACTACCTGAAGGGAGGTTGTGGTGACAGGGAACAAGAGGGAATGGCCTCAAGCTCTGCCTGGGGAGGTTCAGGCTTGACATCAGGAAAAAATATTTCACGGAAAGGGTCGTTGGGCACTGGAAAAGGCTGCCCAGGGAGGTGGTTGAGTCACCTTCCCTGGAGGTGTTTAAAGGACGGGTGGATGAGGTGCTGAGGGACATGGTTTAGTGATTGATGGGAATGGTTGGACTCGATGATCCAGTGGGTCCTTTCCAATCTAGTGATTCTATGATTCTATGATAACACTCACCCTCATTTTAACATACCCAACACAACTGGGGAAAGCTGGGGAAGGACTGTTTACAAAGGCTTGTAGTGATAGGACTAGGGGGAATGGGTATAAACTGGAGAGAGGCAGATTTAGACTAGACATAAGGAGGAAATTCTTCATGATGAGAGTATGAAGGAGGTTAACGTCAATAAGAAAAATTGTTTACTATGTGAACATAACTACCTGCAACAGATTCAGGAGGAGAATAGAACTGCCCATCAGAGAGGACTCCTGGGTGAAGAAGAGCTGCTCGTTCAGAAGCATCCTGTGCTATCAAAAATCCTAAAAGAAAAAAAATATAAGAACTGAAATCCTCAATGCTATCACACAGCATCTTAAGGATCAGATATTGATGAAGAACCTTAAAGGTTGCTGTATTATATTAGCATTCCTAATAACTTACTTCTATAAATAAATATCTCAGGGAGGAAAGAAGCAAACTGTTAAGATTTATGTCTTCTGTAGAACTTCAGCCACCTAAGGAGACACGCTCTAGCTAAACAGGTACTGTACACATGAATTAAGGAATCATTCCTTTTACAAGGTGCAATTACATTATTAGGATGTGATATGTAAATTACTCAATATTCACTAGCTAACTAAAACTCTGAAATACATTTGTAATGATCAGTGAGCTGTCATGCATAACCAAATAAATTCTTTTCTCACTCTGTCTCTGTAACAATCCTCATTAATGACTTACTTTCAACTATCTGTCTCAACATACCCAGTTACTGCAGCCTTCAACTCCTTCTGGCTCTATTTCTTCTAAAAGCAGAAAAATACTTGGAAATGACATGGAGCTATTCTGGTGAGCTTAACACAGGATAAAACTCAAAAGGATTTGGGAAAGATGCTAATTCATCCCATCCTTACTGTCATCAATCGGTCTGATAATAACAGGGCAAAGAGGGCATTTCAGGTTAACATAAGGCTATTAACTTCCATTCTTTCTTTACCCTCTGCCACATGAAGACTGATGTGTATTTACACTTCCTTAAGAAGGAAACAGACACTTATTCTATGCATTACCCAGAAAATAAAATTTCACAAGCCCAAGTCAGTTATTTTTTCATGTCTTAAGCATACAAAAACATATACATTCCTAAGTGCTCGATGAACTGCTGACCTGGCCCTTGTAACTTTTAACTCTGCCTCCCTAAATGAATTAAAACCCACTTCTTTGAAGGTGTATGTCCCTTGCCAGGTAAAGAAAAATTACGCCGTATGATTTAATTTTTCCCACAACTCCTCAAATTTTCAGAGGCTGAAAGAGGCATTCATTTGCCAGATAACACAGGATCTAATATTGCCAACTGCAGTGATTAAGGTGAAATATCAAAAGCTTACTGTTTTCTTCTTCAGCTTCTTGTGGTAACACTTTGAAGTCCAAGAACCAAGTTTCAATCCAGGCAAGTATGAAGGATATGATGGGCAGCACATAGCCAAAAGCACCCTGTGAGAACAGCTTGAGGGAAACAAAATCACACATTACAGAAATTACCGTGAAGAACCTTGCTTTCAAGAAAACAACAAACTAAAACAAACATTTGATTAGAATATATACCTGTGAAATAATTACTTTTGCTAATAAAAAGGCACTGGTCACTGCTGTTGTAAACTGAAAGAGACAGGGTGAGAACAGTTAAGACTAATAAATGGTTTCACTTTCTCATTTCTGCCATTAACTATCAGTTACAACTTTAAATATTTACCAACAACAGCAAGATCATAGATTAATACAGTGTAATACATATGATAAAAGTAACTTCTTGTTATTAATAAAGATAACGTTTAATATGGACATCTCCAATGCTGACTTCCACGTAGCAGACAGGCAGTTTAGATGCTACACAGATGCTGAGTTATACAAATAGTGATCTTACGGTATAACAAAGGTGTAGTGTTTTATTCATCAAGATCCTTAAAAAAACCCCAACTATCAACATATTTGGGAAAAAGCAAACAGCAGTTGCTCCAAATACTTTTCATTGCCGTTCAAATCAAACGATCAATTTCAACTAAGAAAATATCTTTGCAGGTTTAAATCTGAATTTGCATTTTAATTCATGTACTGATACTGTGAAAAATGAATCACTTTGAAGACTAGATACTCCCAGTTGTATTTAAAAAATGGCAAGCTGCATAAAACAGCTGAAAATCCCCACAAAAAAAGCAGTGGACAAGTACTGTTCATTTAACCAAGGCTTCTAACTCTATTAGTGCATTTGGGCCCAGCAGCTCTTTCAATAATAGCAGAACGTAACCAGCTTCTGGTACACATGAGTAGGGTTTTAAGATAAACAGCTTCTGCAAAAGCTTCAGTGACATTTTCTATGTCTAATTGCTTACTAACACATCACAAGCAACTGCATCAAGTTGGAGGATGTCACTGGAAGAAATACTCTAAAGCTACACAACTAAGAGTAAGGGATTTTGAGAGGCACGCACTTAAAAATAAACATAAATCAAGCAGCAGTTACAATTATATATCTGGTTGTGCTGTGCTAATAACATAACGTATGCATGTAATCTCAGACTAGTAAACAAACTGTGTGCAACTCACTTGATGGAAGTTATTCATGAACATGTTATACATGCACGTACCACAGCAAAAGGGAAAAAAAGTCTAATATTTACAATGCACTAAGCCAGAAATATGCCTACTGTATTACAATCTGTAGTATTGATTGTTGGAAGTTTAGATTTGTTACCAAGTTTTGCATTCTTTTTCATCCATAAAGTACAGCTGTGTTAAAGATATTTGCTCCAATACACTGTAGTTGCCTACAGTTCTCAAGAACTTCACTTTCTAAGAAGGGAAGCATATTCAACATTTTGTATTGGAGCACGAAATAATACAGGTGCTAGTGCTCAATGAGTGGCATCCAAACCTCTAAAAAACTAAGAATGTGAGAGTTAACAGACTGCTGGAGGTCTGGTACAATAATGCCAATTCTTCTTTTTGAATACAGTTCATTATTTCAAATGCAAATTTATTTCAAACATTTAACAAGTCAGACGTAACAAGCAGTTATGACTAGTCATCCATAGTGGATGCAACATAAGTCTTCAATTTGTATTAACACGGTACATATTAAGGACCACACCCACTGTGCTATTAAATTCTTGTCCTTAGGCTGAAAATCTTCCAGAACAGAAGTTTTTCAGTGAATTTTTATGTATAGCACCAAGATGATTCTTAACATACAAGTGTTAAGAGACATCTAAAATTTCGTTTGCTCAATCCATTCTAGTTAAAACTCCATTATGCTCGGCTACTACTCACAGCTATTGCCCACCAATGGCGCAGTCTGCACATTGCATATGCAAGTATTAACACCTTAAATCGAAAGACTGCCAGTAGCTATAGAGAAAGGAAAAAAATATTTGTTGGTTAATTCAGAACACAGAAGCACCACAAGATTCTCAGTTCACTAAAACTACTAACTGCTTACAAAACAATTTAAAACAGGACAATCTAAGCTCTGTAATTGAGAAACAAAAGCGGAATGTGTGCATATAAACCAGAAATAGAACATCATTTCCCCTTTGTAAAGGAAATGGCACCAATCACATGCCTACAGAGGTTCAAATATGCAAGCACGTCATCAGTTAGAAACATTAGAAAGCAACACGATGTTATGTTCACGATCATTTTACCTGACCAGAATCTAAGCAGTTAAATCTAGGTGCAGTTAAGTCAGCAAATACTTCAAGCATCACTGTGCATCTCACTGATCTCAGCGGTGTGCTACTACGCAAGAATATAATTAAAAACTGTAAAGACTTCACAAATGCAATCAGAAAATGGGAAGAATTTTTAAAAACAATTTTCTACTTACTATATTTTTAGTATTTATCAAAATATTAGCATTGCAACAATCAACTGCTCTTTATGGAGATGCCTGCAATAGCAATCTGTTACAAATACTTTGCAAAAGGTAGATACAATACTTCTAGGCCAAAGCAGAGAGAAGAGATTTCTGAATGAGGGACCCTAACCCTCAATTTTCCTGTTTATTCTTTGATAGAAGATCACCTCCAACTTGTTTCAAGAGATGTGTTCAGAATCTAAAATATGTGAAACAATGGCTTAAAAACGAAGAGAAATCAAGGACAGACATGGCCAGAGGAATAATGAACACTTATAATCGTATGCAAATACATACGTTTCAGTGACGTGTGATAGAAACAGAAGAAACCCTGTGTAAGCCCACAAACATTTTGCAGAATTCAGTGACCTAGTCCCTTTCCAGGGAATAAAAGTCTATTATTTTGCATTACATGTTTTTAACCCTCGGTTCAACTTCAGGGCAAAATAATTCCCAAAGCGTCAACATTTCCAGATGCCATTTTTTTGCTTTCTGCAGTAAGGTATATCACGGACAACCTACCAGCAAAATAACGAGAGAGAAAGGGGGAAGCAGCATAGTTTGCTAGCTTATGAAATTTTTGCATCTGGTACCCCTTTCCATTTGACAGAGCAAATGGTCCATGCAGAAGCAAGAATGGGTTTTTACACCAGTTTTAAAGAGAGATTATGGATATAGTCATCAACATAGAACGACTGATACCAAACTAACTCATCTTTACCAGGTAAAGATCTGGTGGAATTAATGATCTTCTAAAAACATTGGCCCCTTTATAAGAACCATAAAGACAGCTTTTACTTTGAGATCAGTAACTCGGTCCATGCCGTGCAAAACCCATTGCAACTACAGGACAACAGCACTGCTGAAAGACAGAGAAACTCCCTGATGCTCTAGAGCTCTCCTCATGTGCCTCAGGTGCTTACACAAAGTAAATGAGGATCAGAACTCATGTCGTCTGTTTTTAGTATGATCTTTAAAAGAACCTGTTTGAATTAAAACACAGTAATCTGAAAAAGACCTGACCTGTACAGGCCAACCTGGGAATAAGCCTCTTCTTACTGCAACAGACTCATTTCCATGGACGGACAAAAACATCAGTTAAAAAAAATGATTTTACAGCAGGAGGGCAATTGGCCTTCTCTTAATGAATTATCTTTATGTTACATCAGTCTCACATTCTTAATTGAGTTTTTCATCTGCTTTTCTGTGCCCCCCGCCCTTCCAAAGCAGAAGATGCAATTTAAGTGTGCTGAAGCATCTCTATCTGCTGGCTGCATAAGCTTGCTGCCAAAGCAGTACTAGGCAACCAAGTCCTAGACAGGTGCAATTTGGGAAATTTCTGGTTTAAATTATTAAGAAAAGGACAACCTTTTCACAGGACTCAAACTAGAGAACATCTGTGGAAGGAGGAGTGTTGGAAAACTACATTTTGCTGCTTCCCCCTCCCCCTCCTTTTTTAAAAGAACACTTACAAATATATCAAAATATGAAGAAGAGTAGTCATATTTTAGGACTTCTTTCTTTAAGGCAGTCTCGATGCCTCCTTTTACCTACAAAGAAATAACAAGACACAGAGCTTGAGAACAGAAGTTACTGATGCCAAAATACACACAAATCTGAAGGGTGAAATTAACAGTCCTCCACTGATGTACTAAAAACAGAGGAGAAATATGCTCAGAACATTAGTGTCAAGATTAGTGCCCTTATTGGTTTTGCATGATTGTATACAATCTTGAAAGAGAAAACATTTAGAATTATCACCTGGCCTACCTAAGGTACGTTTCAGACTGTCCCAAAATACAAGCAAACAAGTTCTTGAGGGAAGAAGAAATGATTAAAAGCAAGGTCTCTTACACAAATTCACCCAGCATTTTGTGTCTCACTAGGAGGATCAAAGCAGCTGATCAAACAGCCACTCAGAAACCAGCTCTAGCTAGTTACATGCTAGCAAATAGGAAATCAAAGAGCAACTGAATCCATACTTCCGATCTTCTTCTTATCGGCATACATACTATTTGTTTTAAGAGAGCTGAGCAAAAAAAACCCACTGTAAAAAACACAGAAGCTGCAACTATTAGAGCATCCTCCCACAAACAACTAATGTCCAAGTTTAATTCTTTCATTTGTTTGAGAGGATTTAAAATTACATTTTCCTTAGCCAACCAGTTTCTTTCCATAGGAAGGAATCCTCATTGTCCTGTTCAAAATGGGTCAGTAAGGAAATAATTTAGGATGTTAGTGTTCAAGGCCAGGTTGGACGGGGTCTTGAGCACCTGGGTCTAGTAGGAGGGTTTTGAACTGGATAATCTTTAAGGTCCTTTCTAACCCAAACCATTCTATAATTCTGCCTTTTGGGTCAGAGAGTAAGAGGAGTACATACCTTAGTGAGGAGTGAAAAACCTAACTGTCTATATCATATTTGTTTTAAGATTGAATTCAATAATTAAGCTCTGCATGAAATAGTTACGTAAAGCACTGGGGAACACCACCAACAGAATAATCAGGCTTTAATAATCACAAAGTGTATTTTTCACTCTATCAATGAACTACATGAACAGTCAGCTCCTGAAAATTCATAATGTCAGATCAATAACCAAGGTTATTCACCTTGCAAAGAACACTGATAAAATAGGTTTACTTGAGATTTTTCTTGTCTAGAAAAGGGATTCCTCCCCTTTTTCCTGTGTGTTCTTTCTTAAATGCACACTTTAGATTAGCGCTTAAAACTCAGCTCAAGAACTAGGGTGATACTTATGAAATAATAACAAACCAGGTGTCCTATTGCTTTCTGGAAATTTCAGAATTGAATGTGTTTTCCAAATCACAATTGCTGGAGTTAAAGGGTGGCAACTGTGGGAGTTCATGTTGTTTAAATGCACCCTGCCATATACAATGTATACTACTCTAAGTTTGTCTCTAAGAAAAGACATCCCAACTAAAGAAAGGTTTTGGCCTCTAGAAGTCTTCCCAGGGACTAATGCACCTGTCAAACATCAGTGACTTGGAGTTACTCAGAAGGCAAATTCTTGAATCATGTTAAAATTGACACTTCTTGCCAAATTCAAAGACATACAGTAACATTTTTCTTTACTTGCCCCCTGAAAAGTTCACTGCATTTTCAATGGTTTCTTCAGCATGGTTCTTAAACTACAAGAACATAAAAATGGTTAATGACAAGCAGATAATAAACCATGTATCCTCATGACTAAAAGTAGATGCAGTTAAGTACATACTTTTAAGCTTTCATGAGCATAGTAAGAAGCTACTTTAATTTAAATAGAAATAGCATATACGGAGGTCCAACACAAAAAACTCAAGACCATGCATGTAACTCCTTTATTTAGCAAATTAAGAAAATCTGCTATGATCATCTTCAAAATTGTTTCCTTCTGAGTTGACTCACAGCTGCATACAATGCTGCCAACGTTCAAAGCAATTCCACAGATTGTTTTCTGAAACGCTGTTGAGGATCTCCACTGTTTTCACTTTAATACTAACAAAATACATGAGCTCCTTTGAGCCCCAACCTGATTTTTTGGAAGAGGCAGAAATTGTAGGGACCCAGGTCTGACAAACAGAGTGGGTGATCAAGCACAGTGATGCTGTTATTAGCTAAAAACTGCTTCATAGACAAAGTCCCGTGGGCTGGTGCACACTGACATTCTCAGACCAAGGGTAAGAAAACGTCTATATTTGAACACACATTCACTCGTACGGAGAGAAGTGATTAAGCTGAACATTGTCCCACTGTGACATATAAGAACATGTTCTGTAACAATCTCTTTGTCTCTCCTCTCCTACTCTTGGTCCCTGGGCTATAGGGTTAGTCTCGGGGGTTTTGTGTCAGACCTCATAATTCAGCATAGAAACCAGCAACTTATTAGCCACTCCTGAAGGGAATAAATAAATTAATGAAGTCTAAAGGTACTAAAAAGCCAACTTACATTTAATTCTATTATCCACAGCAAAGTTATGAATAAGAGATCAAAGGTAACAAACAAACAGAAAGTCCTTCTGACATCTGATATGCCTTTCTTCTCTCTGCCTTCATATGACTCAATTCTTGCCATCAGCTGCACTGGGTTGATGGAGTGGACATCCCGCAAGGAAGGACAGGATTCCACACTGCTACTGTGAGCATTTTCTGCTTCACCTGGCACCCGATTCATCCTGGGTTGGCTCAGAGTAGTCTTCTTGCAGTTTCACCATCACTAGAAAGCTGATCCATATAGGAAGAATTTCTAAACAAACGAAATCAAAACACAGCAATCATCAGAAGCCCAGGTATTTTCATCATGTCAGTTCCCTTTTTGCTAAACCAATGATTAAGAGTATTTGCTAAGTAGGCTATAAAAATTATTTCTAAAATAAGATCTATTTGGGCTCTCTTAACCTCTCAGAGGATTTGTGAAACAGAATAATTAGCGTTCAATAAGGGAGCACTGTCTAGATTTATAAAGCTACTTTCTCCACACTGTTAGAGAGAGATCGTTAAATAGGAATGAATGAAAAGCTTGATACTGAGCATCTTTAAGGCTTCCAATTGATTTAAATGCTCTCAATAGGAAGACAACTTAAAGGAAGTTTCACACACCATTCCTGAAAAATGGCAGTGTTAGCTACCATCACATCCAGAGCTGACACAACCAAAAGATTCCAGAAAAGTCCATTAAACCCCGTGAATACTGTAGTAATCATTCTATATAGCAAATACACTGCTATTTGCTCTATAGATAAATTCAGTTGCTATGACAACTTACATTGCAAGACACGGTCTCAGAAAAAACTGTATGCAAGCCAGTGGCTGAAGGCAATGCAATTACCCTAAGTCTCTTCTGACTGCAAGGCTTTATAAAAAGAAAATCAGGTTAACTTTCTTATAAAACTGGAGCAGTTCGACATATGATTCACTACACTGCTCCATGGGAACCTTTTCCAATTAAAGCTTCTAGAAAGAATTGACTAAGAAGGTCACAAAGTTTTAAGGAAACACATAGAAAATTTAATTTTATGCAAAATACCCAGATGATTAAGTTATCCCTCCTGCAATAAAAATTGCACCAGACAAGCTTCTGTAATGCTGAGGGAACAGCTTTTTGAAAATCAAGAACAAAATTCTGTCTCTTGCTGCATGGGCTGTCTTTCATTACACCGCAAAAAAAGAAAGAAACCCTTCCCACTCTTCTATTCCAAGAGGATTTCAATTCCCAAGTGTGCACAAACACAGACAGCCAAAGCACAATAGGAAAAGCAGACAGGGGATCTGTAACACCACTAGGCAAACATGGAATAGGACACAAGGGAAAAGGAAAGGTGGGATGGCGAGTTGCCAGTGCACACACTTCATAGCTGAGAAAGAGGCAGGCCAGCCAGAGATGGCCAATGTCTAGGTCAAGGCACACATGCTGCCCTCAGGTAGTTCCAAGTCTGCTTTTCTTGGTCTACACCATGAGGACAGTAACAAACATTCAGAGACAGAAACTACCTTGCTAGCTGAGTCTATGCCTGCAGGAATCCGGCTATCAGAGGCAAACAAAGCAAGTATCAAGCACCATCTCATTCTGGGATCTGGCTGTGGGCCAAACCAAGCACAAGGCCAAGAGCAAGCACAGGCAGGCTACTGCCATCCTGCTCCTGCCTGGCACTCAGCCCTGCCCTGGCTTTCCAAAGCCAACCCAAGCTCAAGTCTTCTGGTTCTCAGTCATAAGTCAAAAAAACCCCAAGAAAAGAAAATTGAAACACACACACTTGTACAGTTCTAATACTGAAAGAGCTAGGGAGCTTTACAGTAGGAACACAAATGCAGGCTTTCTTCCATTAAGAATTCCAGTGAACCTGCTTCTCTCCGACTATCCCATGCTGATGTACATTTTCAGTCAGAAACTGCTTTGCAATCACTTCTATACCTCTGTTTCCAATACCAGTCACTAAACCTTATTCTAGAAATCACGTTTATCTGTCAGTTTGATAATATCCACATTATTTAAAATGCTTGTCTAGTCAAAACAGAGCATTATCATTTAGCTGTTCACTGTGAAAAGACATCTTTCAGTACCATACACAGTAAAGCCGAGCAGAAACACAGCTATTTCATGACATCCTCTAGTAAAGACTCGTACATACCTAAGGCATTCACATTGCTTCATGGAAGAAAAGGACATCTTGAAAATCAAGTAAAAGTTCTGGAAAAAAGCTCTGCAGTTTATTCTGTCCTCTCTTCCTCCAAACAGAACTAGTACTAATTGCCATTAATTTCATTAGTAGCATCAGATGCATGATTCTAGAGAATAGCATAGAACACTTCAGTTCAATTGGATGTCCAACAGTCATCTAGTCCAACCACTAGACCACTTCAGAGCTGACCAAAAGTGTTACAAAGAACATTGTCCAAGTGCAGTGGATTAGGAGCATGGAGGACCTACAGAAGGTGACAACTAGAAGAAGCAAGATGAAGGCTGAGAGGGCTGCCATCACTTTCAAGAAAGACATCACAGATGAAGGCCAACAGATGAAAAGTGTGATTCAAGTGCAAGGAAAAGTAGAATAATGAACGAAAAATAATTCAGGACTACCTTATAAGAAGAACACCTCACCATAAACAGTGCAGGAACAAATGCCCCTTGGAATGGTTAGGAAATCATGCATGGTCTCTACATCTCTGCAAGGTTCATGGAGAGGCAACAAAGCCCCTTTCTTCCACTCTGGTATCACAACAAATAAATACACATAGTATAAATGCCTTTTTTTACCTGAACTTACATGTGAGTTTTGGTGCAAACGTACAGAATGACAAGAACAGTACCTTCCTTACTCTACAAGAAGCAGTAGAGAATAGCAGAGGAGTAGAGGAGCACAGAGTTCAGAGAAAGAGAGGAGCAAAGAGGAGTACAGTGGAGAGAGAGGAGCAGTAAGGAGCACAGAAAAGGAGGTATGCAGTGGAGTGGGGAGAAGAGGATAAGAAGAACAGAGGAGGACACAGGAGGACAGAGGAGGACAAAGAACTGAGAAGAGGATCCAAACAGAAGTGAGGAGCCAAGAGAAGGTGCGGCTGAAGAGCCAAGAGGAGTAGAGAGGAGCATGGAGGTCAGAGAGGACCAGCAGGGAGAAAAGGATTACAATCACAGAGGAGGACAGAGGACAAGAACAGCAGAGGAGCCCAGCAGAAGTGAGGAGCTGAGAGGAGAAGGGTGGTGCAGAAGACCCGAGAGGAGGAGAGATGAGTGCACAGGAGGACAGAGGAGCTTGGAGAAGGGAGCAGTGAGGAGAGCAGAGGAGGACAGAGAAGCAGGGGAGCTATGTAGAAGCAAGGAGTTGAGTGGAGCTGAGCAGAAGCAAGGAGCCAAGAGGAACTGAGAGAAAGGTGGGGCAGAAACTCTGAGAGGAGCACAGAGGAGGGCACAGTTGAGAAAGAGGAGGAGGACAAGGAGGAGGAGGAGAACAACAACAACGATGGAAGAAGAGGAGGTGGAGCAGGAAAAGTACAATGGAAGAGGCCGACAACTACAGCAGCAGAGAAGGATGAGGCAGAGAAGGAGGATGGAAGAAATGGAGGAGGAAAATTATGGAAGAAGGGAATAGAGGAGGAGGATGGAAGAGGAGGACAGAGGAGAAAGGACGACAAAAAAATAAACTGTGTTTCTACAAATACATTAGCAGCAAAAGGAGGGGCAGGGGGAATCTCCAGCCTTTATTAGATGCAGAGGGAAAACACAGTGACAAAGGATGAAGTAAAGGCTGAGGCAGTTAATGCTTTTTCGTCTTAGCCCCCTGAGCTGCAATACAGGTACTGAGAACATAATGGAGCCTCCATAATCAAATAGGAAATGGTTAGTGACCTGCTACACCACCAAGATGCACAGAAGTCTATGGAACCAGATGAGATCCACCCAAGAGTACTGAAGGAACTGGCAGAAGTGTTCACCAAGCCACTTTCCATCATTTATCAACAGCATTGGCTAACTGGAGAGGTCCCAGTTGACTAGAGATTAGCAAATGTGACACCCATATAGAAGGGCCAGAAAGAGGATCCAAGGAACTACAGGCCTGTCTATCAGCATAACCTCAGGGAAGGTTATGGAGCAGATGATTTTGACTGCCATCACATGGTACATACAGGACAACCTGGTGGTCAGGCTCAGTCGGCATGGGTCTATGAAAGGCAGGTCCTTAAATAACCTGATTTTCTTTGACAAGGTGACCCACTTAGTGCATGAGGGAAAGGCTGTTGTCTATCTAGACTGTAGTAAAGCCTTTGACACTGTTTCCTACAGCATTCTCCTGGAGAAACTGGTTGCTCATGGCTTGGACAGGCATACTCTGCTGTGTAAGAAACTAGCTGGATGGCCAGGTCCAAACAGTCATGGTGAAAGGAGCTAAATCCAGCCAGTGCTTGGTCATAAATAGTGTTCTACAGGACTCAGTGTTGGAGCCGGTTCTGTTTATTAATGATCTGGACAAGGGGATCGAGTGCGCTCTAATTAAGTTTCCGGACGATACCAAGTTGTGCGGGACTGTCAACCTGTTTGAGGGAAGAAAGGTTCTACAATCTGGATTGATGGGCTGAGGCCACTTGTATGAGATGCAACAAGGCTAAGTGTCAGTCAGGTCCTGCACTTGGAGCACAGTGTTACAGGCTTGAGGAAAAGTGGCTGGAAAACTATCCAGCAGAAAAGGACTTGGGTTGTTGACCAACAAACAGCTGAACATGAGCCAGCAACATGCCCCGTTGGTCAATCCAATAGTATTCTGGCTTGTATCAGAAACAGCGTGGACAGCACCAGCTGTACTCAGCACTGGTGAGGCTACACCTCAAATACAGTGTTCAGTTCTGGGCCCCTCAGTGCAAGAAAAACATTGAGATGCTAGAGCACATCCAAAGGAGAGGAAAAAAGCTGTTGAACAGCCTGGAGCATAAGTCTTATGAGGAGCAGCTGAAGCAACTGCAGTTGTTTAGTCCAGAGAGGAGGAGGTTGAGGGGAGACCTTACCACTCTCTACAACTAGCTGAAAAGAGGCTATAATGAGGCAGGTTAGTTGGGAGAAGATGCCAACACCAGTGATATGATCAGAGGAAACAGCCTCAAGTTGTACCAGGAAAGGTTTAGATTGACTATTAGGAAATACTACTTCACTAAATGGATTGTCAAGAATCGAAACAGGTTGCCCAGAGAAGTGGCTGAGTCACCATCCCCGGAAGTACTTAAAAGACTTGTAGATGTGGTGCTTAGGGACATGGTTTAGTGGTGGACTTTGCACTGTTAGGTTAACAATTGGACATAAGGATCTTAAAGGTCTTTTCCAACCTAAAAGATTCTGTGATAATGCCTACAGGAAAACGGTCTTCAATTTAGCAAGTTCCGAGTCAGTCAGATGTTCTGGTTTGAGCTAAAGTCAAATCAGTTTTTCAGCTAAGTTTCACCTAAGTAACTTAATTTTCTGAAAGTTAATTGTATGCTTTTACAGACAGTATTTCTCTTTAGAAACGATAACATAGTGCACTGGGATGCAGAAAGGCTGTTCCTTATGCTTATACCTGTAGAAACCAAGATTGTTCTTGAGCTGGTGAAACGCCATAAGCCAAAGAGGCAGAGCAGGGTCGCACCTGCAGGGAGGAGCGGACAGGACACGTGAACCCAAACTGACCAACAGAGTATTCCTGAATCCAGTTCCTGAGCCCAGCTCCCTTCTGCCACTGACTACTTCCCTGTGCCTGCTCTGCAGCATCTGTGGTGATGTACAGTTACTGGGGGGAAGGCGGGGAGCAATTCTGTATATCTGTATATATTTTATTATTTTCTTATTAACAGCATTTTCTTCATTATTTTATTAAAGCTGCTTTAGTTTCGATCCCAAAAGACTTTTTTCCTCTCATTTCCCTTTCCCTGGGTCAGGGGAAAGGGAATTTGGAGCCCAGCTGCTCACGTTTTAGCTGCTCGTCAAGCTGGGCAACTTGACATCACTTTTCAAGCAAGAAGGACCCTGGTAGTATCTCATCTCAGACCCAGCATGGGCAGTGTCCACCACACAGTGAACAACCCATCACAGATATTTCAGGATTTACCCACTCAGCACAGTAAACTATGCTGGACTTGAGTTCACTAAACACATTCTCTAGAAGCAACAGAATACTTCAGGGTCTGGGAACCAAGTGTTATATCCTTTTCCTTTCCCACATCCACCAACTCCAAATTCATTCTTTACCTAGGAATAGACAGCCAACACCTCGGGCAGAACACAAAATTAACTGTAAAGACTGCTTTGGTGCACCACATATACAAAGTCTAATAAACTGAGAATATCTAACCTGCAGGAGCAGTAGTAGAACTTTCTCAATGTGTTTTCTGACAGTCCCAGCATAAACCAGATTAAGAGCCAACACAGATAAACCCAACTTCTCTGAAGACAAGGTTATACTGACTGTAAATTAGGGGGAAAAAAACAGGATTCCCAAAGAGCTGAAGACTGCCTCCAAAGCTTACCTGGACACATTTTCTATACCATTCTCTACCACAAAAGAAGCAAAAACATTCTTATGACATATTCACTCCCTGTTCTGTTTATATAATTGATAGAATTAATTTTCATGAAATAAGCTTCAGTGAACGCATTACTAGTGACCTCTTCATACTCATCGCTCCCTTTCCTGAAGGGCACTTAAATCCTTTCCATGCTCCACTCATTCTGCCTCTAGCTGACTCAGAAGCATTTTAAGGTTTCAATGCCTTTAAAAATCCTTCTCAGTTATGAGAAGATGAAGTAATGTTCTGTTTGAAATGAATACTCCTTAATAAACATGAGGAAATATTTGGAAATACTTTTTTTGGGGAAAAAAGGCGTACATTTGCGGAAATACACCATCTTAATTTCCAAGCTGATTCAGTGACTTGATATTACAGCCTGATCTTGAAAGTATAGAATTTCAAAAGTTGAAATACCTCCAGATGCGCTTCCATCTTGAAAATCTGGGTTTTAGGTAAACAATGACCAATATCATAAAGCTCTCGAATTTCACCACCACAAAATGTTTTTCTGGAGACTGGTCAACAACAGCTTACTACCTCCTGCATGTTGACCTGAAGAGCATAAGCAGAATAAAAAGACGAATTCCTATAAAATCCTGCCAACATGAAGCAAGCATGCACTTACAGAAAATGGAGAGAATGAATATTCAGCCATTAGTGTACCCACAAATTCAAATAAGGTTGGAAGGGATCACTGGAGTCCAAGCTCCTCCCAGAAGCAGGACCAGTGCTGGACTTGACCAGGGCTAACACTCAATCAGTTCAGGCTGTCAACAGCTGAGTCTTGAAAACCGCTAAAAGTTTCTCTGGGTAACGTGTGCTAGCACTGCAATAACTCCTACTCAGAGTTTTCCTACGGTTCAACTCAAGACTCCCAAGCTACCTCTTGTTAAGCTACCTGCTGCTACCGAGAAGAGTGTGGCTCCATCAGTAATTGCCTTAAGATTCAAGCTCAGCTGTACGTACTGGTTAGCCAAAATTCAGGCATGAAAGGAAGCCTTACACACAAAAATAGACCTGCAACAGCAAAAGTTAACCTGCAATTATTTTAAGGCAATTCCAGCCTTTCCTGAACATTCAGTTTCAGAAAACTAGTTAAGACTCACTGAGAGATCTTACTGGTGTAACTCTTATATCTAACAATACTCAGAGGTTTATAGGGTCACCTGAAGACACCTGCTCTACCTTTGTAGGTAGTAACCTTCGTAATCATGAAAAGCTGCCTAGTGAGTGATGCATCATGTACTTTATAACTCTGCTTGTCCTTGGCACGTTAGACCAGAGACACAGAATCTGAATCTTAAATCAGATGAAACAAAAATATTTGATGCTGCACTTCTTTGACTCGGCTAATCTGTTTTCCTATTCATTACTTCACAGCATATTGGGGTATTTTAAGATTATTCTGTATTCTTTCTCTGTTCTTATTCAAGTTAAAGTGCAGTCCACAAAAATATTTTGTTTTCCTAATCTCTAGCTTAAAAAGTTCCACCTCCCTTCTTTAAAAACCCATGAATAGGTACACACCATGGTACTGGACATGACCATTCAAAATTAAAATCTACTGAATCGCAGAAGACTATAAAATGTGACACTAGTTAACATTCAGGTCATGTTAGAGCATCAGAAGGCCCAAACATAGAACCATCATTTGCAAATTACAAGTAATTGCTTCAAATCAACATCGAGTGGGTTGTGTCTGAGAAGCAGGCATAACTTACAACTCACGGCTGCACACTGCACCAAGAGGCTCATATTCTGAATAGTGAAAGTAATCAGTATGAATCAACATGAAAGCACTGAAGACCATCTGAAGAAGCCAAATGCTAAAAAATAGTACCATAGATACCAATTCCTGTAACTGTTCACTCCAAAGAAAGTTTTCCTTCAACCAAAAAATCTGTCCCTTGTTGTTCCTGACTCACACCAGATTGTGTTTCTTTGACATTTCATTTGTCTTCCATTGTTCCCTTCCTCTCCTCTTCAGGTTTATTCTCACGAAATCCCTGCAAGCTAGTAAAGCACAACTTCGTACTCTGTAGGATATGGTAAACAGCTTCACAATGCCTACTGCAATGTTCACTCGAATAGAGATTTCATCTAGTTACACAGTAAAAGATATAGCCTATTTTAGTCTACCCTACAGACTGAGTCCCTAGCTAGTTATTTACTGAAGAAAAGGCATTTAGATAGTGTTGCATTTGACATGCCCTAGCAATTTTAATCAAAATAATAAGACTGAAAAATTCAAACTGATGCACGCCCGCAAAATTCCCCACACATAAGCACATACTGTTTTGAACTCTAGATCCTCAGTTAAATAACAAAGCAGGAATTACAAGTTACAAATATGCAACACAGTTAAAGACTGGGAAGACTTCCCATTGGAGGGGCAGGGCAAGGCTGAACAGCAGACAAGAGAGTACTCATTACAAAGAGTTCAGCTTTATCAGAGTGCTCAGAATGAGAGCAGCACTGCTTGATCCTCAAGCAGCAGCTCTTACATATCCCTCAAGCCAAATTGTGTCCAGTTCTGGAATCCTCAACATAAGAAGGAGCTGTTGGAACAAGTCCAGAGGAGAGCTGGAGCACCTCCCATACAAGCACAGGCTGAGAGAGTTGGGGTTGTTCAGCCTGGAGAAGAGAAGGCTCCGAGGAGACCTTATAGTGACCTTCCAGTGCCTGAAGGGGCTACAAGAAAGCTGAGAAGTGACATTTTACAATGGCTTGTAATGACAGGACTAGGGGCAATGGCTATAAACTGGAGACGGGCAGATTTAGACTAGACATTAGGAAGAATTTCTTCACCATGAAAGTGGTGAGGCACTGGAACAGGCTGCCCAGGGAAGTTGCGGATGCCTCCTCAATGGAAATGTTCAAGGCCAGGTTGGATGGGGATTTGGGCAGCCTGATCTAGTGGGAAGTGTCCCTGCCCATGGCAGGGGGGTTGGAACTGGGTGGGTGATCTTTAAGGTTCCTTCCAACACAAACTACTCTATGATTTTATGATTCTTATCCAACACACAAGAGAAATATCCAAAATATACCTGAGTACAGCTTGTACAGCACGCAGATTACTCTTAATAACACACATCTGTTCATATTAATAAGCCCTGAAATAACTTAGGACCAAGATTTTGGAAGATACACCACCATGGAGATGGCTGGATGTCAGACTGAAACAAAGCAGGAAGAGCAATTAACTTGCCTTGGCTGGAAAGTGAGTGGAAACACAAGTATCAATGTTATTTTGTTTTGCCCACTTCCAATTATTTCTTTCGCATGAGGTTTATTTTCTACAAAATGATTACACAACTTAATTCTAAAGTAATGTTATTTACTTGATTAAGAACTATATTTAAAAAATATTTAGATAACTTCCTCTAAAAAAACCTAGCCCATCTGGTTTTGGGTTTTTCTCTCATGTTCCTTGAGAAAGATATTTCTCCAATTTCCTATGTGCTAACGCTGACCTCACAAAAATAACAGGGCAGTTGTGCACATCCCACATTCGTACTGAACAGTATTTTTCTCAGAATACTGGAAGAAGGTGCTGAAGAGTCCAGGACACAGTTTGCAAGCTACAAGAAGAAAGGAAAACTTTTGGGTCAGTAGGACATCTGAGAGAACAGCAACCGCACTTTTCCCCCATCCCAAGAGTGAGACTCGCAGGTTCAGAAAGTAAAATCAAAGTGCTCCAATCTTGGACTAATTTTTCTCTGCAGCTGAAGAAGCCCCTGTTTCTGAGCAGTGTCCTGTAGAAGCTGCTGTCCTTTCACAATCACTTCACATCTTGTTCCAAAAGAGCTGAGAAAATGGCAGACTAACTAGCTTGTAAATTAGGTATTTTCACTGACTTACTTTTATCTCACTGCCACTTTCCCCTCTGGGTTCCTTCTGAACAGCATATCCCAGATTTTTTACTTCTAAAATGAGTCAGTACTTTCTGTCTGCATATGAGCATGCTCAAAATAGACATGGGAATCAGCATATGAAACGACCATTCTTCAGAGTTAAACCAAAGTGACTCTGAAAACACACTACTCCGTACTTCCATACATACTAAACATACTATTCCATACATACTTCCAGGGATGGGGCATCCATCCAAGTTGTGGATGGATGGAGGTTGGATGGAGACTTGCGCAGTCTGATCTAGTAAGAGGTGTTCCTGCTCATGGCAGGGGGGTTGGAACTAGATCATCTTTAAGGTCCCTTCCAACCCAAACTATTCTATGATTCTATGCTGAATTCATGATATGCTTGAAAACACATTCACCAGAACTCAAAATGTGTTGAGTTCAGCTTCTGTTTAATCAAGAATGTGACCTTAAATAGGCGACTATATTCTTGTTGAAGAAAAATACTAAAAACTAACATACAAAATGGATGCATCATAACACATTCCAAAGGTGTGCCTCAGATCCCAGCTGTGCTCAAGATATAGTATTTAACCACTGCCAACTATGAAACTGAAGCGTGTGGATTTTAGCACTGTTACATCCTTAGAACATAGAAAACTCAAGTATATCAGTTACAGAACTGACGACACATCATCCCATTTGAGACTAATACATTCCAACTGATAGTATTCACTTACTTAAAATAAATGCCAAAACTAAGTTACTGCTTTCTTAAAAATAGAACATCATCTATTTTTCGGTTTAGATTATCTAGAATAACCTTGCCAAAGACCTGAAACTACCTCAGGATTTTAAGGTTAAATGCAATCAGCTCCCTGCAGTTATATTACCATTCCATTAACATATGAATACAATATTTTGATATGTTTTATGTACAGGTACACACGCCAGGAACGTGCAATAGCTGCATGCAATAACAAAATGGGGGGGGGAGGGGGGGAGGAAAAAGAAGATACTGATTTCTTGCAAAATCAGGTGGTCATGAAGGGGAAGTGGTACAAAGACAGAGAAAAATGGCTCCGCCAAATCTGGTCTTAACTCATTTTCACATCTCTTACCTGCTCTCTGAAGCTGACTTTGTAGCCCATCCAACATCAGCTCACAGAAATAAAGATCTCACTGCAGATTTTATTCCATTAAGCATTAAATACTAAGCAACAAGTGCTTACAATCCATTCAGCTTCCCAGAGTTAAAACAACGGTAGGCCAAATAAACCTTATAGGTACCAAAAGCAGATATATTTTATCACATCAGCATTTCTCCAAAGGCAAAATACAATTCTTTAAAAAGACCAAACATCTTACTGATTACCTCCAACATCAAGCACCACACTGGCTGATTACAGAGGGTACTCATACACACATTTGTTTGCTTGTTCTCTCCAATTCAACCACAAACACATGCCCCAAGGCTGCTAGCCAGATACTACTGGGACAAGAAAAACTCTTATTCGGCTAGCACAGAACTGAGGGACTCTTCATGAAATGTCATGAAATTTTTGGTATTAGTGGGAAACACTCAGGATTCCATCACCCTTTAAAAACCATTCAACAAAATGGTGTAAAAGTTTTCTCCAGGCAAACCCTGGAGGCTATTCAGAAATACAGGATTGTATTCCAAAAGTGATGTTGGTTTCTTACAAGATAAACTTTTAAAGATTTTTCACTCTTAGCTCCTATTTCATAATGTCTTCAAAACAGAAGGAAGTATCAGGTTTTACATATTACCTCCATTTTCCTCCTTATAAGGCTTGAAGGACATTGTAAGGAAATGACCGAACAGTTCAAGGACCATAAATTCTAGCAAAGACCTATACCTGAACCTTCATCATAAAATCTCCTACCACACCTCCACATAATTCATCTAGTTTTTCTGTCAGTGCTAGACAAAAATTAACTCCTGATGTCTGAAGCAATGCTGCTTCAGGGCTTCAGATGACAACTGATCTTAACATGAAAAGCACGATGTTATAACAAGATATTCATCTGGTTCCTTACTAAGATTATTTATTTTTTCAGCCTTTCATTTTTAATCAGGTAATTGTCAGGAGAATGAGTACAGACTCTTTTCAGTGGTGCCTAGTGATAGGGCAAGGGGCAACAAACTGGAGCACAGAAAGTTTCATCTGAACATATGGACAAACTTCTTTATTTTGAGGGTGACAGAGCACTGGAAAGTGCTGCCCAGCAAGGATGCAGAGTCTCCTTCTCTGGAGATACTCAAAACCCACCTGGACATGCTCCTATGCAACTCGCATACAGTGAACTTGCTTTAATAGGCTAGCTGGACTGGATGATCTCCAGAGGTCCCTTCTAATCCCAACCATTCTATGACTCTAAAATCCAAGGTGACAAACACATAATAAAATATACCAGGAACACTGTGCAGAAATACTGTGATGGCATCATACCGCTGAGCACACAAACATGGTTTTTGTTTTAAAACCCCCTCTTTCTTCAAGTTTAGTATTTGTGGTTAATATTTTCTATCTTTAAGTCAATCACGGAAACCATTTACACCTGACTACAAGGAAGCTGGGAACTGACTCAAAGTTAGCACTTCATCAGTGAGTAACTTCAACTGCTAGCGCATATCAAACTGCTGTAAGCTCAACCAGTTAGCTCTGCAGACCTACCAGCGTCTACCAGTGTTACCTTTAAGACAGATACAGAACGTTACATTTAATTTGGATGCTGAAATCAGGCAGTGCCTCTCCAAAGTTGCTGCCTAAGTTCAGCCTGACCATAAAATAAAGCCTCAGCACATTTCCCCATAATGGTGATACTGAAAAATGCCAGCAAATAAACTCATTCTGGAGTTTCAGAAAGCCAGCATCCTTTACCAGGCCTGGGCAACATGCAGGAGTGATCTCCATCAATTGTGCAGAGAAACGAAATCTGGTTAGAGAATCTATTTCCCACTTACATACAGATGTATACATTTTCCCAGAAATCTATTACTTTCCAAGGTCTAATTTTAATGTTGTTGTGAAACTTTGCAACAGCCAAAACTCCTGATAATTTGGAGCTTTGGAGCAGGCTCTCGTGCTTGACCTGGCCTTTAAGATGTGAAGAAACTCCAAACAGAGGCAATACAGAAGAAGAGGTATCTGTTCAGCATAGATCATACGTCACAGATCATGTTTCATACAACACGTTATCATTTTCAAAGAATGAACGGTTCTGGAAAAATACCATTTTAAAGAAAACATGCTGTCAGAGGGACATTCAACTTTCAAAAAAATACTTAGATAAAACTTTACTTTAGCTTAAATAAAAGTATTCTACTTTTTGGGGGGGGACAGTAACTCCTCCTTTTCTGGATGGGAAAGCAGAGGTTTGTTATCAGCAGGACAAACGGGTCACTGCTCCTGTTTGCTGAACCAGGATCTCGAAGAAACTCCAAACAGAGGTGATTAGAGGAGATAGCTGCTCAGCACAAACCATACGTCACAGATCATGCTCCATACAACACGTTATCACTTTCAAAGAACGAACAGTGCCTAGAAAACACCGTTTTAATGAAAACATCCTGTCAGAGGGACATTCAAACTTTCAAAAAATACTCAGACGGCTGCGTTTGCTGAAGCCGGCCCTCGGCAACAGGGCGAGCAGGGGGAGGGGGGGTGCGGGGAGACGCAGCTCCGCGCCCGGCAGCCCCGAGAGGGTCGCCCGCCCCGCCCCCTCCCGGCACGTGACCTCCGTCTTCCTCTTCCTCCCCCAGGAGAACAGCGGGCACCGTCCCCGGGGAGCAGAGCCGCTCGCGTACCCCCCCATCCCTTCCGCGGGGAGAGAAGCGAGGGCAGGGCTGCAGCGGCGGCGCCGCCGAGGGCTGCTGGCCCCTCTTCTCCTCCTCCTCCTCCTCCCCGGGGCCGGGCCAGGCCAGGCCGCCCTGCCGCCAGCAACACGGCCGGCATCCCTCCGTCCCTGCTTACCCGGTGCGTGCGCCGCTGCGGCCCGAGGGAGAGGCAGAGCCCGCACAGCCGCCAGCGCCGCCGCGGGACCCGCGAGATGGCGGGGCGGGGCCTGGGCCGGAGGGGGCGGGGCTTGATGCGGGAGGGGGCGTGATCCGTAGCCAAGGAGGCGCGGCCTGGTTGAGTAGGGCTGGCCTGTAGGAGGCGTGGTCTGATTGGGGGCGGGGGCTAACGAAGGGGGCGGGGCCGGGGCGGCTCACGTTCGTTTAAACTCGGAACGAGAGACTCCTAGAATGGCTTGGGTTGGGAGGGACCTTAAAGATGACCTAATTCCCCCCGACCCTGCCACGTCCCACCAGGCCAGGCTGCGCAAGGCCCCATCCAGCCTGGCCTTGAACACCTCCAGGGCTGGGGCAGCCACAGCTTCCCTGGGCAACCCGTGCCAGTGCGTCACCACCCTCGTTGTGGTGAATTTCCTCCTTATGTCTAGGCTAAATCTGCCCCTCCAGTTTATAGCCATTGCCCCTACCCCTGTCACTACAAGCCTTTGTAAACAGCCCCTCCCCAGCTTTCTTGTAGCCCCTTCAGGTACTGGAAGGTGACTATAAGGTCTCCTCAGAGCCTTCTCTTCTCCAGGGTGAACAACCCCAACTCTCTCAGCCTGACCTCATATGGGAGGTACAGTGACCACAGTCCCAGGCAGCTGCCAGCTTGGGCTGTGCCACAGCCCAGCACAATCGTGGTACGAGGGCTGGGGGCTGAGGCCAGGCAGAGCATGGGTGGCCCCAGTGTGGCCATGTGCCCTGCGGTGTGGGCTCTTCTCTTTAAGTGTGACCTCCCCTAGTAGTAGTGAAACCAATGAGATGAGAAGAGGGGCTGGTGCTCTGTCGGTGGCCTAAATTCTGCTTGAGCTCCTATGTCTTGTCATAGAATGATAGAATGGTTTGGGTTAGAAGGGACCTTAAAGATCATCCAGTTCCAACCCCTCTGCCTTGGGCAGTGACATTTTCTGCAAGATCAGGTTGCTCAAAGCCTCATTCAGCCTGGTCTTGTATATCCCTAGGGATGGGGCATCCACAACTTCTCTGGGCAACCAGCTCCACTGCCTCACCACTCTCACAGGAAAAAAAAAGTCCTAATATCTAATCGAAATCTACCATCTTTCAGCTTTAAACTGTTACTTCATGTCCTATCACCACACTCCCTCATAAAAAGCCCCTCCCCAACTTTCCTGTAGGCCCCCTTTAAGTACTGGAAGGCTGCTAGAAGGTCTCCCTGGAGCCTTCTCTTCTCCAGGCTGAACAAGCCCAACTCTCAACCTGTCTTCACAGGGGAAGTGCTCCAGCCCTTTGATCATCTTCATAGCCTCCTCTAGACTCTCTCCAACAGATCCATGTCCTTCCTGTCCTGAGGACTCCAGAACTGAACACAGCACTCAGGGTGAGGTCTCACAAGAGTAGACTATAGGTGGACAATCACTTCCTTTAATCCGCTGGTCACACTTCTTCCCATGCAGTCCAGGATACAGTTGGCTTTCTTGGCTGCAAGCACATGTTGCCAGCTCATGTTTCTCAGATCCATGTCCTTCCTGTGCTGTGTCATAACAAAGTCCTTATATTTACACAGATCAGCACCAGAAAATCCTAGCATGGCTGGCATTCTTGTGAAAACACGCTGGAAACTCAACCAGAAAACTATCCTTTCATTTGGGTAAATGTGGTCTCTGTCCTTACCAAAGCCCCAAGCTTGTCAAATGTGCGTATATGTTGTAAGGTTTGTCTGCAGTTTGGTGCTATGATACTTCTAACAAGAAATGAACAACAATAATCTGCTCCACTGTGCATATCAAATTATACAGACAGAAGAAGAGCAAACTATAATTAATCACAGCTATTGCAATAGAGCAGGGAAATGGAAAAAGAAGGATTAAAGGAGAAGTCTAGAAAAACAAACTAGGACTATCCAGCTAGTGGTCCCCTTGACTTTCTCCACAAGATTCCATGCATCTTCAGGGAGATCAGTGCACAGCAGCTGCAGGAAGGTGATGCTGACTGCTGGGGTGTTCAACCTGGTGTCAAAGTACAGCTGAAAACAAGTACCCTAAGCATTTAATACAATAAACAACTGTATGGTGAATGATAGCCAAGATGAATTGCTTAGCCCTTGTTGCACAAACCCAGAACCTACAATAAAATGCCGTGTCTACTACTGACTCTCATTAATGGAAGGGAGAGGAATTCCTGTAGCTGTGTGGAAAAACATGCAAGGTCTTTTTTTTATTGCTAGTCATTTTTTTCTTAATCGAAGTCTCATTTTCATAGAATCACCAGGTTGGAAAGGACCCACTGGATCATCGATTTTATGCACTTTTATGCTTTTTACCCATGTTAGTTTACTTTGATTTTCTTTCTTTGGGTTCTTTCAGAGTTAATGTACTGAAGATAACCTCAAGCTTTCAGGCTGGCAGCTGCATTTTGAATTTATTGTTACTTTTTGTACAAATACAAAAAGAAAGACTTCTGAATCTCAGTGGCAGCCTGTGCTTGAATTACCTGTCTCCAAGTTGTTTTGATGCAAATTGTTTAACACGTTGCAAAACAAGAGCAGCATCTCTCTGTCACTGCATACATTGAAATAAATTTATCTTGAAATAGTGTGGTTGACATTTAGCCGAAGAGATCAGGAGCGTAATTTGTGAAAACATGTGAAAAGCCACTGTTATTCAGGCCTTATAAGTGGTTATGAAACTATAAAAAAGCCCAGTGCTACACCTTGAAAATACAGCCAAGATCAGTAATTAGAGGCTGGATTTCAGCTGGCTAAAGTCTGTGCAGGCTGCATGTAACCATTAACATCACAGGTAAAGCAGAACTCTCAATATTCCTGCACATTCCTGATGGAATAGGTTGATATAAACTAATAAAGAAACATGATTGCTATAACTGGCGGACATTCAGGCCTGATAGCCACACATATTCACAAAACCAGACAGCTGGCTGGTTAATGGTAAAAAGGGGACTTGGCTGTAAGTAAATGACCAAGTAGAAGGTGATTAGATTGTAGCTCCAGAATGGCTTCTGTGTTTTGTCCTGATGCTAGACACAGTACTAAAGAATAACAAAAAAATCCAAACCTACATTCCCGAAAATGCAGAAGCGATGTAAAATAGCACTGAGATCAACAGAAAAAGTGTCTTTCAACTTTCAATATAAGCCAGTCCAACTTGTCTCTCTCCTCATGCTTCTTGTCCCATCAACAGCTCTTCTAGACCACTGGTGACAACTGGGAAAGGTTAAATGAGGGGATTGAGACACGGACTTCAATCTGATGGATAGAAGATCCTTTATTGAGTTAGCAGTTTCTTTATATACCCTTTTGGATTACATAACAAGCTGTCCACGAGGCTATCTACAGTGTATAAATAGCTAAAGGTAGCCGTCCATAAAGCTATTACTAACATATTACTGGCTAAACAACTGCGCATGCTAAAAAAAAAAGTTACATTAAAATTAAGTATGTTGATATTTTTCTTCTTTTGTTTTTTACTCAGTTGGTACTTGTTCCCACCAAACTAGCTCTTGTTTTTGTCTCAGCTGTCTCTTCTTCCTACCGAACTGGCTCTTGTTTATCTCTCAGCTCTCTGTTTCAAGGTCTTGTCAGAGTTGCTCGATATCAACAAAGCCTAGAGCATCAAGTCCTTCTTCCCTGTAAAATGTCTCCGCAGTTAAACTATAGAGAGATGGAGAGCTAGAGAAAGAACTGGTTTGCTTTAAGCAGCAATGGAGGGAAGGGGGGAAAAAAAAGAGATCCTGAATGAGATCTAGGAGAGAGGGGAAATTTCTGTCTTAGTATAATAAATTGATGTCTGAAGGCCTGTCAAATTAATGTTTGAGTCTCCTTCTCCTTCTAGGAGACCTATCTCCTCTCTTCCACTTGCTTCATCAAAATACTGCCTTCTCCCACTAGGGAGAAAACAGTTTGTTCTGCTTTTCCTGTTTTTCAGGGTGCAGGCAGGCAATGCTGATGGGCAAAGAACTATTTCAGTTCCTACTGCAGGGAGTCAAAGTCATCATGTTTTGCATTATTCAAGGAAATTTGAGTAAAGTTTGCTGAGAAGACTTTACTAAGCTTTACTAAAAATAGTAATTATGATGCTAAGGCTATGTTTCCAAGTCTACTGAAATTCTGAGAATGAAACCATCTTCTAGTGTATCACACAGAGTATTACTACTGGATGCCTTAATTTCAG
Source organism: Phaenicophaeus curvirostris (assembly GCF_032191515.1). Classification (NCBI taxonomy): domain Eukaryota; kingdom Metazoa; phylum Chordata; class Aves; order Cuculiformes; family Cuculidae; genus Phaenicophaeus; species Phaenicophaeus curvirostris. The sequence continues at coordinate 40,288,583 of NC_091397.1, read as the reverse complement.
ATGATCTTAGTGAGCTGAATGACACCTTAATTTTGGGACCTAATAACCAACTTCTGCCTTTAAATAAGGAATTGAGACATTTATGGATTTGCATTCAGTAACCACTCAGGTAACTTTTGACAGATTAAATTATATAGAAGTTAGCTTTGAAAGTCTAGATTTATGAACAAATTTAACCAAGGAATCTTGTGACTGCAATGCTGTTCGAAGGAGAGGACATCTAGCAGTGCAGACTTGAGAAAAATGAGCTGATCATGGGCAAACCGGTTAGTTTTTCTAAGTTGTGCAGCAGTATTTTCCTAACCTTCAGTGGATCCAAGTGTAGGGGCAGGCAATGTTAGGACATGTAAAGAAGGATTCTGTAGTTTCTTCAGCAGTGCTTTATGATCAGAGGCATGTCTTTCTGTTTTGACACTGAAGTTGGCATGGAAGCAACTGACTTCTGTGTGCAGGTAATGGAGTGCCTGCTCCGCCTTCCAAAGGAATGGAGCAGGTTGCACATAGGTCTCGGGCAACATTCCACTTAAATTGTCACCTTAGACTGTGTTTACCTGTTCCTATTACACAGCACTAAGGAAACAGTGTCGGTAATCTTCTGGAGCAAGAGAAATGGAAAGAGAAGCACAGGGTCAGGGCTCATAATTTGCATTCTAAAGCCTTCCTCATTAAGCTTTCCTCTGCTTCTACATAAATTCCTGTTTTCAGTCTTTAGGTCTGCTCCCACTGTAAAGTGTGAAGCAATAACAGCTTCCTTGATGGAATAAGTAGCCAGCAACCAAGACAGATTCGTGTTTGTGTGTTGTTCTTAACATGTTTACTCTCAGCTTTATGTTTTTTCTTTCTTTCTGGGGAAAAACCATTAGTGTTCAGTACTTCTTTGAGGGCTGAAGGAATCCTAATTCGTATTCAAAAGTGTGGTTGCTACTTGACAGATAGTAGATGAAATCTAATTAAAACCACTGCATGTAAAATGCTTTCTGGAGATTTCTTAGCCTTAAGCTGTGGCAAGGATAGGGCAGGAGGATTACCAAGTGGAGAAAAATAAACCTGAGCTCTTCCTAATGCTGATCTTTAGAAAGAGGATACATCAGTCTGCAGCAATGGTGGAAGGGAGTTTGGGAAGGAGCAAGATGTCTTCTTGTCATTTGGCTTTACCAAGGGAGGGGTTGTGGTGCAGAGCTTCCCAGACTGTTCTGGAACTGGAATATAGGTCGTCTTTGCAGTGTGATCCCCCACTTAGGACAACTAGCAGGTCTATGGGCAGGGTGTCTCAGTTAGGGTAGGGTACTGCTGTGCTGTCCGTGCTGGCCTCGGGACATCAGTTAATTGTTCTTACAGCAGATAATGCTCTAAAGTGGAGCCTGGGACCTGCAACAGTTATCTCTAATATGCATCATTACATCGAGCAGATGGTTGCAAGATGAGCCACTTTCTGATATAAGAGTCTAAAGTGTTTCTTCCTACTCTTTCATGCTGTGGTAAACAGCCAAAATGAGTCTGTTGGTTCCCTCAACAGAACATAGACAAATAATCCTGTAGTTAAAACACAGTGTCTGAAGATAGACATGAAGATGTATGAAGTCAATACACTTCCAAACCTTCTTTGAAATTGAAGGAACTGATCTGCTTGAAAATATTTGAGGAAGTGATGGGAGATCCGTATTTCTGTGTATGACTGGTTCTCAAACTTCAAGCTGCAAATCCATGGTGAAGACTTCCCAGGCTAGCTGGGAGTTAACACTTTTGCTTCTTTCTTAAAGAAGATAAGCTCTTAATGTCTATTTCTCCTTCAAGAAAAGTGAAAGAGGCTACAGTGGGGGTGATCAGATTGCCTCCCAAACAGATAACGTGAGTAGGATGTTATTAAATATTTCCACAATAGAGCAGGAAGAAAAAAATATCTCTTGGCTAAGAAAATATGAAGCCAGTATAGAGTTAGGATTGTCACATAACTTACATATTACATTTCCATGCTAAAGCTGAACTTAATGCTTTCTTCCATTATGTGGTTCAGTTTAAGTGAGCAAACCATCCAGTGTAGGAACAGTAACCGCACCTTGTGGCAAGAATATGACTAAGTGAAACGGAGAGTCAAGCTCCAACCATTTGTCAGGCATTGAAATAAAACACATTCTTTTTTAGATCTTTATTAGAGAATGAAGTGATGATATTAGTGCAAACAGTAATTGCTGCTTAATATTCAGTGCAGTAGCTAGGCAGCACTGTTCAGCATATTTCATAACAGTGGTGTATTAAAAGGCTGATGTGCCACTTTTGCAGGCACATTTTGCATGCCATGAAATTAGGTACCTCCCACCTACACTTGTTTTCTAAAAAGCTTAGAACCCCTAAATTTCTGACATGCACACAGATCAAACTTTATAACCCTGTGCTCTGGTGAGAACTTCTCCTTCCCTGGGAAAGAACCAACTCCCAAATCCCATTCTCTCTGACGTTACCGTGAACTTAACTTGGCTCAAACCCATGGCAGTTTGCTAGTCAGCTCAGTGAGCTCTTGCTCATCTTCAAAGCAAGACAAATCCTGTCTTAAAGATAAGAGCTTTTTGGCTTGGGAGGAAGAAAGAAATGCTTGTTCTTCAGTTTTAAACAAAGACCACTTCCAAGTTCTGTTGGATTTTTGGAAAGTGCTTTAAGAATGCAGAGTACTGCAAGGCCATTTTAGAGCCAGTTTTTCATTTTTTCACTGTGCACATTCATGTTCTACCTCTCCACAAATTCATTGTCTTCTCCACTCCTGCTGCCTTATCTTTCTAATGCATTATTATTTTCTATGAATTTTCCCGTATCAATTGCTCTCTGTTCTATCTACAGAGGTCCTGTTTCTATACATGACTTTTTCAGATCGTGCTTCCTTTTTCTTTCGTATCAAGCCTCTGACCCAGGAAAAGTGTTGTCACAAACAGTTTTTGGAGTTTAATGAAAGCAAAAATTAGCAGTTTCAAACATTTAATGGCATTTCTACAGTTTCTTTTCCCTAGAGACAGATTATAAACCCTCTACCTGTACCTAAAACTATCTTGCTAACTTTATCAACAACCTTGTGTATTAGATAAGTCTTATGCATAAACTATTATTTGTACACTCTACTCTCCTTCTGATTTTTTCTCTTTTACCTGTTTTTATGTATTTACAGGTTTAACTACTCATGGGTTCCACCAAAATGAGTTCCTTTATGAAGAGATATGTATCTAGTAATGTTAACCTTAGGAATATGTGTATATGCTTATAGGACCAAATAAACAGCTGGTAGTTTCATGAAGCTTAAAAACGAAGATGCTATTTTTGTCATTCTTGTGACCAGACTTATTGAAACAAAAATGTTTAAGTGAAAAAGGAGAAGAAAAAGACTATAGAAACACTCCAACACCCTGGGCTGGAAGTTTTAAGTATGACCATTTGATATATCTTATTCTGTTAAAAGAGGAAACACGTCCAGATTACTGTACAGAAACTGCCCTGTAAGCAAGACAGGGCTTGTCCGCAAACTAACTTTACCCAAGAAGTATTTATAGTGCTCATTCTGCAAAGTCTGAGACAGCACGTCAATAAAGTTAAGTACAGTTGCAGCCTTCAACAAATTTACAATTATGGTATTACCAGTGTGGCTACCGTCATCTTCATAGGAAGCCAATAACTCTCAGATTTGAGACTGATGTGGTTAACAACGTAGCACTATGAGCTAGCAGCTTCCTGGGCAATTAGCATATGTGCAAATTCCTTTGTCCCCAGTTATGTGCAATAACATTTTCTGAATATGAAAAAACTGAGCTTCAAGGAAATAATGTAAATCTAAAGCACCACCAGTTCTAGAAAGATTGGAAATGCTGACATGTGGTTTCAGGAAAAGATCACTTAAAAGGATGTGCTTCAAGAGCTGTTCAAAGCCATTTGAAAGGAGGATTGACATAGCTGCTGTCCATTTTTTTTCAACTTAAGTGACTGTAGAGCGAGTAGATCCCTTTAGCCCTTCTTCACTCCCCCCTCTTCCTTCTCTCTGTTTGGCTCTAAGGATTTTCTAATAGGAACACCACTAACGTCAAATACAATTTTTTTTTCCAAACAAAACATTTGTGGGGAATTCTGATGAAAAAGTACTAAATAATGCAAATAATAAACTGAGACAGGCAGAATTATGAAGGTGGCAAGGACACCTGAAAAATTCAAATGACTAAATCTTGTACTTAATTTTTTTCTCTCCATGCCTTAGCATGTGAACATATAAGTTGGTATCAAATTTCAAAATATCTACAGTCCTTTCTCCCAAAACATTATACGCAAATCCAGCAGAATAAACTGCAGAATATACCTTCTAATTTTGTCTAATCAAATTTAATGAAGCTTGTGTACTCTGATCTTTTAACTCACTCCTGTCTGAAAGATATCATGAATTATTTCCCATCTTTTTTACTGCTCCCACAACTGCGATTTCTTGTGGAATTCCCATGCAGTAAGGTCTGTTTGCTAAAGTGATGCCCATGGATCTTTTGTACTGTATTGGATGCATTTTCAGCTGAACCTAGTTATGTGAGTCACTCCTACTGAGATGAAGCTGCAGTTTGGGACCCGTGCTGCTGGCATGTCACCTGCTTCATCAGACGGATACCCTGCGGGGCCCCTTTTGGCTCCAGGAGTGGATAAAGAGCTTCAGAGCAACACTCAAGGTGCGCAGGCAGGATCTTTGAAGCTGCTCAGAAAGGTCTCTGACTCCGGATGGGGTCAAGCAGGACCTTGCAACCGAAAAGTTCAGGGGAGATGAGCTGGCAATGTGTGTTGGCAGCCCAGGTGGGCAGCAGTACCCTGGGCTGCATCAAGAGAAGCGTGACCAGCGGGTCGAAGGAGGTGATTCTGCCCCTCTATTCCTCTCTTGTGAGACCTCACTTGGAGTACTGGGTCCAGTTCTGGAGTCCTCAACGTAAGAAGGAGATGGAGCAGTTGGAGCGGGTGCCGGGGTCCCCGCGGCGCCTTGGGGCGGGCAGGCGGCGCCCTCTGCCGGGCAGCCCGGGGACCCGGAGAGTCGGGAAAACGCCGGGAAACGAGCTCCCCGGGACTCTTTTCGGAATTTTAGGAAGCGAGCGTCCTTTACCGGTGCCTGGGAGGGAGTGATTTCCATCAGCCGTGCAGCCGGAGAAAGGCCGGTGACAGAATGTATTTCCCTGTATTTCCCACTTACACGTGGATGTGTAAATTTTCCCAGAAATTTTATGCATATTCTATTACTTTCCAAGGTCTGATGTTAATATTATTACAAACTTCACGACAGTCAAAGCTCTTGCTAATTTGGAGCTGGCTTCAGCTCTCTGTCTGACCTTCCATTTGAGATAAACACTGCAAACAGAGGGGATTGCAGAAGACGTTCTTTTTTTTCTTCCTTTTCTGTGAAGGAGTAGTCCTGGAGTGTATCTTGGATTAGGTGAACCATAACCCCTAAAATCCTTAAATAACTGCTCACATCTGTATGACCTCCCTTCACTTTAAAGAGCTAGAAATACAAATGAATTAATTTGCAGAATGAGTTTGATGCAGAAAAATGTTATTTACTTCATTATGTTTTGAGCAGTCCATCGTTACCCTCTGCTTTGAAAAAAGGGCAAAAGCCATATGACACCACAAAAAACAAATCCAGACCTTTTAGCAACTACTGGAATTAACCTGATGAACCCAATTCTTGCCACAGAAAAGGTAAACAAATTCACCCCATGACTTACACGTAGCTTTGCTTTGCAAGTAAGTGGAGGATCACTGGCGTCAGGAGTTTTGACAAGAAAACTAAAGCTCTGTTTGCTCACATAACAGTTCTCTTCAAATGTGAAGGACAAAATAAAATGGCACAAGTAATCAGTACAGTGAGGGCATTTCCATTTTGATCTACAAATCTCCCTAAGTCACTTTGACTTTGTCTTTACAGCAGAATTTGTCTGGGGGTGACATTCTTGAGTTTAAGCCTCCAAAGTCTTAACTGGTGCTTAAGTTTAATTGCATGATTGTGCCAACAACAGGCTGCATTAGGTGATGGGCTTTTCTGTGAGGGCACGTCCCTCAGACTTAAGCACTGTACTGAGATATTTTCCAAGTTGCTGTGGGATACTTGTCTTTTTCCCTTGATTAATCTGCAGAGGAGTAATAAAACAGGTGAGGTGCTCAGGGACATGGTTTAGTGGTTGATAGGAATGGTTGGACTTAATGATCCTGGAGGTCTTTTCCAACCTAGTGATTCTGCGATTCTGTGACTACACATCTGTTCAGCACTTGTCATATTACACACAGGACATTATCGTCTTCAAAGAAAGAGCAATGTCTTTTAAAAAACTGCTTGAAAGAAACCATGCTATCAGAAGGACATTGTGTCTAACTTCCAAAACAAAAAAAAAATACATACAATTACTTAGATGAAACTTAATTCTACTTTAGCTTAAATAAAAGATCTTCCAATTTTTGTAATAGTAACTACTTCTTATATCAGTCAGGTTTTGCCATCTGAGGTGTTTTCTCTCCATATGTGAAGGCATTTTTCTATTTTGTGTTTGGAAGGGGACATGAAAGTCATTTGTGGCTCAGCAAGGCAATAAACACTAACTTTTGAGAAAATAGTGCCCCTCTAATCAAGCAAACTATATCCTGGAAAGGATGAAACTCAGAGATGTGTTTGGCCTTCAAACTCTAGAAGCTGGACCCAGAAAATGAGATGAAGATAGGTAAGAATATCCTATTGGATATTAGGAAAAAATTCTTCACCAAAAGAGTTATCAAGAAGTGGCACAGGCTGCCCAAGGAAGAGGTTGACTCACCATCCCTGGAGGTATTTAAAAGATGTGTAAACATGGTGCTCAGGGACATGATTTAGCAGTGGACTTGTCAGTGTTAGGCTAAGGGTTGGACCTGATGATTTTAAGGGTCTTTACCAACTGAAATGATTCTGTGATTCTATGTGAACAGCATATGCTGACAAAAGGCTTCAGATGCACTAGGTGTCGTCAGCATTCATTTGGTTGTTAACCAAGCTAAGACACTGCACGGTTCTCGTTCCTGGAGTTCAGTCTGGCAATCCTGAACCATTGTACTGTAGAGGGAAGGGAAAAAAAGCCTATGAAAGTTAAAAGATAGCATATGACCTACTACAGCTGTACTTGAGCTACCTCTTGTAGAGGCTTTGCAGAAGAAAAAGAAACATTATTTCCAGGATTTTGTTCAGCATTGCTTCCTTATTTCCAGCAAATAACACCCTGCAGGGTAAAATCCTTGTTTTGTGCAGCCATCTTTTTATCAGAGACGAGAGTCTTATCAGCTGTCTTGCAGTGGACTGCAACTTTCTAAAAACAGGGCTGGATGTGGAGGCAACAGATCAAATTCACATGCATTAGAGACATGAAAGGATTATTCAGTTAGTGAAATGTAGATAGAAAAAAATGTAGATACAAAAAAAAAGATACTTCCTATGTAAGATTAAAGACTGCATTTTATTCCCTTTTATGCTGAGGTTGCATTCAGCTTTAATTTATTTGCAAGAGATGATTCTGTGACTTTAACGCGATATAGATTTTTGTATAATTTTGTATAATTTTGTATAATTTTATACTGGTACGTATTGATAGTAATAAAAGCAAGAGACCACCATTTTTATAGGCAGTGTATACATAAAAGAATACAAGTTAAAGAAGAGGTAAACCCATCATCAGTTTCAAAAATCTAACCCTAGCTTTGGAAAATGAAGCTTTTCTAGAGATTATGCAGCTGTTGACAATAATTTGTATTTTTAATGCAGAATTCTTAAACCTGATGAGTAGTATTCCTAAATGAAACTACTTTGAGTTCAAAGAGACTGTAAACAAAGTGGAGATAGTTTGAGAAACTTTATGTTAACACTAATTATTTCAGCTGCAAAATTATAGGCTTGGTGTAGCTAAGGGAGAGACTGCTGCTATAATGCTGTATTGAACTCTGCCCTGCACTGCAGAAATGGGGAAGAAAATGCTTATAATTTTCAGACTGTGATGTGGCAACCTGAAATCATCCCTCTTTATAGCGGAAATCCGACCTGTGAAGTAGAGAGTGTAGAGCAATGCAAGCAGCTGTGGGCTGCAACCTGTGTCACCGACTCTGTGGGAGCTGAATTTGATTTTTTGAGATATGTTTTGACTGGTAGTTAATGTAGGTAACACAGCCAATTCCCTTTCCAGCACACAGGAGAAACTCTTGAATCGTCACCTCATGGCACTGTGCCCACAAAGCTGTGTCCCCTGTTGGGACAGGCTTTGATTTTGATCTTGCACCTTATTAATGATTTGCGTTGTTGCCAGGGTTGTGACTTCATTGGCACAAATTCCTTTTGCTCAGGAATACCTCATCAAACTTCTCCTGAAACCCTCTTACCCTGGGCAGTGTTACGTCTTGCTGCGCACCAGGTGGACAGAGGAGTTCTGGTGGGTGCGTCGCTTCCAGGGTGATGGCTGATGGAAAAGATCCCTTCCTCCTGGCTCCATTGGCTTAATTCCTTTTGTTTACAGTGGGACCATGCTGCAGTTATCGCACATTTCCCAAGTGCGTTCACAGTTACACGTTGTTACTTCCTTATCGGGAAATACTGTCTTGTTCTCTTTCTGTGATTGCCCTTGAGGGAGAGAAACATGCATGCAATTAATGTGTGGTTATTCAGCTCCAGCTGTTGCTGCACAGTGGCGTTTGCCACTTAAGCCTTTCCCACACTGGGCAGCAGCTCCTCCAAAAGCTGGTGTCTGACCACATGTGGCAGCAGATGCTGTCTGCAAGCATGGAGAGCACCTAGATGTGTTATCATCAAGCCTTTAGGGTTCTGTGGATGTGTGGGCCAATGAAGGGGTGTGGAGGGCCATTCAGATCTTGAGAAGCTTTGGAAACCATCCACCTCTGTTTCGTTAATCCCTGTGTTGGCATGGAATGCTCCTAAGACCTTCTTCAAGGATGTAGAACTTAAAAGCCACTCTGTTGAGTTATTGAAGGTGTTACTGTGTTTGAGGATATGGATGATTAGATTGCAGGGCGCCTGGAATGCAAACTCCCAAGGGTGGATTTTTCATGGAAGGACAGTTTAGTAAGTGAGGCATCAGATAAAGAGCTGGATAATCACCTTCGTACCACATAAAATATTCAATTTGAAGGATACATGTGAAGGCTGCATAGCTAATGGGGCATGCTTTACACAGTTCTGGGACAGAGACTGAAAGGTGGGGGCAGAAGAGCAGGTCAAGGAGATTAATGCAAAAACCAGGTTAGACAAATTAATAGACCACAGGTCTGTATACAAACAGTACATGAGTAATATTTTTTTATATCTGTAATTTTATTTCTCTTTTTGCTTAAGTTGCATTCAGCTGTAATTTATTTGCAATAAATGGTACTGCAACTTTAAATATCTTACAGATTTTTATAGTAAGGCTGTGTGAATGAAGGGGTGCAGAGATGTACGTATACCTCTACTGGTAAATCCTTTCATAATTATCTGTAGACGTGCTCCCATTCAGAAGGCGGCAAAGAGCTCAAGGCTGCAGCCAGAAGCATCAGGCCATGTGCTGAGCACCAGGTTAAGGCCTTGAAATGGTAAATCTCTGCAGCCAAAGAAGAAAATCTTTCTCAGACAGGTGTTTATTTTAGAAGTATTATATGCCTAAGTCTCAATGAGGAAGAACTAGAGTTGGTTTGTTTGTTTTCCTGCCAGCCTTTGGAACCTAAGCCTAGATTTTTTTAGCACAGTACAGGGAATGGGAGCAGTTCTGCTCTGGATAAAGCTTGTTTTTGCCTTTAGAAGGAGATTTCAGATGAACCAAACAGTAACAAGCACTAAAACGGGGGGTGGGGTGTATCAGGGCCAAAGTAAGCATACTTACTGTTCCTGTGACCTAAGTAATAAATGCAACCAAAACGTTTCCTCTTCCTAATTTTTGAAGACACAACTTATTATATATTTAGGGCTAACTAGAGAAACAGTTTAATTGATTCATTTCTTAAACTGGTGATTAAGTGTGAACAAGTTCCCTTGCATTTACAATTTATGTTCTTTAATTTTGAAGGTGAGAACAGCTCACTCAGGTGAATGTGGTAATGCTGTTGCTGTTTGAAGGGGGATCAGGCTCTATCAGGTGTGTGGAAACACACTTGGAAGAGGAGAATGGGAACTATGGAAGTGCAGGTGAAGTACAAAGTACAGTAAACAAGATGAATCTCTGAGAAGTGCTACTACTGCAAGAGCAAGGGATGAAACCACTACCTCAAAATCAGCTTATAACTGACCTACTAACTTTTGACCTGTATGCAGATCTTCCAGAGATTACTGTTAGGATCATTCTTATCCTAAGAGTGAAAGCATCACAGCATTACAGCAAATTTGTTAGCTGCGCCCTAAATTCACAAAGTAAACAAATACAGCTGAAGCACTGTTTAGGGGTAGCAAGGTTGCCAGAAACACAGATTACAAAATAGCAAATCAGAGAATAGTATGGGCAATAGTATTGGCAAATGGAAACGTGTCAGGAACTTTTATCTTTAATAAATGCCTTAGTAAAGAGAAATCCAGCTAAGTATGTTTTGTCAGACAGGTGCCATAGAAAAAGACAATCAGGAAAGGAATCTTTAGAAGCTGTCAAAGTCAGAAAAGCATATTCTGTCGCTATATTAATAGTATCTACTAACAAAGCAGACTAAGCTAAGCAAGCCATGTGTTGGTAGAACTATGGCATTGTTTTCATAGACTGTTCTGCTTACAGCCTAAAAAAAAAAAGCAATAAGGACTTGAAAATATTTGTTTTTACTGATCAAACTCTTATGTATTGGGCACTAGTGCAGAGTTACGGTAAGTCTGAACTTTTCACATCTCATTCACAAGGGACAGGATGGGATATAAAGCTGATGTGTCAGTTGTGGCTTGGTTCTACTCTATTGTATTTTATTATAATTGCACTGGTTTGAGAGTGAAATTACTGATGAAGTGGCGCATGATTCCCATGTCAACACAAAACCTCCACAAACAAGGGTTTGGTCTCTAAAATACACACATCACAACATACTATCCTATCATTTACATCTGACAAGACATAGCCAGTGTTTTGGTTGGCCATCAGACACAAGGGAATAGCCAAGTTTCCAATAGCTTCACTTTCCAAACTGTAAAGGAGACTTCAAAAGCTGTAGAAATGCAATACAGGACTATGAAGTCCTATACATACAATATTAAAGCGTTCGAGAAGGAAGAACTGTGGGTGCAATTATTGTTATGCTAACTGACATAGTTTCTGGAAATTGCTTGGGATTTGTTATGAAGGCTTTAAAAAATCTTTTCCATCTGTTCTCTCTCTGGGTTCTTTTAGGATGCATTTATAGAAATAAATCCACAATATATTGTGGCCATAATACATAGACAATATTTGCAATAGGCATTTCTGCTATAAAGTTATGTTTAAAGTTATATGAATACTGATTTCCCTAAAGAGGCACACAAAGTAATGTTAGGACTGAGAGTGACTGAAGACTCAGGCCTATAGTCTTAGCTGAATAATGGTCTGTGGAAAGAAAAAATCATTTGATCATTAGTCTCAAAAGAGTGAACATTGTCTTCCTCTTCAATGCACATCTCAAGCCTGGGAAAGAACTGAGTTTTTCTTCACATGGGCATGCCTCAGTAAAACAGGATCCAATCCATGGAAATACCCATCCTGCGAAAACTGATCGCCTATCCCACAAAAATTAGGAGCCTGCACATCCTGTGGTAAGAACAGGATAGTTATTACAGGTTAGTTATTAGCTAGCCAAGATGCTGACATGATGCAAAACACTCTCACTTTAGTAAGTCTTCTGCTGTGGACCACTTAAATACATGTTTTGCTCATGCTGACTGGTTTATTCAAGAGATCAGGCACACCAGACCTTTTCTTCAGCTTTTCAGGATAGAAGTGCTTATAATACTAATATGTAAGTGAAATGTAGCAGTTGAAATTGCAGATGAAAAAAATCCCCAGAGGACCAGGGCTCCAAGTCATGGTTTAGGCAGTGGGACACCTGAGCTGCAACCAAACGTGTAATCTTTGTGGGGACGAGTAGACTTCTTTCTGGAGCAGCTGTTGCATGTTAGGCACTGGATTTTGCAAGCACTGCTAACCCTGTTGACAAAACTGTACAATTGCTGATGCAGTCTCTGAAGTGCTGTAGCCTCATCATCAGGAAATTAACCTTGTGAGTGAGAGGCGAAGGAGTCAAAAGTAGAGATACTCAGCTGACAGCTCTGGAGAAATTATTTGGTTTTTTGTTTGGATGCTTTCCATAAGCTAAGTTTTCATCACAGTAGAAGAGAAAGTGGAGGGGCTTGTAGCTGTTTGGGTTTTTATATGATGAAGGGCATTTGTGCACTTCTGAAGAGAAAGATGATTTTAACTCTTGGGTATCCCTATAGTCTTAAAGAACCTTAATGTTTCCCTGCACTGCTGAAAGTCCTGCAGAGCTGTGGTGCCAAGACACTATCTACATACCCTCAAGAAATTTTTGGAGTAGGAGTGGTGAGTTGGCACAAAACTTCCTTAATCTATGGAGGATGAGCATTGCTCCACCTACTACTAGAAGCAAAGCAATCATAAAATATAATTAGAAGCTGGTGGGATCTTGAAAAAAGTATACCATTCTACTCTATAAGAGTTTGCTTTTACAAGCCTGTGTATACAAGGAAAAGTTGCATTCTCTGGCCTCTGCTCTTAGGCCCAGGACGAACGTCTTTGAGCTGCAGGTAAGATGTGTGCAGCTGCTCAGTTCCATGACAATGGCTCAGTTTCTCAGGCTCAAGTTCTTCTTGTCCTCTGTCATCTCTGAATACAGCATTGAAACAAATTATTAGTTTTCTTTTTAGACACCAGATGCAAAGGGAGACATGCAGCCAACTTCATGTATTCTTGGACAGAAAGAATAAGAGACCTTCTGGGAAGGGCAAGCGAGGAGTTCAAAGGGCAGATGCGCTTCCAACTGCATTTATGTGATGCTTCTACAAGCCTCAGCACCCACAGCAAAACAAAAAAAACCCCACATTGGAAAGTAAAGCTAAGTCCAGCTGCAGGTAGTTAGATGATAATCACAGAGGAGCAAGAAAGAGGTTATCGATGCATTAATCACTATAGAAATGTCAGTCAGGGTAATCACAGCATTAAGTGCAGGATCACATAGAGTGCAGGGTGACATGTCATCCCCAGAGAGCATGCAAAGGTGTCAGGGCCCTGAAAATGGCCCTCAGACTGCTGAGTTCACCTCATCCCCCATCAAACCATGAATAAACCATCAGATGTGAAGGCAAGGGAAAGAAGAGGAGAGCTTTATTTGCTCAAGTGTGTGTTGAGAAAAGAAGTAGACATCTCTCTCCACTTGTAAGAGCAGCCCTGCAGAACAGATGAGGACTAGAGACTGCTGCTACCAGTTTTTCCATAGAAATGGAGTGTTGTTAGTAAATTGCTGTTGGTCTGAGGTGCTATTGCTGAAACTGATGTTCATAAAACTGCTTTTCCTGAAAAATATAACAACCAAAATAAGGCCTTTCTACTTTCTCAGCCAGTCTAGGACCTTGCTGGTGGAATTTCCTAATGTATTTCCTAATCCTTATTTACCTGTCCTTCTGGTACATCCATCAGGGTGGTTGGTAGAATTTAGGGACATGATGAAATCTATGGGTACTGAAGGGCTTGAAGCAAATTGAAGGGGTTGGCGCATGCCTGGGCTAACCATCCCTTGTGCTCAATGGCTTGCTTTCTGTCTCTGGACAGGCTTTTCCATTGCACAGGAAGAGAACAGACCTCTTTTGTGCCTCCCCAAGGCCTAAGGTCTTCCAGATCACTCTGAGGTCTGGCAGCTCCTGCTGCCATTGAGTGAAAGGACTAGGAGACTGAGCAAGGTTTCCTATTAGGAGCCTATAAGGAGACCAAGAACATCAGCATCTGTATTTCAGTAGCCAAAGTCTGTAGCATCAGTTGTCCTTGACTGTTGTAAGTTTTCACTATGGGTTTCATACGACCACCACTGATTGAATGGAGAAAGACCATGACCAGCTTCAGGCTCAGTGAGTTTATTTTGACACTCCAAGTCCAATTTTAGAACATTTATCCTTAACATAAGCAACTGGATCAGTGTTCAAATTGGCAATAAATACCGAGGATTTTAATCCTTCCATATATTATTCTTGTTACATTTCTGGGACTGAAGAATTTGAATTACTTATTTCTAGCAGTGACTTCTGACTAGCCTTTAGAAACATCCTGGTTCAGATTTGTCAACATTGTGACTACATGGTTGTCTTTAGGAAGTTCTCCTGGCACCCATCCATTTGACAGAAGTTCATCAAATCTTACCAGGGTTTTTCAGGGTCTTCTGTGCTTCAGATGCTTAAAGAAAGGGTGGCAGGACTCAAATATGAGACATTTGAATTCTGATGTGGAATTGCACTTTTTTTCCTCTAAATCCTACCCACGCCTTTCACTGTTGAAGCTTCTAAACTAGTCCTCTAGATCTAGCTCTCTACACCCTTCCAGCCTAATGTCACTACCTCCACAATTTGTCTGTTCTCTTGAATGTCTCACATCTCCATAGTTTGGACAAGGAAAATGAATTTTCCTCTTTGCTCAAGAAGCCCGCAGGATAAGGACTACTGTCACACCTGAAGCATGTTAGTATTCTTTTGAGATTTGTCCTGGCTGAAAAGGTCTTTGTCAATTTTGTACATGAAAATTAAAAAAAATTTAATGGCAATTTTTTTTGTCATTTTTACAATTACGTGCTAAAGGACCTCAAATTCTTTCATTCAGGAGAATGTAATGCACATATTTATGCAAAGATGTGATAAAGTCAGAGACGTGGGAAACATTGCAGTGACAGCAACAAGGATTTTGCTTTAGGTATTTAAATAAGAGTTTTGGGGTTATGTAGCTGGACTATACCCTTATAACTCCAATGAAGTCAAATTATCCAGCCACTTGTAATCTTTAACCCTTTCTAGATTTACTGTGTCTCATCCCATCATTTACTGTGGAGGAGAACAAAACAAAATGTCACAGTGCGGACAGGGGATTTTGTTACAATGATTAGGCGTAAAATAAATATTTAGTTTCCAGTGGTCAAAGTGGGGTTTGAAACTTTATATTACTTGTGGTCAAAAAATATTTCTGAGAGGACTTTTAGTCACAAACGGAGACTATGTACTCACATGGTTGATACAGCCTGTATATAGAATACAGTGTGCAATATAAGATTTTCCTTAGCTTATTTAAAGTCATAATGCATAAAATACATTAATGCTTTCCAGTTTCATTAAAAAAAAATCAACTGTAATTAAGGATTATGTACCCATTTCTTGTTAAATGACATATAATGAATTTCTAGTACTTTTTTTCTCCAAAAATGTATGCCAGCAATGAAATACGGTGTCACAGCATTGATATAAAAGAACCATTTAACATTATGCAACTAATAAGAATAATTCTGATACTATGTTAAACCTTGTACAACAAAGCTTTTTGCATAATGAAATGCAGAAAGGCCTGTAATGGGTTTATAGATGATACCTGTACACTTGACCCATTGAAATACGTGCTGTGTTTGCTTGATAGGCAGCAGTAGCCCAGGCAGCTGCTCCTTTAGTTGGACATAAATTAGTACACCAAGCACTTGCAGGGGAATTTCCTGAAATGACTCACTGGGAGAGCAGAGTGTTGAAGGTTGAGGTGGGAAGACGGACAGCAGAATGATCATTAAATTTTAAGCAAAATGCAGATAAAATCTGTGAAATTGCTCGTCTCCAGAAAGAACTATTAACCCAGACCATACAGTAATTTGATTTAATTAAAACAAGCAACTCTGTTTTCCCTGGAGTCAGCAAAATGAATTGTCAAGCCAGGTTTTTAGACAAAATTTTGGCATAAACTGTAGAGAAACACAACTAAAATGCAAATCTTGAGAAAATAATACCATTAAAGTAATTGATTAATTATGATTCCCTTTTTTGAAAAGAATCTGTATTACATATCTCCACGAGGTATGCTTGATGGACTGGCTATTGGTCTTAGTCATGTTTGACCATCCTTTGCTAAGGAGGTGATTGCTCAGATTCCATGAAATTACACTTCAAAGCTAATGGTCTGACAAAACAGCTTTGCTAACAAGGAATTTTGTAAGGATGCTGAAGAACTTGCGTAGGTGGGCTTGTAATCCATTGCATGATATATGGTGTTTATGTCGTGCACTGAATTTGCCATTTCTTTGCTGCCAGAAGGCACTTCCTTTACTCAAAATGTTCTCATAATAACTAAAACCCAGTAATTTGAAAACATAAGTACTGCCACAGCAAAGCATCCAGGGTGCCAAATATAAGATTCAGATTTGAAGCACACTAAGGAAAGGAACTGACAACCAAGAAGGAGAAATGGAAAAATTAGGAGGATTCATAGCCTGTAACCACCAGAAGTTAAAAGACAAAGCAGCACAATGTGTGGATGGACATAGATTTAAACTTGAGTTTATTTCTGATGTTTGCAGGAACAATTCGTATCCAGTTGGGGAGAAAATGTACTCCCTTTTCCTTGCTGATACGCATCAACTGAGCCTGCAAGGCTTGTCCAGTCTACGTGGAGGGAGATCGCTGAAGGTGATGAACTATGCCAGGCAGTGCTGCTGTGCTAGCAGCTGGAAATCGAAGGGGCTGGCACCAGGGAGGTCAGGTCTTTCTTATCTTTAGTGCCAGGATGGAGCTGGAGCAGAGGCTTCTGAGTCAAGCCCCACCATGATGATGCAGGGCTGTCTTAATGGCGAGCAACATAGAAACATGGAAAGGAGCATGAAAAGCAAAACACAAACCCTTCCAAAGCCAGCAGAGGAACACCAGTGAATACTCCAACAGGAATGTCTGGCTGCATGCAATTTTCCCTTCAGTAAAGGCCTTGGTGACATCTGACCCACCTGGCACCTGTTCTCCAGAACTCATCCTCCTGCTCTGTCATCCTATCCACTGAAGATTGGTTGTAGAGGGCATATGGCCTTAAAATATTCCTTTTTTAACTCTAGTGGACTGTGGTGTGGCAAGAAGGTGACCAGAGGCCACTGGAATCTGCTGCTCCTTAGCTTTAGAAAAGTTGGCAAGGTTCCCCACCAGCTACTGCTTTTCACCATAGGTGACCATTTTGCAAGTTGAGCACCTTTGCAGCTGGATGGCTTTTTTGCTCTGCCCTCTTCTAGATATTTCCTCTAGCCATGCTGGTTGGGGCAGACCTTGTAGCAGCCTATTTCAGTAAATGATTTCTTTAAAGAGGGTGCAGTGGCATGGAGGAACCACACAGAGTCCTTGCCACATCAAAAATGAAGGCTTCTTAAAAGGAGCCTTTTTCTTTCTTAATAAAACCCTCTATGCCCAATGTTTTGCTTCTCTATGACTTTAGCCTCTAATTAGGGTGGCCATTCACTCCAGGCATGTCACACACAGCAGAGTTGCCTACGGGTTTCCCCGCAGGATAGTAAATGTCTCAATTTCTCCACATTCAGGAACTCAATGGGTTTAACTGAAATATCACAAAAAGATGTTAACAAAGACATTAATTAGATCCATGTAGAGCTAATCACCTGTTGATTTGCATCAGGTCTCTGAAGGCTCTTCTGTGAGCCTACCAGGGCTTGCATGGAGGCAGCCACCAGCCGCCCTGGGCTCTCAGAGGGGGGTTGCTCTTGCCCCAGACCATCAGCCAGACCTCTGCAAAGTAAAGGATGATTGGTTAAGGCAGCAGTTCTGAAAATTATGTGCTTGTGCTAGAATAAAAGAGTTTAAAGATAGGTACCTGTATGTTTATTTTTGCAAAATTTACAACCATTGTCAAGCTAAATGCTAGGTAATAAATGTAACACCTCAGGTAGCTGCACGTTAATTAAGAGTAACAGCAATTTCATCTTTTGCTGTATTAGGGTAAATTTCCAAAGAACATTGACACATGTTACCTCAAGTCCCACTCTTTTCTGTTGTTTCTGGGATTTGTATGATAACCAACCATAAAGTCTTCCACAAGGTATGTTTATTTAATGAGTCATAGCATCTTTGGTGAGTATTTTCACTGTTCATTTGCACAGTGCTTTGCAATTCCCCCCAAAGCTTCAGGTCTGCTTTTAAGCATACTCAGGTTATGAAAGAATATTTTCCTAGCCTCTTGTTCTTACATTGTGGCCCTGCTGACCCTTGAATACCCATATGCAGACACACACAGAGAAGTGTATGTATATGCATATCTACATTCAGACACACAAAGGCACATGCATTAACTTGTTTCCCAATAAAATAAAATATATGCAGGATATGGTTTTTTAAATTATTTTTTACTCCTTTAGCTCCTTTTGTGAAGCAGAATGCACAGTAAAAACTTCAGCCTTTAATCTAAGTCTTTGTTTTATGTCTTTAGTCATAAACACAGACATCCTAATGGTTACTATGACTTTGGTTTTTGGAGGTGGGGGAGGGGTTACACATATTTAGAGAAATTCAGCACTAATGTTAGAAATGCTAATTGTCTTAGTGACCCTTGTGGCTGCTTTTTTTTGCTGTGTGTTTTTGTGTTTGTAGAAGCTAAAAATAATTTAATTGGTTTATGTTAGCAAGAAATGCTTGGTTTTTCTTCTGTGCTGCCATGTGGCATAGCCTGGGATGTGGGTTTTTAATGGCCCAGAGAGTTTGTGCTTTGTCCCCACAGTATCATCAACACCACATGCTCCAATGTATCCTCATGTTTGTACAAGAAAACAAAACCTCTAGGCACTACAGCCTTTGTTTTAATAACTTTTCCACCTGCCAGACCCAAGTCAAAGTTAGACTATACAGCTTTCTAGTGTTGTATAATGGCTTGGCTGAAAGCGGAGAGTGAATACAATAGGGTTTGCTCACAGGTGCCTTTGGTAATTGCAATACCCTTTTGTGATTCTTTTTTTATTAATATTTCAATGCTCCTCACATTGGACCTCAGTACCACCTTCTCATATTAAAATAAAACTAAGAAAACATTCAGGTGAAGGACAAGGCTTTCAATGCCTGTGTTTAAGCAGGTTTATGGACAAAAGGAGCTATGTTTCTCTGGTGCTGAGTTATGGTTCATCGCAAACAATGAGTCTGTGAAACTGAGCAAGAATTGCTGGTTTCCACCTCCATCTGTAAATCTTTTAACTTCTTGTGGCAGCAGTTGAAATGATATACTTGATGCTACAGGTCTCTAATCAGCTAACCTTGTGGACCTAGGAGGGAAGAAAGGCAGGGATGGGGAGGAATGATCACTCATGTAGTAGTCACATATTACCTGGCATTTTTATTCCAGTTAGTATGAATCATCGTGTAGCACTATGTCAAAACTTGGAGGAAGTGTCTGATCCCAGAATATATGAAGAGCCTTATGCTACGCCACTGGTTTGTGTTTCTCTTGATAAAACCAGATAGTGCTTTCATGTTTTGGTGTGTAACATTCTGGCTTCCAGCCTTGTTCAAGGAGCAGATATCAGTTCAAGAAGGAAACCAGGCAGTGTGGCATAGCCAGTTGTGTTACTAAGCTCACTAGTGTGATGGACTCTGATACCAGGACACTGTAGAAAAATATCTCTTGCAAGAAAAATACAACAAATGGTATATTGCAAAAAAAAAAATCCCCCTTCAGCTGTATGGGCAGAAACTGTTTGTGAAGAGGAGGGTAACTTTCTCCTTTATTTTGCTATACCTTCCTTTGCCCTCTAGCTCACAGTAAAACTCCCCTTGCAGAAAAGGATTTGCTGCTTTCTAGGACTCTAAAAAGAGCCTCTGCTTGATGCAGTTAAAGTTTTGTGTCAAGATTCATGCTGCTTACAGGCTTCCATCATGCTCCAAATGAATAGACAGCAAAGCCTTTTTTATGGCTGGTCCATACTTGTGAAGGTTACTTGCTCTGACATCAAACTCCTTCCCTGTTTTTCACTTAAAACTGAAAGAGCTCTAGCCATGCCTTTTAAAGGGGCATTTTAAATCATGCTCCACTGATTTTGCTATGTGCATTCAATTTGTTTGTGGGTTGGTAAATGATTTAAAAGTTGTCTTTACCACGGGACTGTCCATTGATCAAAACTTAAGTATCTCCTTAAAAATGTCTCAATTTGTTGTTTCTTAAGTGAAAATGGCAGTTATACCAAATGAGTGACAGAGGAAGTAAAAAACACATCTCTCTCCTCTGAATGTAGTAAAGCATAGATCTATGAAGATCTGTGCTTACACTCAAGAGCATGAGGAAGGTTTTGCCTTCCCCTTTGTCTGTCACCATTGCCTGTCTCCACTGAGGAAGCACAGCTATGGAGCTCCACTACCAAGTCCACTTCTGCTAAGAGGTAAATGTGTGGCTATTTAACAAACTGTCCCACTGCCCTTCTGACTTTTCCCTGAAAAATTATTATTTTGTTGTATTCTAATGAACACCTTTAAAACTCATCTAATAACATACTTAATCAAAGCACATCTTTTTTTGTAAATCAGTCATTTACCAATATCCATGTTGAATTTTCTTTGTGCTTATCCTAAGTTTTGATTTAGTTTTTTGGGGGAATATGTATCTAGTAACTGCAAACTGACACAGAGTTTGCAAGATGCAGAACAGCTAAACAAAACTTTAACCTACCACGATAAGACATGAACTATGGATCTAACTCAGGGACCAAATTTATGATTGAATGTTAGAATGTGGGTAGGAACCAGGGTACAAAAGCCACTGTAAACAGCCGGTTAATGCCACTGAACAATGAAAACCATGATAATTACATGGTTGTATTTGTCTTTACAGCCATAGGAAATTTGTGGTAAAGCACAAACTGAAAAGCCAGCACAAAGACACTATCAGTTTCTCCAAACAAGTGTCAGGTTTTGACAAGAACTTAAAGTAATTTTTTAAACCTCTTTTTTAATTTACCTTGTGTTCTAGAGCACAAGAAGGTCAAAAGCTGTGGCTGATTAGTTTGTGATGCAATCCATATTGCCCTGCTCGGAGAGGAGATGGGGAAACACTGTTTGAGCTGCTAACAGGGACTAGATAGTCCCTGAAGGTGTAGCCTGGGGGGCTCCCTGTGAGCCTCGCTGAAACCTGTAAGAGCATTAGTGTCAGCGGGAGCAGAGGGAGAGGGCTGCATGTCCTGTAGGTAGCCCTGGAAGCAGGATCTGTCTTACTCGGCCCGTCAAAGCAGGATGCTAAGGCATGGCATAGTCTTTGAATTACCCTAAAACCTTGACTCATCCTCCAAAGTTTTGAAGTCAGACCACTTTGCAGGCTCCAGCAGCAAGAAGAGGGGTCCCATAGTGCTCCTTGAACTCTTTATAGCCTTCCATCTATACTCTCAGCTACATCATAGTTTCTAGGGAAGTTTCATAGTTTCTGGGCTTTGCCTCAAGATTGTTTTGGGAGTAATCTTTGGCATTTGCCTTTTTAATAAATCAGCAAAAGCTTCGGAAGTATTTATGATGGTTTCCTTAAAATCCTCAACCTGATGTGAACCCTGCTGTTTCAGATGGTGCATCTTGGGAAGAAGGTACGATTGGAGTGGGAGGTGGTGAAGGGTGAGTAGCACTTGCACTGATCCCTGTCAGCCCTGCTATGTGGATGCAAGCAGAACAGTTGCACTGAGTAGGAAAACTTCTTAAAATACCAACGGGTTTTACAGAGAGACTGTTACCTTTACAGCAGGCTGGGATCCTTCCCATAACGCATTAGGATGACTTTATAGGATCTGTCTCCCTTCAGCTTTCTGGGCTGAAAGTTGATGTCTCATGAAGGAAATCACAGTGTTTTATTTTGTTTTGTTACTGGGAGTTTGAGGCTCAGGGCGTGAAGACTGTGACCAGAGGCCCAAGGGATTCCCTGGGCTGCAGCCGCAGCAGCAACCATTTATTTTCTTTTGACAGCCTGTGGGGGCCCTGCAGACAGCTCAAATCCACCAGTTGACTACAAGCTGCAAACCACAACCCCTCCCCACTGTTTTAGAGCATGTACCTGATGGGAATTTAAGTCCTGGAGGCTCTAGCTGTGCTTTCCTGACTGCTCTTTTGCATTGCACAGGATTTTTTTTTAGCCAGGCTTTGCCCAAAGGAGCTTGCTTGTATTTTGGTGTCCCTAGAGGTGATGGCAGCAGCCTCCAGACACACCAAGAGAGAGATTTTTCAGAAGGGTCGGAGGTCTTTAAAGTAACTTGGGCACCATGAGAGGTCTGCAGGAAATATGTTGTCCTACACTACAAATGGCAAGAAAGAGTGTGATAACCAGGAAACTCTAGAAAGGATGTTTCAACCCTGAAGCCATCTGTGAGATTGCTGTTTTCATGTCAGAGAACATTTCCTAATAAGCACAGCCAGAAGAAATTTTATATTAAATTGAGCTGGAAGAAGACTATCTTCATTTTTTGTCAGTGAAAAATACCAGGTGCTAGTGGCCTGTTCTGTCATTCCAGTAGGTTCGGCAGAGCAAGGCTGAGTAGTAGCATAGATCCCATCACCACACTCTGCTAAAAACTCCTTCTTCCAAAGCATGTAGGAAAGGTCTTGAAACTCTTATTAGAAGCAGATACCTATTATGGAGATGTGCTCTCGCAGTGATAGTGGATAGATACTGTAAATGAAGGACAACTCTCCCCTCCCACCCCATCCCAAGTTTTGGTTAGATTCACATCTTTTTGAAGAACACAAAGAAATCACAGAATCACAGAATAGTTTAGGTTGGAAAATATCTTTAAGATCATTGAGTCTAACTGTGAATCTTACTCTGCTGAGTCCAACACTAAACAGTGTCCCTAAGCATCACATCTATGCATTTTTAAAGTAACTTCAGGGATGGTGACACACCCACTTCCCTGGACAGCCTGTTCCAGTGTGTGACAATCATTTTGGTGAAGTAATATTTCCTAATATCTAGCCTAAACCTCCCCTGGTGTAACTTGAGGCCATTTCATCTCATCCTGTCTCTTGTTACTTGGGAGAAAAGACCAACACCTGCCTCGCTACAACCTCCTTTCAGGTAGTTGTGACGGGCAATGAGGTTTCCGCTCAGCTTTCTTTTTGCAGGCTAAACAACCCCAGTTCCCTCAGCCACTCCTCATAGGACTTGTGCTTAATAATAAAAAAACCCAAACCCAACCATACATGACACATACGAAGGTGGTTTGTAAAGCCCAACACTTATTTATGGATATGGTCAGACAGCATGGGTCCTGCTACATGGGATGTCTAACCTCTCAATCTCTGTGGAAGATTGGGAGTTTTCCATAGGCTGCCTGGTAGCAGGTAATCTCCTCCAAATTCAGCAGTAGAGGACCTAGGTCAGGAATTGGTTGCCTGTTCTACCAAAGGCCCTACTTAGCCTACATAAACAGGCTGGAAGGATAGTTACTGTTGCAGTGAAGTGGCTAGCTGGATATCTTTTTGATCTGCTCTGTGATAAATTTACCCAAGGGACAGATGACCTGTGCCTTAATTGTGGTGCATGGTGCCTTTTACTCTAAAACTCTTGCAAAAATTACTGAAGAGACCTTAAGACAGCTGAACATCTCAGATGAATGGTGGGTTATCCACATTCCATCTGCTGCATGTAATAGTTAAGCCCTGCTGAGGTCAGTAGAACAAGGGGACAACAAGGGGACAGAGGGGCAAAATATGACACAGGCCTTACTGAGGGATTAAGCATGCTAATTTCAGCAGGATAAAAGAAAAAGACAGCCTCTTTATTGATTGAGGCCTTATCATAAACAGGTAGGTCTGAAAACCATTCTCTAGCAGTGCACAGCTACAAACACAATATTATTTCTAGAAACCACCCATGGCCTCAGTGCTGAAAGATGCAGAGGGGCCTCAGCATGAGGAACGTCAAGTTCTCGTGTTCCAGACTGCGGTTTCCTTACACCTTTCCCTTTTGGCATAAGTTTGCAAAGCCACTCTCCATTTTTAATCCTTAAATGTTAGCTGACGCACCAAGCATATTCTTGGGAAACGGTGTAGCTGCAATTCCAACATGCGCAGCTGAAAGTAGGGGAAGTAATGTGGCTGTATATCTCGCAACAAATGGGGCGAAGAGCTGCATGAGCCAGGAAATCCATTTTTGCCTTGCCTAGGGAGTAAGTCTTTCTTTTTGCTTCAAACTATAAAGAGGCTGGTTAAAATTAGATGATTCATGTTGATTCACTACAGGTTGAAAAACAAAAAGTCTCTCTGACCAAATTCTTTAGTGGGCAGGAGAGTCGTCTTTGTTAAAAACAAAAAAACCCTAAAAACAAAAAGCGTAACAGACATACACATTCACACACGCTTAAAAGTTACTGTGTTTTTCCCTGGAAAATGTGGTTTCTCTAATTGAGGGTTGTAAAAAAGAAAAAAACCTTTTCAAGCATCCCACTCGATTAGTCACTCCAGGGTGGGTCACTCTTATCATATCACGTGATGTCCAGTAATGGTGATGCAATAAAACAGATGCTGTCCAAACTTCGTGTCACCAGTCAGCAGCAAAACTATGCAAATCAAACCACCATCCTTTTCTAGAAATTCCAAAACATCCCATCTCTTCCAGGCCCTGTGCTTAATAGTCTCTGTCTCCCCAGGCCAACTAAACACTATCCTGTCTTCTTCGGCCACATATGAGAAGAATGAGACCTAGACTACTGGGAATACAGCTGGGTTGAAATCCTCCTTGTGTACAGAGTGGTACTCCATCTTCTTGGAAGAAAACGTGGGAAAAGAAAAGATTTCCATAAATTGATTACAGTCTGGCAATCTACACCTTCTGGCAACAACTACTATACTTAAAATCTCCTGCTGAAGCAGGATCAACCAACTTAGTTCTTCCAAGACACTGTATTATCCCTGGAAGTTTTTACTCAAGGGAAGGAGGATGATGAGAAAGTGGTATTAATTCTATTTCTATTTTGTGTATTTCTCATCTAACTAATATGTGGATACATAGAAAGGAAAGGTAATGTGCTCTACTGTCAAAATTAACAGCTAATTTATTTAAACGTATTTCTATTAAATAGTCCTCCATGGTAGAGGATGTGACTTCAAATGACTAGCTATAATCAGCTTTTGCCCAATAAATGAGGGAAAGCCCCAAGATTTTATAGCCACAAAATGAGATAGTGCTAGCAACATATAAAAAAGTACAAGGATGCAATCAGCATGACTAGCACCAAGCACAGTAGTCCGTGTAAATCAGACTGTCTGAATAAGGGGTAAGATATAATTTTTATGTTGAATCTGGATTTACTTGAAAAAATGGCAATGTTTATGCAAGAACATGAAGAGTGGAAGTTATTTATTACTAAAACTTTTCTTCATTCCCCAGCTGCCAACTACAAATATACAGGAACACCACTATCTCCCTTTAAACACTTTCTAGAGGTACATGTCCTACAAAGTTGTGGGTGAGTTTTCTACCTCACACGTAAAATTCTCTAAAAACTTCTGAAGATACTTTAGGAATATAAGTAAACCCTAATAGGATTTTCCCTAGGGGGAAAATGTGCTCTATTTCCAATTATGCTTCCAAAATTTGTAGACATGATTTTATAGCTAAGGAAGTGACACGAGACATTAATTTGATTGTGTAATTAATGGCTAAAGAATGAAAAGCAGGATTTTCAACATATGAACCCAGCCGTAGTGAAAAGGCAGGATGTGATGGCAGTGGCCACATGGCAAGAATAATTGAGTGACTTCTTTCAGTCAGCTTGGTGCTGATCAGAACTGGCCAATGTAACCAGAGCAGTGACAGTCAGGGTCAGTAGATGCTTTCCTAAATAAAGCTCTGGAAAGGAAGCTCTAGGAAGGATATAGATCTGTAAAAGCAAGTCCAAAGGAGGGCCACAAAGACAATCAGAGGGCTGGAGTACCTCCCCTATGAGGACAAGCTGAGAGAGTTGAGCTTGTTCAACCAATAGAAGAGAAGACTGTTGGAGACCTTATAGCAGTCTTCCAGTACTTAAAGAGGGCATACAGGAAAGCTTGGGAGGGGCTTTTTATCAGGGAGGGCAAGAGTAGGATGAGGGGTAACACTTAAACTGAAAGAGGGTAGATTTAGATTAGATAATAGGAAGAATTTTTTTGCTGTCAGGGTGGTGATCCAGTGGCACAGGTTGCCCAGAAAAGTCATGGATGCTCTGTCCCTGGAGATGTTCCAGACCAGATTGAATAAGACTTCGAGCAAACTGATCCAGTGGACAGTGTCCCTGCCATTGCAGGGTGTTGGAACTAGATGATCTTTAAGGTCCTTTCTCACTCAAACCATTCTATGATTCTATGATAGGTGTGTCGCTATTAACACCAGAAGTTTGCTCAGCCACCATAGCGCATACAGATCAGAGAAGTGAAGCTGAGCCAAACACACAGGTGTGGCAGAGCCAAGTGCTCCAAGACTTACCCTCTGTGCTTAAGCAGCTTCATAGTGTTTTAGCTGTGGGCAGTGATGTTGACCCTGTGAGGATGAGGCATCAGAAGCTTATTGTGAGACAGCTCTGTGCCCTCCAGCATCCAATGAAACTAGTGTGTGGTTTGTAGGAAACAATTCAGGAATATAAGACATTCTGAAGTGTGTCCAAGTGCAGGCTCAGAAAATAGCCTTAACACTTAAACTGGGAAAAGGCCTGGGGTAGAATCCATCTGTGACTGTTGGAGTTAACTACTTAGGGTAACAGAGATTGTGGCTATATAGTGTTTGGCTTGAATAAGCAAGATAGGGAAACAGGCTTCTGGCAGGTTTTCAGTGGAGTAGTTGAGGACGCCTGATTTGCAGCAGAGTGATACTGAAGGACCGAGGACTGGTGAAGGAAATAATAACAAATCCATTGCTTTTTACAGGATAACACCTTTCCAAGGTGTTCAAGTTTTCCAAGAATCAAATTATCAAAAAACAATTCAGCAAGGCTTTCAAAAGACGCACATTGCCGCCATTTGTACTCTTGGCCTGCAGCTGGGTTTCATGCTCAATCCTTCCTCCACCAGCATTTTCTCTCCTGGGCCAGTATATCAAAACAGAAAACGTCCTTCAGTGTCTGCAACCATGTGCTCCCAGATCCTCCTTAAAAGAGAATCCCCACCCCTTACATGATGCATGGCAATTTACACTATAACATGGCAACTGAGCAGAAAACAGGAGTTTTCTGGGCTAGGACTCCGCTAGGATGGTGGGATGCAAATGGCATTTGGCAGAGAAAGAGCAGGAACTGACATCTATTGAATGAAGACTGAGAGAGAATGGAAATATAAGGATCATTTCTCTCCAAACAAGAACTTTGAACCAAATATTTCAGTACCCCTGATACAACAAATTGAGGTAACTTACGGCAGTCAGAAATGAATACACAATCTTTATGTATACACAGGAATATGAGGGGCTTAAAAGATCTATGACATTATAGTCTACAGCCTCTACTGGAGACAGGAAAGACATGCAGTGGTGTGATGTTTAATTTGGGAAAGGAATCCATTTTCTGGATCGTTTTTATTTTCTATTTGCCTTTGGTTTGAGAGAAATAGAGTGGCCTCATTAAACATTTATGCTTCATGAACTTAGCTGGGTGAATTGTATGAGACCAATACAGAACAGGAGATCACCCATTCTGCTTGAAAGGAGTATTAGCATGAGGAGTATTGCAAATACACTGTTCTGTAATGACGTGCATCGTCTCTTACTAGTACGCTTTGTGTTTAAGCAAGAGCCACTACACATATACCCTGTTAGGCTTAGCTTTATGATTGCAAGGCTGAATACAATGAAGGAATAGTTATGGAGCAATTTATTTTAAATGCTGCTGTGTTAAAATGGTTAAATGAATTATCATCTTCAGAACAGACCTTGTAGCATGTGAGATCAGCAAAGGCAACACTGATTTCACTTCTTTGTCTGTGATATTGAGTAATTTTGAACTTTTCTGCCTGAAACATTATGAGTGCAAGTAACTTTTGGAGAAGTTCTGGAATCTAGAAGCATTCTGTTGGCTAACTTGGTAGATAACAATGGTACTCCAAGATAAAAAAAATGCTTTTCTGGGCTTAAAAATGGCCAGCATTAACAGGTCTCTAATCTTGCACAGATCTGACACTTGGGCAACATAGCCATAAAATTGAGTACTGAACACTTGCATGCTGGTGTTTCCATTTCTTAATAATTCAAAGGCCTTGCCAAACATAAGAAATTTGAATTCCAAAGATGCTCTGATGCTGTGTCAAAGAGGAATCAATCATTTTCCAATAGATGATGCCCAGGAATGGTGCCTGCCAGAATCTCAGTGGGAGGCTCTGAAGGCCAACTTATTTCACACAGATTTTCAACATGATTAAGTTTTCCAATGCCTGTTACCTACTTTGAAGTAGCCATGTCCGTTTCATCTTGCTTTCTATGTTTCCAGTGTTGGATTATTTACCTTCCTTCATCTCCAGCTCTCAGTTGCAGGGCTTGTTTGTGGCTGACACTTGGCAATTTATGAGGTCTGGTCACAGATTAGATCACTCCTCTGTGTCTCCTGTGTGCGTGGACTCACAGAGTTCCTCAGACAGGAAGGCATTTCAGGACGTCCCTGGTCCAACAAAGTTCGGAGCTGAGTTCAGATCATGTTGCACAAGGCTATGTCCACTTGGATCTTGAAAATCTCCAAGGTGATTACTCCTTCTCGGTAATTTCCTCCTGCACCCCAGGAGGGTACACTGAGGTCCCACACCAGGTGATCCTGACAGATTAGTTTTGCTTGAGGAGCCATGCTAAACAGTGTCATACAACTGAGAGCTTGAGCACTGTTAGAGCACAAACATCCAAAGATTTCCCCTACCTTTGGGTTTTGCCTTCCCCTGGTCTCATGCCACTGCTACTGTTCACTCACTATTCTGGGGAAAAGTGTATTGTCGAGGGCTAGCAGAGACCTGCAGATTTTCCCTGTTGACCTAAGGAGTTGTATTTAAGGTGGGAAAGGCACAGGAGAGTGCTAATGGTCATGATGATAACATAGCACATACGAAGCCTCTATGGGAGAAGAAAAGATTTCACAGAACGAGAAATAAACACAACTTCTATTATCTGCTTGCTAGAAGTGACTTGTCCTTATGTTTTCCACTCTTAATGCTGTGGACTTGGACAGGGAACGGAGGAAACCTTCACTTCCCAGAAATTTTAACCAAGCTGGATGAGTTTCTGAGACAGTGCTTAAGTGGCTGACACTGATGGGAAAGATAATCAGTGCTAGGGTGAATGTCTTGCTTCACTGACTCAGACATTGCTCAGTCAGTATTATGTCCAGTACTTGCAAGATCCCAGCACAACTCTTGTGGCTTTCCCCATTGCTGTACTGCACTGAATATCCATTCCTGGTAGGGCCAAAGTGGAAGCTGGAGAAGAGACGCATGCACTGACGGATGCAAGTAATAAGAGCCCCCACAACAGAGCTAGTGGTCTGTGATAAAATACAGCAAAGTATTATAAAGTGGGTATGGGTAAGTCAAACTGGAAAGTAGCACATGTCTAACTATTAGTGCAAGGGAGATCCCACAACATCCTATTCATAGAAGCAGCATGAGGCAAAAAAAAAAGTACTTATTTTTAAGGTGGAGTAACCCTATGGTTACCCTATGTAATGGAAGTGTGGTACTAGAAGGATCTAGCCTTGGTGTTCAAGAAATCCTACTGCTCCCTTGATCTGGACAAAAGGTGAGTTTAAGAAAGGTATAGGGTAAAACAAATTCATTTTTCTATATTCTGGAGATATGTTATAATGTTTTATGTTATATGTTATATGTTATATTAGACATCTGTAATGTGAGAGATGAGGAAACACTCATAGCTTTAAATGCAAAACACTCCATCAAAACAAGGAAAGTAGCCTCCCTCTTTTTTAAATTAGACTTGTGATTAATAAAGCCCTGGGGACATTTTCCTTGCCCAATTAAGCATTAGTTACAGCCAAATGTTTGAAGAGAAGTGTCTTGTTTCTGGGTTCTTTGTTTTTAACAAAAAACACCAAAAAGAAAACCTTTTGAAAACAGATGTGTTGCCCTTATCTTCTATTGGGTAAACAAGTCACCGCTTTTGGGGCTTCGTGACCTGTTTGTGTCACAGCAGTTACCTGTATCTAAGACATATCAGATGGTTTCATTTTGGCTCATGCATGCATACAAAATCCACAAATGATAAAATGTGACTGGCAGAGCACTTAGCCTCCCCTCTCTTTTGGCCCTTACCCACTTTAAGATTTGCTGCAACAACCTGCCTGTATTTCTGTGTGAGTGTCCAACAAATCTCCTTTATGTCTGCCTGACCTTCCACCAAGGGTGGTCTTCTGCACCTGATGAGGTAAAAATCAGTGATACACTACCTAATCGTCAGGACATACTGTTGTCATTTCAATTGATTTCCAGTCTGGAATACCAACCTACAGCAGGTCTTGCGGGTTACTGTTCATCACAGCTATTAGTTACTTTCCTCTGCTCTCATTTATCTGTCAAGTCCACTTAATTGCCTTCTGTCATAGACTTTGTCAATAGGCAAATCAAAAGCACTAGGTGTTTCATGTAACACTCATAAATAAACAAGGGAAGCATGGTCAAGATGAAATGAATATTCCTGGGAGGCGAGGTTTCTAGAAAACCATATCATCTATGAAGTCAGAAGGATGCAGTGAGCAGGGTTTCACAAGGGATTAATCTGAGCCTGATACTATGCAGCATTTTCATGAGTGACCTGATAACAGAATAATGTATTGTATTACATTTGCAAGTGACATCAAGCTGGGAAGGCAGGCAAGGTTAGAACCTTGCCAAATTGGAAATATATTATGGAAATAAAATGAAATGAAACACTTTTCAACAGGGATAAGTGTGGGGCGTGCATACACTGAAGAGTACTGGCTGGGTAGGCAGCATGTCCCTACAAGCTAAACATGTGTCAACAAAGTTATAGAATTTCCTATATAGGAAAAGAAAAAACTGGGATGCAAAACCAAGGGGATGACTGTAAGACACACAGATCACATGGTAAAATCCAACCATCTTTGTTACAGTAGAGCTGTCGCTGAAGCTCTGTCCAGCTGAGGGGATTGCACATTAAGAAGGCCATAGCTGTGTGGGAAGAGTCCAGAGAAGAGTAATGACAAAGAGCAAAAGCCTAGAAAATGCAGTCTTTGAAGAAAGAGTGAATTCTCTTGTGCTACTAGTGCAGAAGGGATGTCTGTCACAGGTTTCTAAATCACGAAAAGCTGCTGCAATGGTGAAGGGAACAATCTTTTTTCAATACCCATAGGGTAAGGCAAATGACTGTGAGCTAAACATCAGCTAGGACATTTCAAGATGCTTTTTTGATGGCTTGATAAGCATAAGATGTTTCACTGAGGACTGGGATTGTGCCTATGTTGAAAATTTACTGTGAACATGTAATTATCCAGGTTTTACAAGGAGTAGCTCTGAAGTTTAACCTCCATGATGCCTATGAAAAATCTTGAAAAGACAAAATCCCATCTGACTGTCACTAAAAGTTGTGCAAAAATACATCAGCACGGAGGGTGGAAATTAATAACAGAATTATATTATCTTGGGATCTTTCACATCTGTTACACTATAGCAGGCTGTTACAATGCGGAGAAAAGAGATGACCTTCCTGGTACTAGTTTTAGCTTCAGCAAAATCAGTGAACAAAATCCTTCAAGGGAAAGTATTGCTGGAGTGGCCAAGATGCTAGAGATCAGATTTACAGAGCTGCATAAGCAGTTTTTTATAAGATTTCTGGGCTGAGAAGGAATGCAAACCCTTGGAATGCTTTCATTGCAACCAGATGGTACACAAGACAGGGGAAATGTCCAGTGGGAAACCAGTAAGAGAAGGAGGTCAAGTATCAGCCACTGAGATGGTAACATCTGGATGTTTAATAAGCTTGTGGAGGAAGAAATTCAGAGGTCTCCTAGAGGGAGTGCTTCATTTTCAAGTTACAGAAGTGCCTAGATGATGGAAAAACTCCTTCACTTCTTGCACTAGCAAAATTAAGCAAGTTTTTGTTGTCTGAATAACAGTTCTTGCAATGACCAGCACCTCCTATATTCAAGTCTT
The DNA here is from genome assembly GCF_032191515.1 of Phaenicophaeus curvirostris. NCBI lineage: Eukaryota > Metazoa > Chordata > Aves > Cuculiformes > Cuculidae > Phaenicophaeus > Phaenicophaeus curvirostris. Next base: position 40,256,491 of record NC_091397.1, on the reverse strand, counting down.
GAAATTTTCCATCTGTTTGATCATTAACAGAGTGAGGCTGACAAGTTTGTCTTTCAGCTCCCTAACTCACAGTATCACCTATGCCATAATGGATTGATCTATGCTTGTTCCTCTGCTTCCTTTTAGAGCAGTGAAAGCAGAAAGCAGTGTTTGCTGTAGGTTTGCTGTAGTGTCAGAACTGAATTTAATGAAATTGCAACTACTAAAGAAAAGAAATCTTATTTCATGGGTTTCTGGGATCAGAAATGTGAAATGATGTCAATAATTCTAATGGTTCATTCGTCCCAGCTTACATTGCTGCTGATAGTAATAACATCTTGAAAGCCCTCACCCAATGCTTGGAATTTGAGAACACTTTCATGTATTACATGACAATTGCTGTTGACTTTATACTTGCAACATCAGGGCATAATAAAAATTATTTAATTGGCTTGAAGTTTGACAGTGGTTAGTCTGAGTGTCAGACCAACAAAACTGGAAATGTGATGATCAGAAGTGTATAGTCTTCCAGGCACATCTGGCACAGTTCTGTTTCATATAACTTTTTGAACTTGCTGCAATGCAACTCTGGGGAGCTCTGTATGTATGAAAGATATATTTTTTCCTTTCTTTTACCTCAAAACTAAAAAAAGAAAAAGTTCACAAAGAATATTTTCTTTTTTACAAATGGGATGCTAAACCAGAGATCATTCACGTAATCTGTCATGGTAGTTTGGGGAAGCCAAGAGGAACCAACGTCAGCCAGATCCCTGAGGTCCCAAACTGTGTTTAGTTTCCTAAGTTCATGCTGAGCTCAATAGGAAATTAGGTGCCTAAATAACTGTTCTTAATTTTTTTTTTGTAAAATCTCCGGACTTTTTAACAGTTGCATGCTAGAAATGGAAGGATTACAAAAACATCCTTTTATATTAACACATAAAACCAGCTGCAGATATCCTGCTGCTAATTATTTTGATGGCTCTAAAACTGTCAGACAACAAATCCTTTGTTGCAATCTTGGGTAGAATAACCCCTTTCTCCCAATCAATGCAAATGTACTATTAAAAAGAAATAAATATATCTCTGAGGAGGATTTTTAATGTCTCACATGGATATGCTACATTTCTCAATAAGTATCTGAAGATGAAGTCCTTACGTGTAATAGAAAAGAACAGAAAGAGACAGAACGATAGAAGACAAGTTTCTTTAAGCAGCTGGGAAGAGTAGGGTCAAGGGAGGAAACATTTTGTTGTCTTGAAGTTGGTTTGAAGCAGTTTTTGAAATGTTTTATGCTTTAATAATATGGCTGGGGGAGTGGGGAGTTTTAGCTTAGAATAAAACTGGAAGAATGATTCACCACATGTCTGTAACTGTTCCTTGATCCCAGTTAAGTCTGACACCACTAACACCTGTGAGTCAGCGAAGGCTCTCTGGCTTTGCTTGCCCTGTTTTGAGACTCTTACAGCAGGATCTTTACCCAAGGCTGGAAATTGACTTCCAGCATTGCATGTGTCAGTTTTTCCTACCCACTACCAAATACCACCAGTCTCCACTAAGAGCAGGGATGTATTACTGCATCCCATGATCTCTGTAATACAGCTATATTAGTCTATACTTTACCATTTATGTTCAGGACCTCGGTAGTGTTTATCATCTTTCTTTAACCAAGAGAACAGATGTTACCATAGGGACTTTGTGACATGATGCGGAAGATGAACATCTGGGCTGGTCAACATACACTAAAAAAGGGATGCTTGTCATAAACAGCAGCCAAACCATGGGAAGGATTTGTGTGTAGTGCTTGAGGATCCTTATTTTCCTTGAATTTTTATGTGCTCTGTTCTTAGTTCTAGAAAACAATTCTGCTTCTAAAAGGATATGATGAATTGTTTGAATTTGACAAAGTATAAAATAAAGGAGCCGTGTTTTTCACATCTTACAATATGTTTTTGTCTTGTTTGGTTCCAAGATTGCTCAGCCTCTGAACTGCTTCAGATTTCTATCTTGCCTTGGCCTAGAACTCCCTAGACAACTGTTACAACATTTAATTTTTTGGCTAATGAACAGGCTTCTATTTTCTGGAGCCATTTTCCAAAAAATGTGATCAGTGAATGGTAATGGGAATACTTGGAAGTACATTTGGTTGATATGCTTGCTACATTTATCCAGAATTAGAATATTTTACACTAATTCTCATGATTTCGTTTAGTTCTGTAACTAAATCTAATTGGTTTTTGGTTGTTTTTTTTCAGGGGGGAGCATGGTGAGGTGTTGTTAGTCAAAACCTTAGTAAATAGTCTTCTCTATACTGCAGTAGGATGTACTAGTGTCTGCTCTGCAAAACAAAATAATTTCTGAGAGTAATTTTTGTCCAGATTTAATTATCAGTCACCACCTCTCATCAAAAATATTTTATAGATGCAGCACCTGGGCTCCTTCTTAAAAGATAAACATTAGCAAACAATATTAAGAAATAATTCAATAAATGTGGAAGCAAGATCAGTTCAAGCTGTTTGCCAGTAGTCACAGCAGCTCAGCAACAGGTCTGGAACAGAAGACAGATGTTTTATGTGAAAGCAAGTATAGATGCACCTTCCAGCTTTCACTTCAAAGCATTCATTACAATGTGAAATCTTGGATGGTGTTAGTGGATAGTCCAGATAAGAAAAACAAGTTTTCAAATAAGTCCTCATGTCCGTAGGGATTACTCTGCACAAACTGACTGATTATAACAAACTGACAAACTAAGACCAGTTTTGGAAATACAGTATAAGGTGTATTGGAGGCATTTGGCAGATGCTTCAACAACTCTGCAAAGCTCTTCAGAGGGAAGATTATCTGCTAAATTTTTCACTTTGCAAAATGTGATGAGTAGTTTTCCATGTCAGTCAGCCTGAGTCTGCAATCTCAGCAGTGATATCATCTGGAAAAGCAATGATTAAGAGGTAAGTTAACATCCATGTCAATCATATAATGTCAGCATTGCTGGTGGTGATCACAGGTTTCTGGGATAGAGGAATATTTTTATTCCTCACGTCTTAGCTTTGGACTTAATTACTGCGATATATTTTGCTTACATCTAGTGCTTTTTCCAAAGTGAAAGGCAGCACAGGATTTGGGTCACAGTTTGGTACTGAAGGTGTCACCTTTCCGTGGTGCATTATGCCCACGTGCCAGGAACCAAAGCACTCGTCTCTTGAACGCCAAGTTTTGTCATATTGAGTTTTGTTCATAAAATCTTCATCGGGGTAGTAATTATTTATCTTGGTCTGTGTCTCTTCCTGTACTGTGTGGTATACAGTCCTGGTCAAAGCAAGATTCCTGTTTACTGATAGATGATAACAGTTTTGCTTTGGAGACAGTGAAAATATCTGCTGGCATTTGGCTTACTGGCTTTCCTGAAGGCACAGAGTAATTCTTTTGCAACTGACTTCAGGCTATGCACAATTTCATTAGCTGCTGTTTCTTTAATTTGCTATTGACCAGGCAAAAGGAAAAAAAGTGGTTTTTTAAAATGGCTGAGCTTATACTGCCCTTGAACTCCCATGATGTCTTCAAAAATGAGAGAAAAGTACATCAGTTCCTACAGTTATGCTCTCCTTCATTCAACAACTCAAACAATTATTTTTTTTTAAACTCTACAGGAATGAATCCCATCTTGTCAGCTCACCACTTGTAGATGTAAAACTATTAAATACTCTTTACAAGCCTTCAGAATTCTAACTGTAAAAGATCATAACTTTAGCAAAGCTTGGTCTTAGAAGAAAAACTGAGGTCAAACTCAGAAAAACCGTTCAGGTACTGCTATCTGGTATTTTCAGACTTCTTCAAGTCTGGCCACCCATCCCTCTAGTCCTCTGGAGCTTCAAGAGGAAAAGATTATTGCCTTGGGATAAAGTTGTTTAGGCTTTACGGTGACTTTGCCAGATCTGTATTTACTGTTCTTTAAGGCTGTACTATGTGATATTTTATTTGCAGGAAGTTTTGGGTGTCTCCATGTTAAAATATTGGTTTTGTTATAATGGAAGACCTCATATGATAGTTAAATTTTCAGGGAAAAAAGATTCAACAAACTTGTTTGTTTTCAAAGGCTATGTAAAAATAAAGTTAGAATATTATCAAAAGACTGTTTGGGAGGAATTTAAAAATACTTCTGCCAAGAAAAATACTTTTGGAAGCTGATGGCAAGGTCAATATTTAAAGTTTTTAATACTTTAACTTTCTTAACAAAGTCTTTTCAGTACAAACAAAGATACCCTATCATTAGCCATCCCCTCAGATGATCCTGCTGGATTCTCTCTCACATAACTCTGAAGAATGATCATAAATCTTTGTGAAGGAAGGCCAAATTTTAATATGCCAGAAGTGATATAAGTGAGCTAGAGGTGAAATATTTATTCCCTTAGAAAGCCCTGTGTTTTAAAAATAAATCGCCTCTTAAATGATGCACAAGAATTTCCCTCGAGACTGGTCCTGAAATGTAGTGGGTTTGTCTCTGTCATGGTTTGGGTTGGAGGCCTTTTGGTAAATAATAAGGTTTTTTAGTTCTCACCCAATTATTTCTTTAGATGCAATCTAATGTCTGTCTAAAGTTCCTTCTGGGGCAGTGCTTTATCTTTATTGCAGAAGAAAGAAATGGATATTGGGAAAAGACTTTCACATACATGTAACTTTTACTGTCACCTGACCTGCAACTATTTTTCCCTCCAGATTGGGCCAGGAAAAGGACTTCTGTGTTATCAGACAGTAAATCTCCTTTTAATTCTGTTGACAGGTATAGTCCTTGAAGGCATCTCCAGAGGGCTGAGGGCATGTGACACTGCCAGCCCTGGCTAGGGTACAGGCCAGCAGAAGATAAGAAAAAGCAGTCCTTCACAGGGTCATTAGAAATCACATGCCATCCCAGCTGCTCAGCACCTCCCCATTTCAAAATGACATGTTAATGAAATTGTGATGGGACTTGTGGGGTAGATACTTTCTGCAAGGACCAATGTAATTCTTCCCATACGCTATGGACTTGAGCCATGTAGTTTTTTTAAAAGGATGCTAAATAGCCAAAGGTTTTATTGCAAATCTGTGAATAACTATCTGCCACCATGGCAAGAAGCTGCATAAATACTGCTGTTTACTGAGTTTAAGAGATTGCTAGAGAAATATCACTACTTATTTTACACAAAGTACAGATTCAGAAGAAGCCTAAGCATGAGTCTTAAGGTGCTGATGAATAGCTCTTCGTTTCCTCCAAGAGGAGGTGGTCAGAGCCTTGCTAGCCCAACTAGACACCCACAAGTCTATGGGACCGGATGGGATTCATCCAAGGGTATTGAAGGAGCTGGCGGATGTGCTGGCCAAACCCCTTTCCATCATCTTCCAACAGTCCCGGAAGACTGGGGAAGTCCCACTGGACTGGAGGCTGGCTGATGTTGTGCCCATCTACAAGAAGGGTCGCAGGGAGGACTCAGAAAACTACAGGCCTGTCAGTCTGACCTCAGTGCCAGGGAAAGTCATGGAGCAGGTGACCTTGAGTGCTATCATGAAGCACATGCAAGAGAACCGGGTGATCAGGCCCAGTCAACATGGGTTCACAAAAGGCAGGTCTTGCCAGACTAACCTGATCGCCTTCTATGACAAAGTGACTCGGCTGCTGGATGAGGGAAAGGCTGTGGATGTGGTCTTCCTGGACTTCAGTAAAGCCTTTGACACAGTTTCTCACAGCATTCTGCTTGAGAAACTGTCAGCCTCTGGCCTGGACAGGCGCACACTCTCCTGGGTGGAAAACTGGTTGGATGGCCGGGCCCAGAGAGTGGTGGTAAATGGTGTGAAATCCAGCTGGAGGCCAGTGACAAGTGGGGTTCCCCAGGGCTCAGTGCTGGCTCCAGCCCTGTTCAGTGTCTTTATCAATGACCTGGATGAAGGCATTGAGTGCACCCTTAGCAAGTTTGCAGATGACACTAAGCTGGGTGGAAGTGTCGACCTGCTGGAGGGTAGGGAGGCTCTGCAAAGGGATCTGAACAGGCTGGACCGCTGGGCAGAGTCCAATGGCATGAGGTTTAACAAGGCTAAAATCCAGGTCCTGCACTTGGGGCACAACAACCCTATGCAGTGCTACAGACTAGGAGAAGTCTGTCTAGAAAGCTGCCTGGAGGAGAGGGACCTGGGGGTGTTGGTTGACAGCAACTGAACATGAGCCAGCAGTGTGCCCAGGTGGCCAAGAAGGCCAATGGCATCTTGGCTTGTATCAGAAACGGTGTGACCAGCAGGTCCAGGGAGGTTATTCTCCTTCTGTACTCGGCACTGCTGAGACCACTCCTTGAATCCTGTGTTCAGTTCTGGACCCCTCACCACAAGAAGGATGTTGAGGCTCTGGAGCGAGTCCAGGGAAGAGCAACAAAGTTGGTGAAGGGGCTGGAGAACAGGTCTTATGAGGAACGGCTGAGAGAGCTGGGGTTGTTTAGCCTGGAGAAGAGGAGGCTGAGGGGAGACCTCATTGCTCTCTACCACTACTTGAAAGGAGGTTGTGGAGAGGAGGGAGCTGGCCTCTTCTCCCAAGTGACAGGGGACAGGACGAGAGCAAATGGCCTCAAGCTCCGCCAGGGGAGATTTAGGCTGGACATTAGGAAAAAAATTTTCAGAGAAAGGGTCATTGGGCACTGGAACAGGCTGCCCAGGGAGGTGGTTGAGTCACCTTCCCTGGAGGTGTTTAAGGCACGAGTGGACGAGGTGCTAAGGGGCATGGTTTAGTGTTTGATAGGAATGGTTGGACTCGATGATCCAGTGGGTCTCTTCTAACCTGGTTATTCTATGATTCTATGCTTCTAAGAATTATATGGAGCTGTCGGAATGGGTCCAGAGAAGGGCTACAAGGATGAGCAGAGATCTGGAGCACCTTCCATATGAGGACAGGCTGAGAGAGTTGAGGTTGTTCAGCCTGGAGGAAAGAAGGCTCCGAGAAGACCTTATAGCAACCTTCCAGTACCTAAAAGGGGCTCCAAGAAAGCTAGGGAGGGACTTTTTACAGAGGCTTGTAGTGATAGGACTAGGGACGATGGGTATGAACTGGAGAGGGGCAGATTTAGACTAGACATAAGGAGGAAATTCACCACTATGTGATTGGTGAGGCACTTGAACAGGTTGCCCAGGGAAGTTGTGGATGCCCCATCCCTGGAAGTGTTCAAGGCCAGGCTGGATGGGGCCTTGGGCAGCCTGGTCTAGTGGGAGGTGTCCCTGCCCATGGCAGGGTGTTTGGAACTAGATGGTCTTTAAAGTCCCTTTCAACCCAAACTGTCCTATGATTCTAATTTACTGGCTACGAATACACAATGTGAATTTACATTAGCCACCGAGGCTATGTTTGGAGAAACTGGTAGGTTTAAAACTAGAATTTGTGTGACTTCTACAAGTCTCTGCTCTCTATACTCCTGGGATATATACCTTGAACTTTTTTTTTTTATGTTATCCATCAATTTTGAATATTTGAAAAATAAGCTAATAGCAACTTTTACAGCTTTGGTTTAGACAACACTCTTAGCTGACTGAGGAAAATCTATAGAGGCACTGAGAAGTAGAGCAGTTCATGTCTGCATATCAACCTCAGTATTATTTTTTTTCTGTAACTGCTTATGTCATCAAAGGAGTAAATTACATTCTCCAGTCTAAGCCACAAACTGTACTGCCTCACTGCATCAGAAATCGAAGTATTTGCACAGAAAGTTGCAATTTCAGTTCTAGAGGATGTTGCTCAGTCTAAATAGCTGTGAAAGCAAATCAAATAAATTGAAGTTATTTTCCTCTGTGATCTGAAGGTGATAGACCCTGATGTTTGCATTTGCATTTTGTGATATTTTCAAAATATCATTTGAATTTAGAAGACCTGGCTTTTTAGCAATATTTCTAAAAATGTAGCTGATGCTATTGAAAGTTGTTTCCAGGGTAGTATTATTCATAAAGTTATTCTAATAGGAGACCATAAAATACTCTTCAGTTTACAAAATGTGGTTTACCACACATATGTGGTTCACTGTGCCATGTCTGGGGACTTCATCTATTGCAGATGACTCTTCATTCTCTTATGTGTCAAAATATGGGTTCCCTTCAGTAGTAGATTAGTACATTGTTCCCAAATTCACTCAAAAATTAGAAAGCTTGGTTTCAAAAGGAAAATGGTAAATGTCGTAAAATACAGGTGAAAATACAAAACCAGTTTTCTACCCTTCAGATTTTCAGGAATTAATTTGCCTTCTCTTCTATTCTTCCCGTTACCTTTTTGCACACACTTAGAGGAAACAATTAAAGGGACCAAGACACAGGATTCTATTGCCCAGACTTTGGAAACCCCTGCAGATCACACAGCAAGTGTGGTAGTGAACAACCTTTTGGTACCCAAAGACACTTGGAATCAGGAAGAGGAAAGTTCTTCCCAGGATCTTGTGTCCTGGGAGCTTTTGGTGACTACTAGAACCAGAGGGGTCTTCAGAGTCACTGAGATGGAGAGCTACCTTGAGGGGCAGTTGGTATCACAGACTCACCAAAGTGATGATATCATGTCTGATATCACAGATGTGCTATCTTCTTTACCTGCTGGGCAAACACAGTAGGTAGAGAAGGATAATAGTTGCTGCCCTTCACCTTCTGAGATCTGGCCAGGGAATGGATGGAGCCAGGTGCTCTGAGGTGCTCAGGGAAAGGGCAGGAGGCAATGGCTGAGATTCGCAGCATGGGAAAGAAGATCCAGAGGGAGTGGTGCAGCCTTGATGGAGGGGAAGTTTCATCCTTGGAGATGCATTCTTTGGAGAAGCTCAAGATACAGCTAGGCATGGTCCTGAGCAACCTGACTTCTCTTTGGAGATAGACCTTCACTGAGTGAGACTGGACTTGAAGGCCACCAACAGTCCCTTTCAGCCTCAGCTATCCCATGGGTCAATGACTTTCATGTAAGATATTAAGATAGGGTAGAGATGTAAAGACTGAATAAAACTTTCTCACACCCTTCAGAGGGATAAGATGAAAGAAGAGAAATGGCTCCAGAAGAAAGAATCATAGAATCATAGAATCACCAGGTTGGAAAAGACCCACTGTCTGACCATCGAGTCCAACCATTCCTATCAAGATTTGGAACAGAAATCTTGTTCAGATTCCCAGGTTATAGAAAATATTCTGTAAAGTTCTTTCACAAGTGCACTTTTTGCAATATTCAGTGAGAAATCAGTCGTCTTCTGAAAAGATTAAGTTTATATCATTAAGTCAGCAGCAAGCTTGACAATAGTCAAGCAGCAATGTAAAGCAGCAGAAAATTGTTGCTATCTAGGCAATACAGATCTGGGAGCTAATTCCTTTTCCAATTGCTTATGCAATTGTGGGTTTCATTTTCATTTAAGAGGAAGTTCTTGCTAGAAAACATTCACTGTGTCTGTAACAATGATATTGAAATAAGTGTGAATGAATGCAGTTTTATAAAACCCTAAAAAATGTTCTACCATATTTTTTCTTTGGAATATTTTTCCAAATATAGCTCTGTCTTTACTGCCTTTCCCTGAGAAAAAAGTAGTTCTAGTGAGACAGAATGAAATAAAGTCATTTGTAAGTCAAGTGGTGAACTTCTTAAATGTGAAAATACTCCGAAAAGAAGACAGGTAAATCCCTCCCGAAATAATCATATAAACAAAACTACCACAGTTGTTAAATCTCATGTTAACACAAGGATTTATGAACATCATTTGAGGCTTTCTAGTACTCTGCTAGACAGACAAATATAAATTATCAGGTTTATGAATTTGAAATCCACCTAGAAAGGAAGATCATATTTGGTAAAATGATGATTTAAATGCAAATTAAAAACCCAATTTTGTGGAGGGGTCCGTGAGTAATGACTTTTTATACTGCTTAGGTTTAAAGTTCCTCATTAGCAGTGGTTAAAATGTTTTAAATACTGAATTACAAGTTAGCTTCCCAAACTAATTCAAGTGGATGGTAAAATAGGTTGCAAAACACAATTTTCATCTTTTCCTTGAGAGACTGGTCCAAAGCCAGGTGAAGCTAACTGGAATCTTTCAACTGAATCCACTTAGGACGTAGAAAGATGTGCAAGTGCTTGTGTCTGCTCTTATACAGGGTATGCAAACAAAGAGGAAAGCAATGATTGGATACAAGCTTCTGAGTGTTGGTCTGGGGTGCAGTGGTGACATGTGCTAAATATCCCATTTCAGTGCTGTGGCATAGTCTGCACAGCCCGCCGACCAGCATTAACAGTCATCTCTGCTACTGGATGCACAATCCACCATTTCAGGCTGCAGATATTACAAGGGAATTGGGTCATCCTCCGCAAAAGCAAATCTTGGATCTGCCCCAGTGCTCCTGCAGCCCCCTAATCCCTCTGATTAACATACTTGTAGGAGTCATCTGCGATGCGCTTAGGGTTTAGCTTCCCTTACTAGTAACTCTAGGTGTCCACTTTCTGACTCTGAGCTCTTTGCTTTGCATGATCCCACTTCTACGCCTGATTTCAGTATTTCTAAGTGCATAAAATAGAGTCTTAACACCCTATCACGGAGCATGAGACTCTTAGCTCCATCTTATTCAGCCATCTGCAATGTGCTTTGAAGTCAAAATACTACGCAAAACCGAAAAATACTTCTGATGCTCACGTATCTCGTAGGTACTAGTATCATTTGACAATCAGCCAGTTTTGCAATTCTTTTCTTTTTGTATCAACACTAATCAATTTTGCAGATAAAATCTCAAAGAAAATAAGGAAGCTGGACAGAAGCTCTGGAGAAGCCAGCTTAGTTAACCTGCCACTGGTGGGAGCTGGGAGAAGAGGCAGAAATGGGTTCTGTCACTGTTGGGAGACTTCATCTCCATTCACAGCTTAGACACTGCAGTCCTTGCCTTCTATTCAGCCCTTTGTATTTACACAGTGTTTCATGTCTTCATGGAGCAGAGTTGTGTGTGCTTTAGGTGGCATGGGCTGAACTTGGGAACTGCTTTTTCCCCTAACAAAACGGCTGCATCCATTAATCACTAAAGCCCTGTTTAAAAATACATTACATTTGAAAATTGCTTTTATAGGGCTAGAGGCTACCAGATCGCAAGTGTTTCAGGAAAAAAGAAAAAGAGAAGAAATCACATTCTGAAAAGCTGGACATCTGCATCCTATAATGGAAAAAAATGCAAGTTTAAAACTGCACTCCTGTCTGCTCTAGCTCTAAGTAATGATACAGAGACTTGTAACAACAGGAGTGTTTCCCAACAGATTCCTGGGGATTTAGATGAAGTTCATTGATGACAGATGCTCTGATGTAGTTGAATAATTGATGAAAATGTCTGCTGTGAAGCATCAACTTATCATGCTTCTTTCACTAGGAACATTTGCACAGCCAAAGCCTGAACCCTCCCTGACACCCAGTGCTGAGCTAATGGACTCTTGCCTTGCATGACTTCTTCCCGCTTTCTTAATGAAAAACTGCTGATTTGACTCCTTTTCCACCCTTTGTTCTTAAGTTTAAATCAAGAGCTGGGTACAATCTTTTCGAGGTCCCCAGTGTGCACGCTTACTCTGAGTAAGTGGTATAGTCACTTGATTTGTATGTATAATCTCTAAACTGGAAACTCCCCAGTCTGGTAAGGCCCTCAGACTATTACCTATTATGGCTGTTCCATGTGGGAGGTGACAAAGCTGCAGCACGTGGCCCACGGGTGATTAAAAGACACTTTAGGGCCTTGGGATGGCTAGTAAGGGAATGTGGGGTCCAGGTGATTCTTTTTTTCCTCCCTCCTTCCAGTAACATCCAGTGACATTGTAAGGATCAGACAGGTCCAGTCTATTAATACATGGTTCCATGGCTGGTGTCACCATAATGACTTTGTTTTTTTTGACAATGGGATGGCCTACACAGCACCCGGTTTACAGGTATCAGAGGGGAGCACCTTTCTCAAAGTGGGAGGAGGGCCTTTGCCCAGAAGCTTGCAGGGCTCATTGATGGGGCTTTAAACTAGATGTGAAGGGGGAGGTAGATCACATCAGGCCTGCCTATGACAAGCTGTGGGAGGACACAAAATCACTGGAGCGATGGGGTGCTGGTATGGGCCCCCCACCCATAGCTGCCCTGGGACATGCTGGGGATGCCAGCATAGTTGAAGTCCTGTGGAAACAAGCGGGAGGCTCTTGAGGTAGTAGTTGCCGGGAAGGCAACTTCCACAGAACACCTCAAGGGAAATAAGGGGTCTTCAGTTAAGAAGGAGATACGGCCAACAGCCCAGCTGAAATGACTCTATACAAACACATGAAGTTTGGGCAACAAACAGGAGGAGCTGGAAGCTACTGTGCTACCAGAAAGCTATGATATAGTTGCCATCACTGAAACTTGGTGGGACAAATTCCATGACTGGGCAAAGACTGGTCCTAGACAGTGCTTACTTGCTTCACTGTCAGCTGCCTGTCAATCATAATCTTTGGAGCTGGCTTTCCAGGAAGATAGAAGTGCTCTATACACCAAGGAAAAATCAACACTGGGCACATGTACAGAGGAATGGTATCTGGCAAAATACAAAAGGCAGCAATAAAACACCCTGCTGCTGTGAAGCATTCCCATCCAGCCTATTGGAAACCAGCCTAGAGCCAGAGAAGCCTGTCTGCAAAGTAGGTGGAAAATTTTACAAAGTGTGAAAAGCTTAAATCTATGTGAAGAATCTGGGTTTGCCCTCCTGAGCACCACAATACGCAACAGCCCCTCTCACAGCACAGGGCTTTGCCTTGTCCCACTGTCAGGGATCATGGGGTGTCTTGCAGCATCTTCATCACCCCACCAGAGAAGCCTAGGGAAAGCAAACTCCCTTCGGAAACTTTGTCCACGTTGGTCTGCAGGCATATCTGACAATGAATTGCAAAAAAACCAATTGCACAAACAATGGGAAGCTGACACACTTTAATTTTCGGTGGTTTAATCCACTCTTGTTATATCTGGAAGTATTTTTCTTGATGTTTGAATGCTCAAGGTTTGCAAAACTTCCTCAGTATATGATACTTGGTGCTTCATATATTTTCTGTGCAAGGTATGCCAAGAAGCCTGAAGTGGCTGGGGCTGGCCAAGTCCTCCTCCCTGTTGTGCAGGCTCATGATGTGCCAAGGAAGCCCCATGAGTAGCTACACAAAGATGGGAAGACAGTGAGGGAAAAAGGAACCCTGGCTGCCCCTTTCACCACTCTTTGAATGGCTCCTAAAATACAGAAGGAGAAGCTAGAGGGGAAGTCTCTTCCTGCATCTGCAGTCTGGCTAACAGGACACCTTTTTACTCCAGCCCAACATATGATGGAACTTTATTTGGATGCAGTTGCTCTCCCACCCTCTCACCACCTGTGATGAAACCCCTCAAATTTTTCCCAGAAGCAATGTACCTGACTATGCGGCAAAGGACGACTGTCTGCTGTGGAAAGGGCAGCAGACTGAGCTGTGGTTACTGACCTTGTCTGCGGCTGAGAGCTCTGCCGATGGATGAACTTATGTCCAGTCCTTGGCAATGCTCCTGCCTTCCAGAGGTAGCTGGCAGAGGTTGCTGATGTCTTTGGCTGCCCTGAATGTCCCTCGTTCAAGGCCCTGCACAGAATTCTCTCCTCTGCCAAGCGTTGTTTTTTTTTTTTTCCAAAAAAATAGGAAAAAAATGAAAAAGAAATAGGCTTACATTAAAAAATAAGCAGTTCAGAAAACATGTTGCTTAAAATCAACCCCCATTCAAAAAAATTAGTTCAAGATGTCACTTCCCAAGCCAAGAGACATTGGGAGCACATTTCAGGAAGCTTGTCCAGCCTTTGCACTCCCCTCAGACAGGGACAAGTTATTGCAGTGTGGGTGAGATAAAAAAGGTTACAAGCACCCATACAATTTTTTCCTTTGGCCATGTGCAGTGCATGTGTAACTCAGTCTATGCCCTGCATGGACCAGGGGGAATGGAAAAGAGGTTCATGGTCCTTTTTCAATTATACCTCTATAACCTGTTTTGGACAAATTAAATGCATGGGCATATATCCATGCTATGGTAAAGCTTATTTCTGCCATGTTCCCAGAACAGCGTGGCTAAAGAGAGCAGCTGTGGACCCCTTCAGTCCACTGGACCAGCCTCAGCACAGGGTTGGGCAAGCTCCAGGCCAGTTCCTGGCGTACCAGCAGTGAGCAAAGCCCCTGCAGTAACATCACACTGGTATGGATGGCAAAGCAGTGCTGCAAAACACCTCTCTGTGTCTGAAAGCATGACAAAGAATAACTGAAAAAGTCAGTGGAGAAATGCAGCAGCACAGTGCAAAGGGCAGGTCAAAGTACAGGTCTGGCTGGTGGAGATGCAGCAGGATGCTGATGCCAAGTAATGCAAAGGGACAGTGAGCCAAGTACGAGAGACATAGGAGTAATTAAATCTTTTAAGTGAGCAAAACCACTGCTCTGTGTGTTTGTTAGTTTGTGATACATACTACGACCACTGAGACATAAAGATGCTTGTTTGTTATCTGTTATTCTGTTACCACAGTATCTGTCTTCCAAGCAATCACATTCATCATTTATTATAAAGAAGAGAGAGAAAGAATATTTTTTTTCCTTTACCACTTCAGAACCAGACCCAAGTGTCTTTAAAGTCCATAAGCATCTTTCCAGTTCGTTCATTCTGTTTCAGCATATATTCTGATTGAAGAAGAACAAACTGGCATTATTATATAGGCAAACAAACCTTCCAACCGTAATTAGCGGTATGTTTCAGAGCAAGAGAGACATAACTCATACTTGACAGTCAATGTGTTGTTTAATAACTCTCTGGCAACACTGGAAGGTAGGTAATTTTTGATGAGTCCTGGAAATGAACATCTTAAAGGTAGGAGAAATGTAAACTGACATCTGGCGTGCGTAAGGTGTTGCTTTGAAGAGCCCCTTCTTTTTCTTCTCTTCTTTCTTTTCTTTTCCCTCATTGCCTTAGCCTGCCCAACCTCTCATTTTTTTCTTTTATTCTAAAGTTTTTATTTCAGTGAGCCAATGCTCAGTGTGTAGAACATGAACTCCAAAGTGATTTTTTTTGGTAACACAGTCTTAAAGCAACACAAATTTGATCTTTCTTCATTTTTTAGCATTGTAGCTCTTTTCAGCATCTTGTGACTTAAAACACATAGTATTGTAGTGTGAAATAAAGACTTATAAGACACAAAGAAGTGCAAGTTACATTCTCAACAGATATTTCAGTAAACAGAATCACTTGTTCCTTAACTTAAGGAATTGCATCATTTAACAAGTAATTGTAATTTTCTGTACCTGTAAATAGAACTTACAGAATTCTTTTTTCTCAATACAATCAGTACATTTTTAAAGAATAACAAAAATGTGGTTTAAAGGGTTGAAACCATATTCTAAAAAATAGCTTATAGTTACAGAATATTAGCGCATTGAAGCTGGATCTCCTGGGATCCTCTGTAGACAGGACTGTGTTTCCTACTTCTAATGTTATCAAAGTCTTGACTGTAATTCTTCAAGGTGAATGTCAGAAGTTAGGTTGCAAATGAATTTGCTAGCATTTGAAATACTAATGATTTGGGGTTTTTTTCAGGGGTGAATGTTGAAGAAACCTCAGTCTTTGCTATTATCTTACAATTGCTTAAGTACAAATTAAAGCAATTTTAAAAGTTGGGAGATATCTCTTTGGCTTCATTTAACAATTTTGGAACAAAATACTGACTGTAAACTAACCGTAAAATCTATAACTACACATTGACAAGATTTAATTTCGTAAAGTGATTTGAACAAATCAAAGCATTTTCACATTTCACTTAAAGACAATACGCTGCAGAGATTAGCAAATACAAGATCTTTGCCTCCTCAGGTTTTGGTAGAAGAGAAAATAATTGTTTTCTTGTTGAAGTAAAAGAAATACCATTTTATTTTCAGTTGCAGGAATATTTGCCCCATATTTAAGTAAATGAAAATCCTGGCTACAGACTGAAGAGTTTGAATATCAATTCAGATAACAATGTAATAATACCCTGAGAAATTAATTATATGATAAAAGAGGATGAAAAAAAGATCTAGAAAATTAATCACTTCACAATGTATGATTTGTATCACTACCTAAAGGGAAAATCATAGCAACTCTTGTTAAAATATGCAATATGAGGCAACAATACCTGCACAAACAAATATTCAAGTTTGGGTGCCCAAATCCATGCGCTTTGGACAGTTTTCTTTAACACTGGAAAACAGAGACAAGCTTCACATTGTCCAAGGCAGGTATCAAGAGTTACATGTATTGCAGGTGGATTGAAGAAATTAATTTTCTTCGTCAATGCAAGTAAGAATGAGCATTTTGAGAGATTGATTTGTCTCCTTTTAAAGCAGACTTCTTGCTGAGGTCACATAGCTCACTCCGTTAAGCATCTCTTCTTATTCACTGCCTCTAGGTGAAACTGAGATTGCTCAGCCTCGTGGAGAGTTTAGCATACTGGTATCTAAGGCTGGATACAATGAAGTCTACCAAAACTGCATAGATTACACGTGTAATCTTTGAAAATATCAGAGTGACTTTTAGTTGAGAAACCTAAGTCTATGGTATTTTTTTTTCCCAGATGCTAAGCTTAAAAATTCCCTCTGAACTGAAATATTTTATTCCCATTAGAAATATACAGAGTGAGGAAGTCTTTTCTAAATGCCTAATTGCTTACATACAAAACAGGTATCAATATGCTTGGGGTTTAGGTTATTTTTCAAAGTATAACTTGCTTTCCAAATTAAATGTAGAAAGAATTTCTAACCAGTAATGTATGCCTGCTATCCATGACTGCCTTGCCCTCTCTTTCATAGGTACATCGGCACTGTGCATTTCTCTCACTGAAACAGAAATAACTCCTCTACAAAGTTTCTCCCTAAATTGAAAATCTAGGCAAAGAAGGTTAGAAAAGAAGAGACAAAGCATAATTTCTGACACTACAAATTCATTCATGCCATAAATAGCAAGGTGGTTTGGTTTCTTAATGCTTACGTATGACAATAAAACTGGTAGTAAGAAGCCTCCAATGTCAGAAAATTGAATATTATTAAGGATTATGACTATCAACTAGAACTCCAATATTAGAAATGGTGGTATAAATCAGGTCAAAGCTGCGCTGGCTCTGAAGAAGTCAGGGTTAGGAACAAGACTTGCTGAGTTTATGCCAGAGAAATTCTCATTTGAGCAAATCATTCAACAAAATCCACTGTATCTTGTCTGTGTGTCAGCGAAAAGACAAAGCACTGCAGTGGGAAATTTTCATGCTTACTCCGTGCAGTCTGCTGCTGATCACCAACTAAGAACAAACATGCTACATTTCATATCTCTAGTTCAGCCTGAGACATTGCATACTGGGTGCCACAAGAGCAAAAAAGTATGAACAGTCTTTGCCCAGGAGGGTAAAGCTTGCTCTGGAGTTACCTCAATGGCCTTCAGTTAGCCTTAGCCTTGAATTTGAAGGTTTCCATTCACAGTCATCCAGTTAGAGTCTGGGTCTTGGTCAGAGTTCATTCACCTTGAACAGCTGTGTAGCTCAGTATCATGACATCATGGTGTTACCATGGTGTTATACACCGGATTTTTTTTCAATAGTTTATCTCAGTTTTGCCCTTCTGGTTCAGGTCTTCCACTGGCATATTTACAAACATTCCTGTGTACTGAAGTTGGGTCCTCTCAAGGAATTTCTTTCAAGTGGAACCATTTATCCAGATTATTAACAGAGGATGCCACCACCTATGGAATCCTTGAGCAACAAGGACTTATTGGATTCGCATATGTGCCTGTATGTGCATTGCAGCTTGGGAAGCCAAACATACCTTTCTGTTTATTGGCTGGGACTATCATTTGTGGAGCTTCAGGTGCATGGCAGGTTAGAGCTGTGGGGTCTACACACCAGACAGGACACATCACAGCCCATAAGTGATGCTTACAAGGACTGATCTGAGCATGAGTAAAGAAACCCTAATCTGTGCAGAGTAGCAGCTTGCACAGCTCTAGAGCCCTGATCTTATGAAATGCACTTATTGGCAGAAGGCTACTGTTTACTCCTGCTTTCTTTTCCACAGGAGCAGTGTCTTCAATCACAGTGAGTGCCACCTCTGTGCAGTCCAGCATGTGCTCATTAGGGGATGCTGAGCTCCCAGCAGCTCCCTGCCAGAAGCTCATTAATTACAAGAACAGAAGCTCCGCCTGTGTGTTGTGCCAGCATGTGGTTTCCATGTGGCGTGTGTTTATGCAACTGTGGAAATCACTGGCCTCTGCTGTGCCTTACAGAGTGACAAGGAAATGTCAGTAAACTCAAGGGTGTGCTTGTCCACTACTTGCGCAAAACGACCCTGCTTTCATCATGCCAGAGAGGGGCCAATGATATGAGGTCACTTCACCAGTGTCATGTCACTTGCCCACTGTAGTAGTTGCATAGATAGACCAGCAAAGTTGAAGAGATTCACATTTTATCCTGGAGGCAGTTGATCATATGCCAAGGTCAGTGAAAACAGAGACAAAACTGAGTTAGGCTATATTATGTGGAGTTCTTTTATGTGACTCTTTCAGATTCCCAGTGTCCCCAGCCCCAGAGAGGTTGTTTGCCTGGGTTTCATGGATAGCAAATGGTAGGAAAAAGTCAGCGGCTCACTTTGTGCCAGCCAGCATAGCTCCGCTGGATGCTATGGACAGATACCACTCTGCACCATGTGAGGATCTGGTGCACTGTCTTTTGGGCCTCTTGATGGCTTTAAGTGATTCACATTCTAACTGAAAAATAAACCTATTTTCAGACATTGGTAAAACATCAAATTAGAGCTTAATTTCTTGACTGCTATCATCAGACCCAGCCAAAGGAGCTTCCTGTAATTTTAGAATGTCTCAAGAAGATTTATAGATCTGAGGGAAACACTCTTTTCCATCTTCCTGGTGATTTAGCCTTCCACTTGCTTTTTAACTTCTGTCCATCTTTAAATCCTGTAGAAACAACACCAAAGCTAAACAGAGAATGATAATGTGCTCTTACCATCTGCACAGACCTCTCTACTAGAGATGCCATGTTTAACCTAGGAAGACTCCTACCAGGGCAGTGGGAGTTCAAATGGAAAGCTTTCTCTAATAAATATATTTTAAGGGTGTGTACAGTGATAGAGAGCATCACACTCACTGATATCCTTGCCAGGATTCAGTACAATGGAACATCAAAATAGAAATGAGCTTCATGAGCAGATGTCAACCTTTTTTTAATGTTAGACTGAACCAAAGCTTTATGGGAAAATGCAAATGCAGGAATAAGATTGGAAAAAAACGAAACCCATAAGATAATGATCATAGCAGTGAAGGAAACTTCCAAACACGGTGTTATAACTATTGTATGTAAGTTGAACAGTCTTCTTAACAATAGTTCCTATGTAGATAACCACAGTAATAGTGATCAGTGCTTTTGGACTTGGTGGTTACAGATGTTATCCTTTTGTTGTACATATATGTATAACATGCATCTGTAGTGTAATACACTGCTGCAAATGAGGGGTGAGGTGTTCTCATCTGCCATCTGGAAAGGGATCAAGCATTTTAGTACCATAGAAGGAATGTTTACAATACACAAGTGAGTTTTTTTCATTACTCAAATAAATGGAAGCAGTAACTGGAGTAACTGGAAAAACAAAGTAGTATGAGAGAGCTTGGAGCAGAGGCCAGCCATAGGGTCAGTAGAGAAGTACGGACTTTTGACAGCAAAATATAAGCTTCAGCTTCAACAGGTGGCAGCTGCGCTCTGCAGCTACTGCAGATAACTTGAAATAAAATACAAGGAACTGTAGAGCCAATACACCTGTGCTCTTCTAAGAACTGCATAAATTTAAGACAGTGGTTCTTCTTAGAACTTTCTGGTCATACTTGCAGGAAAACATGTGACTGAAAATCAGATCTGAAGCTGAATACTTTATTTCTGTTATCTGATGCTAAGCGATGGCTGAGACTAACTTCCAAACAGAATAAAAAAATTGACTCCCTGGATTCATCTTCCATCTTTGCTTTGTTTTCATTTTTAGAAATGCCTGAGCTGATTCCCATGGAAAAATTTACTCAAACAAAAGAACCTGAGAACAGGAGCACTCTATCAGAGTGAAGATCCATCTGGCCCAATACTCGGTCTCCAAAGTGGCCCACCATAAATGCTCAAAGGAGAAGACATGAGCATTGCAAGTCTACTCCTGTAAGGGTCCTGGCAGGGCTCACAGGCCTCCGTGGCTGGTACTGGACTCCCCTGGGACCCCCACCCTCACTGTCTCCTGCCAAGGGCCCAGGGGAGGTGGTGTCTCAGCTCAGCCTGGGGCCCTCAGCCCCTGCCTGAGTGATGCTGCAGGGGTGCCTGTCTCTGCCTCTGTCTCCTGGATGGAGCTGGGACATGCAGTGCAAGGAGCTGCTCTCCTGGGTGGAGCCCTCTGTCCTAGGTCAGAGCTTGTCATGCATATTGTCAGGTGTAGCATCACATAACCTCCCTCTCCCCTTCCCGCTCTCCCTTTCTCCCCTCCCTTTCCCTTTCCCTTTCCCTTTCCCTTTCCCTTTCCCTTTCCCTTTCCCTTTCCCTTTCCCTTTCCCTTTCCCTTTCCCTTTCCCTTTCCCTTTCCCTTCCCCTTCCCCTTCCCCTTCCCCTTCCCCTTCCCCTTCCCCTTCCCCTTCCCCTTCCCCTTTCCCTCCACTGGAGTCAAATAACAATGAGATTATTTGCCTGAAATACCAAAAGATTTCAGCTCCAAAAACTCTTTCAAGAACACATAACACAAATGATACAAGTGGAAATGGGATTTTATTTTATGTTATTTTCACTGGCAATCGGCTGTTCCCTGAGCATGTGAGCAAGACCTGCTTCCTCATCCTACAGGCTGGTCACGCCTCCCAGGAGATGCCCAAGCCCTGTTCTCCCTCAACCTTGAGCCGTGTCAGGGGCCTTCCAAGAGTGGCCTGATGGCGCTGGCCTGATCAACCTTCTCTGATCCTCCTCCAATCCCAATCTGATCCTCTGCCAGTCCTGTACCTCTTCTTGTCCTCTGCTCCTTTGTTCCACTCTTCTCCTCTAGGCTCCTTGCTTCTGCTCTGCTCCTGTCCTTTTCTTCACTCTTCTGCTGTTCCGTTCCTCTGTTTTCTGTGCTCTCCTGTCTTCCTCCATCCCTCACTGCTCTTCTGATCCCCTTCACAACCTTCTCACCCTACTCCTCACTTCTGATCTTAGCTTTTCATTCCTCTTGCTTCTTCTCCTGGCTCTTCTGCTTCGCTTGTCTTCTCTGCCATCTGCTCCTCACTCTTGTTATCTGTGGTTCTTTGCTTCTCTGTTCCTCTACTACCTGTACTCCTCTCTGTGCTCCTCTCTGGCCCTCTGCTCTCCTTACTGGTCTCTTGCACTCCTCTCTGTGATTTTCTCTGCTCCTTTTTGCTCCTCTGTGTTCTGCTCTGCTCCTTTGTTCTCCTCCATGTTCCTCTCTGTGCTCCTACCTCCTCTCCTCTCCTCTCCTCTCCTCTCCTCTCCTCTCCTCTCCTCTCCTCTCCTCTCCTCTCCTCTCCTCTCCTCTCCTCTCCTCTCCTCTCCTCTCCTCTCCTCTCCTCTCCTCTCCTCTCCTCTCCTCTCCTCTCCTCTCCTCTCCTCTCCTCTCCTCTCCTCTCCTCTCCTCTCCTCTCCTCTCCTCTCCTCTCCTCTCCTCTCCTCTCCTCTCCTCTCCTCTCCTCTCCTCTCCTCTCCTCTCCTCTCCTCTCCTCTCCTCTCCTCTCCTCTCCTCGCCTCTCCTCTCCTCTCCTCTCCTCTCCTCTCCTCTCCTCTCCTCGCCTCTCCTCTCCTCGCCTCTCCTCTCCTCGCCTCTCCTCTCCTCTCCTCTCCTCGCCTCTCCTCTCCTCGCCTCTCCTCTCCTCGCCTCTCCTCTCCTCGCCTCTCCTCTCCTCGCCTCTCCTCTCCTCGCCTCTCCTCTCCTCTCCTCGCCTCTCCTCTCCTCTCCTCTCCTCGCCTCTCCTCTCCTCGCCTCTCCTCTCCTCGCCTCTCCTCTCCTCTCCTCGCCTCTCCTCTCCTCTCCTCTCCTCTCCTCGCCTCTCCTCTCCTCGCCTCGCCTCGCCTCGCCTCGCCTCTCCTCGCCTCGCCTCTCCTCGCCTCTCCTCGCCTCTCCTCTCCTCGCCTCTCCTCGCCTCGCCTCGCCTCGCCTCGCCTCGCCTCGCCTCGCCTCGCCTCGCCTCGCCTCGCCTCGCCTCGCCTCGCCTCTCTCCTCAAGGCCACCTTCAAGGAACACAAGGAGCAGGCAAATAGCCAAAATGGAGCCCTGGCAAGAGGTCATGCTCAGGGCTCCTCAGGAATTCATTCCCTTGGTGCCCAATCCTATCCAGCTGAAAAAGCCTGACATCCTCAGGCACCTCCATGAGACAATGGCTCGCCTCACCTCCATCACCTTTGCCCAGCTTCTAGGTGTCCTTCCTCATTCCCCTCCACGTAATTCCTCCAGCACTTCTAGGGCTTCCTCTCTGATGTGCTCAGGCTGCCTGCCTGGCCAGGTCTGGCAGCAGAACACAGGATGATGAAGCTTTCTTTCCCCCGAGGCATTGTGATGTTGATGTTGCCAGGTGGTGGCCTTGTGACATGGAGATGACTGGCCCCCGCCATGCACAGCCCCATGTGCCCATTGCCCTTCCATCCATCATCGTTCTGAATAAAGCCTCTGATCTCCTCACTGCACTCCTTGCTGTGCTACCCTGACCTCTGCTGTGTTCTTTGCTGCTTTTCACTGCTCCTTGCTGCACTTCTCTGTGCTCCTCTCCACTCTGCTCTTCTTCAGCGCCTCTCTCCTCTAGGCTCCTCTAGGCTCCTCTAGGCTCCTCTAGGCTCCTCTAGGCTCCTTTGCTTTTTTTCCTCCGCTATCTGCCCCTGCTCTCCTCCATGCTTCTGATCCACTTCTCCTCAATGCACCTCGGTGCTCCAGTCCGCTCCTCTGTGCTCCTCTCTGCCCTCTTCCATGCTCCTCTCTCCTCCTCTGAGCTCTACTGTGCCACACTTGTCCTCTCAGCTCCTCGCCTCTGCTCTGCTCCTGTCCTTTGCTGTCCACCTCTGTCATTCTCTATCTCCTTGCACTCTTCTGATGCTCTGCTCTTTATCGCTCTCCACTGCTCCTCTGCTCCTTTCCTCTTCCGTGCTCCTCACTGCTCCTCTCTCGTCCACTGAGCTACTTCTTATTTCTTTGCGCTCCTGTGCTATTCCCTGCCCCTCTGTTTATATCCTCCTCCTCTCCTCCTCTCTCCTCCTCTCTGTTCCTGCTTGCTGCTCTTCCTTGCTGGTCCATTTCTCCTCATCTGTGGTCTGCTGTTCTTCTCTGCTCCCCATTGTGCTCCCCTCTGTTCTCTCCCCTGCTCTCCCCTCTCCCGCTATCACTCCCCTCTTTCAAGAAGCCTAAGCTACTATAAAAAAGTTTTAAAACCTAAAACATCACAATAATCTGAAATACCGTAACAGTCTACGAAAAATGAAAAGTACTATAAGAAACTAAAAAAGCCTGACAACATCATGGAAGAGTCCAAAATAACAAAAACAACCATAAAAGCATCAGAAAATAACCAAATAAATTTAAAATGCTGTCAAAGTCAAAAAACAACCTAAAACACCAGAACACTCTGAAAATTACATGAAATAGCGTGTAAGTGTCAGAAAACAACCTAAAATACATAAAACAACAAAACCCCTTCTTAAACCATCATTAAAGATTGTGAGAAACAACCTCTAAAACACCACGGAAGAGTGAAAGATACCATAAATACCATAAAACAATCCAAATAACCTGAAAAGGGGGCATGAGCAACAGGCAAGAAGCCAGCTGAAAAGGCCCAGAGGAGCCCTGGCAAGGGGCTGTTCTCACAAACCAAATCTCACGGGCCACCCTTGGAGCCTGGGCTGGGAGTCCAAGAAAGCCTCCTCCCCCTGGATGTGAGGCACCAGGGCCACCTTCAAGGAGCACAAGGAGCAGGCAAACAGCCAAAATGGAGCCCTGGCAAGGGGTCGTGCTCAGGGCTCCTCAGGAATTCATTCCCTTGGTGCCCAATCCTATCCAGCTGAAAAAGCCTGACAGCCTCAGGCACCTCCATGAGACAATGGCTCGCCTCACCTCCATCACCTTTGCCCAGCCTCTAGGTGTCCTTCCTCATTCCCCTCCACGTAATTCCTCCAGCACTTCTAGGGCTTCCTCTCTGATGTGCTCAGGCTGCCTGCCTGGCCAGGTCTGGCAGCAGAACACAGGACGATGAAGCTTTCTTTCCCCCGAGGCATTGTGATGTCTGTGTTGCCGGGTGATGGCCTTGTGACATGGAGGTGACCCCCCCCTTGCCCCCACCCATGCACAGCCCCATGTGCCCTGCACCCTTCCGCCCAGCATCTGCAGAGAAAGGCCTGTGGGTGCTGGCCCTGAGGCCGTCCCTGTGCCCAGGAGTCCCAGGGAACTGTCCCTGCCCATGGTGGCCATGCTCTGGGCACAGCTGCTTGGTGTCCTTGATGCCTCCTCTGTCACTCAGCTCCCAAAGACAAACTCATACTTTTCTCTCAGGCCACTGCAGAAATCACCCCTGCATCCCAGAGACCCCCTCTGTCTGCTGTCCCATCTCTGTGTCAGAACTAATGTCTGTGAGGCCCCACAGCAAAGAGGACAAGGGACACAAACCCTTTTTGGAGAGCATAGCAGGGGATGGATTTTGCAGCCACAACCAGAGGAAAGTCAAAGAGTAAGTGGAGCCATAGACTGGGATGAATGATGCCAAAAGACCAACATGGAAATAACACAAGCTCTGAAAAACACGTGAGCAGAGGTCACACTGGTGTGGTGGAAAGGTTGCTCAGTTTCAGCCCTACAACATTTGGATCTACTCCCAAAACACAACCAGACAAAGAGTCTCCCAAGTGGCAAAAATAGCCCCTTCCTGCTGTCATCACTGCATTCCCTTTTCTCCCTGAAACCAAGCTGCATGGTTGGCTGTGTTTCTATGGGGTATAAAACACACTTCTGCCACACTGTATGACTCCTGCAGCTCAGACCTTCCCCTTTCTGAGAATTCTTTCTCCACCTGACTTTGTTGGAAGATGTCCAGATCTTATGTAAAGCCCTGGGAAATCTCTCTTTCCTTTAGGATGTAGTATTTTTAGTACTGAAAGAGTAAGGAAGGTACATGGCTATGATACCAGAATGGAAGAGAAGGGCTTGGTTTCCTCTCCACGTTCTTGGCCCCACTGTCTGCAGGGATGTGCTTTACTTCTGGGAGTGGGAATAAAGGTTTCCAATGACTTTTTAAATTGATTCTGTAGACATTTAGTGAAGTTTGTTGCTGGTAATGCTGAGATGGGTAAGGAGTTGGCTGCCCAGGTGGTCATCTGCCACTGAAAGAAAGGCAACTGCTTCTTTTTAAGAGAACCTATGCACCTATGAGATTGCATTTATACATCTGCCTGCAACCACCCGAGAATGTCAGTGTGATCAAACTACTGATTATGTCATTCAGATACAAAGGAACTTATTGTCTTTTTTTTAATCAATGAAATAATAGATGGAAAACAATCTTCTAGTACATCCATGGTAATTAGTTTCCAACACTGGTGCAATGAGTACAGAATGCTGCCAGGCTACTTCTATTCATTGAAAGTGTCACCTTATTTTTAGCCTTATTATTTAGCCTGGAGAAGAGGAGGC
Source organism: Phaenicophaeus curvirostris (assembly GCF_032191515.1). Lineage (NCBI taxonomy): Eukaryota > Metazoa > Chordata > Aves > Cuculiformes > Cuculidae > Phaenicophaeus > Phaenicophaeus curvirostris. Next base: position 40,230,825 of record NC_091397.1, on the reverse strand, counting down.
TGAGGGGAGACTTCATTGCTCTCTATAACTACCTGAAAGGAGATTGTAGAGAGGAGGGTGCTGGCCTCTTCTCCCAAGTGACGGGGGACAGGACAAGAGGGATTGGCCTCAAGCTCCGCCAGGGGAGATTTAGGCTGGACATTAGGAAAAACTTTTTCACAGAAGGGGTCATTGGGCACTGGAACAGGCTGCCCAGGGAGGTAGTTGAGTCACCTTCCCTGGAGGTGTTTATGGCACAGGTGGACGAGGTGCTAAGGGGCATGGTTTAGTGTTTGATAGGAATGGTTGGATTCGATGATCTAGTGGGTCTCTTCCAACCTGGTTATTCTATGATTCTATGATTCTATGATTATTTTGGTGCAAGCTCTGTGTGCTGTATCTGAGAGATCAGCAGGCAGAGCAAGGCTAGAGATATATTTCCTTGCTGTCAGTGCCCCCTGTCCAGAGGGCTTCTAGGCAAAAGAGGATCCTTAAGTAGCAAGGATTTCAAAAGGTGCTGGATTTACATGGTACAACCTACTCTTTGAGTTACACTTGAAAACAAACTGGCAGCCAGTGCATCTTAAGACCAAGGCTCCTTCTTTGCAAAGGGCCCCAAAGGGCAAACGAATGCTGAACCAGCATGTCCTGAAACAATTAGCTCTAACTGTACTAAATTGTATTCCCTTCCTCTGCTGTATCTAGTAACAATCCAGATGGGAAGTAACAAATTCCTAGATAACTGCACTGCCTGCCACATCAAAAAATAACCTCATGTCTTTTAACCAGTGTAGATGGGAAATTTTTGGAAGTACAGGTGTTACTTGGCTTTTTGCTTTCTTTAACAATTTCTTGGCTTTCCTTTTTCAACTATGGCCATTGACGGCCTGATCTTGTGTTTATGTCTCATCCCAAATATTTCCCTATGAACACTTCTAACACAGCAGGGCCCTTCAGTGTGAGGGTTTTCAGTACAAAGCAAGTGCTGTTTACAGCACTGGAATGCAAGGATTCTTCTCACACCCTAGGGTTCAGGTGGCCTGAAGTTCATTGTTGCGTTTGAGACACCTGACCAAACATACGCTACTAATGTCTTCCTCCTCTCGAGTCCTTTAATAGACGTGTTTCAGGCAGCTGCTGTAGAAATAAAGGAGAAAGTTTTAAAGATGTGTTGTGCTTGGCTGCCCTTTCCTGGTGCTTTTGGCTGGCTGGGAAACAACTCACCATGGAGGCAATATCCAACATTTCCTTCAGCTATTCAAAAAAATCCACCAGAGAGGGAGATTTCATTAGCGAGCAACATGTCTGACATTGTGCGAGTGCTGTTCCAATATAGACAATATTAGTATCTATATTTGAAGCTGAGTATCACTTTGATTCCCATGGCTTAGTTGTTGTGATTGCCCATTTGGCAAGTCCAGCTCGGGTGGCTGTATGATGGGAAAGGCAGCAGGTGCACGGGAACACGTCCTTCCTTGCTTCACTCAGGACTTCTCCCTCTGATGAACGCTCCTAATATTTCCCCAGGGACCATCTCTCCTTTTCACCCACATCTGTAAGAGCGAGACTGTTGGAACAAATAATCCTAAGGGCAACATCATTCTGGCAGTGGGAGCTAGCAGAAGGTGGAAATTAAATGGAAGGGAGTTAAGCACTTTCAATGTCCAAATTCAGCAGCTCAGTTAACTAAGAAAAACTTCTTGGAAAGGCAAGTATAGGGGCATAGGCACTGACTGTTGACTTCCACCAGTGAGAGAGGATTTTTTTACACTCGATTTATCCAGGACAGATCCAGAACATCGTCTGTCTTTGGAAATCTGGAGACTACTAGGCATACATGCAAGTAATAAAACCCATCTCTTTGATAGGACAAGGTTTGTAGGAAGGGACAGTATCTTTCATTAGCTCAATTGGTATGGCTGGAAAAAGTAGCAAACTTAAGGCAAGAGCCTCTCTTCACGGCTGCAACAGAAGCAGCATCTTTCAAAGCTGAATGCTAGTTCAGAGTAGTTATTTCAAGTTCAGTTCTCCTGACAGGTTGCATTATTTATTTGCTTCAAAGCAGAAGTTCTAAGGCTGAAAAATTTTAGCCCAAAGCTACAGGTTGCTTTATAGAAATAGCTTTTGTTTCACTACAATTCTTTGCACTTTATACATACCATTTCTTTAATTCAAAAATCAATATTTTGTGATGATAAATTTTACATCATTTCTGTAGAAGTGTTCTGGGTGGAAACGTCTGGTTTTGTGTGGTTATAAGGCAACTGCTTATGAGTGGACTATGGTCATGGATACAGGCTTTAGTAATTATTTTAATGATGTAAATGCGATGTGGGATGCCCGGCATCAGGAGATGTGAGGTATTTCTTGGAGTGAAGCTTCTACAGCCTCCCCAGAGCCGCCTCCCCAGAGGTTTAACACTGTTATGATACTTCCCACAGTCACTTGGGCCACCAGTGACAAGGTCTCTGCTGAAACTTCTCATTGCTTTCAGCTTTTCCACCACCTGTGCTCTTACCAGGGCCAGCTGCTGCCAGCACCAAGAATGTCTATTGCTATACAAGTCACTAAGTATGAAATAATGCAGCAATAAACAAGGGGCACTACCTGGCACCAGGAGGGTGGTAAAAATACCCAGGCAGTCAGTGAGGGGAGCTTCTTCAGAGCCAGTCTGTACCATAACAGAGTAGCAGATCTTGGCACACAGGGGCATTTCCTGAGTCAGGGAAATACCAGGGGAGTGAAGCGACCCTCCAGGAGCCATCAACTTTTGCAGGAGATGATGATGGAGCATGAGCATTGCCAGAGCAACAGTGGCTACCTCCACGTCTACAAAAAGCATTCTAGGGAGCACTGGTGAACATGAGCACTGTGAACAGAGCAGGCAAACAGGGTGTGGTGTGTCAGCCAGAGTGTGGAGTGATAATTTGCGCAGAAGCGTGTGCAGGAAGTGTGTTGTCACTCTACGAGCTCAAAAGGTGAGTTCAATTGGTGATCATCATCCACTCAGAAGGAGCTTAGCTATGGTATCCACCCATCAGAAAGCTATGATGTCCTCAGAATGGATGTGGCAACTGAGCTCCCACAAAAACATACAATTGTCAAGGTGTCAAGGCTGCTAGGAAAGCCAGAGCCTTTCACTGGTAACAGATGGAAGCAGTGAGGTGTGACCAGGTGGGTCGTCTGCTCAGCCTGGTGACACAGCTATGAGAGGAAGTAGAGAGGTTAAAGATCATCAAAGAGGCTGAGACAGAGAGAGACTGGTGGAGCCATGCTCTTCCCTCCCTGGGGCAGAAACAGGACCAAACACCAGGAAAAAAACTACGTCAAGGGGATCCTGAATCCTTCCCGAGCCAGGATGGAGGCAGTAGCTTAAAGGAAAGGAGTGAATGGAGGTAAGACCATGCTCAGGTTGGCAGGAAAACCCTCTCCTTTCCCACTTCGTCTTCCCATGAACCAATAGGTCTGAGGTTTTGGATATGGAAGTCAATGGATGATGAGGATGAAGGTCCACGTACATCACAGATGTCACCAAGGGCAGGAAGGTCTACCTCCAGAATCACAACCACCTTCAAGAGGAAGAAAAGACAAGTTATAGTTGTTTGCTGCCTCTGTGGGGCCCAGATTAAGGACATCATTAGGAAACTTCCTAGCTTGGTATGGACCTTGGACTATTACCCATTATTGCTCTTCCATGGGAGTGGCAGTGAAACTGCAACGCACCATCTAAGAGCAATCAAAAGAGACTTCAGGGCCTTGGGAAGGTTGCATTTTCTTCTCTCCTTCCAGTTCTGCACAGTGACATTGGAAGACACAGACACCCCCAGACTGTTAGTACATGGCTCTGTGGCTGGTGTCATTGCCATAATTTTGGGTTTTTTTTGATAACTGGATGGTCTGCACAGCACCAGACTTGCTGGCATCAGCTGAGATTCACCTTTCTCAAAGGGGTAGACAGTCTTTGCTGAGGAGCTTGCAGGGTTCATTGACAGCACTTTAAACGAGTCTTGAAGGTAGATAATACCAGGCTCACCAGTGACAAACTCTGGGATGACACACCAGGGTTAGAGGTGCTAGCAAGGACCCTCAGCCTGTTTCTCTGAGATGTGCTGCCTACACTGCGGCATGCTTGGTCTTACAGAGATGAGCCAGGGGTTCCCGAGGTAACAAGAGCCAACAGGACAACTGGTAAAACACCTGAGGTGAAACACCTGAGAGACGGGATGCCCTCCAAAAGGACCTGGACAAGCTTGAGGAGTTGGCCCATGTGAATTTCATGAAGTTTACAAGGCCAGAGGTCCTGCACCTGGGGCAGAGCAATCTTTGGTATCAATACAGACTGGAAGATTAAGAGATTGACAGAAGCACTGCCAAGTAGGACTTGGGGATACTGGTGGATGAAAAACTGGACATGAACCGACAGTATGCACTCACAGCCCAGAAGGCCAACTGTATCATGGGCTTCATCAAAAGAAATATGGTCAGCAGGTCAAGGGAGGTGATTCTGCCCCTCTACTCCACTCTAGTGAGATCCCACCTGGATTGTTCAATTCTGGAGCAATCAGCACAGGAAAGACATGGACCTGCTGGAGTGAGTCCAGAGGAATGCCACAAATGGTCGGAGGGATGGAACACCTCTCCTACAAAGAAAGGCTGAGAGAGCCTGGAAAACAGAAAGCTCTAGGGAGACCTTCTTGTGGCCTTTCAGCACTTAATGGGGGCCTCAAGAATGAAAGGCACAAACTTTTTAGCAGTGTCTGTTGCGACAGGACAAGGTGTAATGGTATTAAACTGAAAGAGGATAGATTTAGGCTAGATATAAGGATGATACTTTTTACGAGGATGGTGAAACACTAGAACAAGTTGCCCAGACTGATAGTAGAAGCCACATCCCTGTAAGCGCTCACAATCAGGTTGGATGGGGCTCTGAGCATCCTGATCTAGTTGAAGATGTCTCTTCTCATAGATGACCTTAAAGATCCCTTCCAACCCAAACAATTCTACGATTCTGTGATTCTATGATCCCTATAACAAATCACCCCATGAAATTATCAGAAGCAGCTCTCATACAAGGAAAAGAATCAGCTGAAGCAACCACATAAAAAATTTTGAAATGACACAGCATTGGGAAGAGAGAAAGGGCTTTCCCCACACCTTTGCAAACCCCACAGGATAATGGAAAATACCCGCCAGCCTTGTGCCTGAGGACAGGACATCCCTGCTAGACTGTTGCTTGTCCTGGGGAGTCAGGGATATAGAGGGGACAGGGTGAGGAGCACTTTCTGGTAGCCTGAAGAGCTCGCACAGAGTGCTGGATGGGGGCAGGTGGCATGGGCACAAACCCCTGCCAGCCAGACTGGGATGGCAGCGACAGGGATGATGAGGGCAAGCATGCTTTCTCCACTGAAGACAGAACTGAGTCCCTGGCCTAGCCTGAAGGATAATTTTAGTGCAGAAGGTGAAAACCAACCCTCTCCTTCAGCGTCACACAGGCTGTAATGCAAAGCTAGCAGCTCAGCTGTTGCCTTTTCAGGAATGCCAAATCTGTTTAACAGCTCTGGGCAAGCGTGGGAAAAAACCCAGTGGGAAGCGGGGTGAGCCCAGCAGGCTTTCCTTTCCTCTCCTTTCCTTTTGTTCATGAGCCTCTTTTCCTGGCGTCAATGAAGCCTCAGCTGAGCCAAATTAATGGTGATGGCTGGGTGCTGAGCACATGAGCAACAACCTCAGGCACTGAGTGAGCGTGCAGGGGTGCAAAGGGTAAGCCCGCACGTATTACACACATGCATCATTGTATTACGTGTTGTAATGCAGAGGCTGGAAACCGTCCATGACATTCGTGCTATTGCAGCAATGCCAACAAGCCTCTGCGGACCCCGCTCACTGAGGTGGTGATGCTGGCCCAGAGCTGTCACAATTGGGAAGACAAAAGCAGGTGAAAAGCAGAATTACTGTTCCCACTTTGCAGAGTGGGAAAGAAAGGATTCTGAAGTGTGTTCCCATGGATGGAGTGATGAGAAGAGTAATTCTTCTGTCCTCCGACATGCTCAATGTCTGCTCAGATGCAGCACCCCTCCTGAAAGGTACCTATGTCCCTGTAGCTCAACAGGCAGGTTCCTGGTTGCTCACTCATGCCTGCAAAATGTGCACTGCTGGGCTACATGTCCTTATTTCAAACAGAATGTAATACTTTAACTATGTGTATAATTTCATTCAATATGCAGTTTCAGGCTCTGTGCTGAAACAGCCACATCAAACCACACAGGTCTTTATCATTGAGCACGTTAAACCAGTATGCACTCAAAGTAACTTTTAGAAATTTACCCTAGCAGCTTCATAGAAGCATCTCATCATTCTCATCAAACATATCTGTCACTGTTTTCTGGGACTACTCATTGTATCATGAGCTTTTTTCGCTCTCACCAACAAAGAAATAAATGCTCAGAAGTGTTTAAAGAGCCTTCCAAGCTCATCTCATTTGTTTCTATGTCTAAGTGCAGACAGAAAATTCGATTTATATATGCCTGAGTCCATGCTAAACATGCAACCTTCTGGAAAGGTAGCTGAGGGAGTCCTCGGGATCATTAGAGTCAGGGACCTCTATCTTCTTCTAGAAGTGCTCTTTGTAAACCTCTATTTCTCTCAGCTAGGAAGCAGGCAACAAACTGATGTGCATGAAGTGCCTTTCTATCATGTGGGAACATCCTGCAGCTTGCTTCCAGTACTAGTTTGTGGCAAATGATGCAGGAGTTGCAGGATGTGATGCAGGTGCCATGCCAGCTCCTATATCAGTCAGGATTTTGAGGCATCAACAACTGCATCTGAGCCAATGCTGCTGTAATCATTGACCACCAATATACAGCTCAGTTTGTGTTGCCCACATGTGGTTATGGCTGGCACCACTTTTGCACTTGAGATAAGGTTGCTGACAAAATTATAGAATCATAGAATAATCAGGTTAGAAGAGACCCACTAGATCATCGAGTCCAACCATTCCTATCAAACACTAAACCATGCCCCTTAGCACCTCGTCCACACGTGCCTTAAACACCTCCAGGGAAGGTGACTCAATCACCTCCCTGGGCAGCCTGTTCCAGTGCCCAGTGACCCTTTCTGTGAAAATTTTTTCCTGATGTCCAGCCTAAATCTCCCTTGGCAGAGCTTGAGGCCATTTCCTCTTGTCCTGTCCCCTGTCACTTGGGAGAAGAGGCCAGCTCCCTCCTCTCCACAACCTCCTTTCAGGTAGTTGTAGAGAGCCATGAGGTCTCCCCTCAGCCTCCTCTTCTCCAGGCTAAACAACCCCAGTTCTCTCAGCCATTCCTCGTAAGGCCTGTTCTCCAGCTCTTCCAGCTTTGTTGCTCTTCTCTAGACTCGCTCCAGAGCCTCAACATCCTTCTTGTGGTGAGGGGCCCAGAACTGAACACAGGATTCGAGGAGCGGTCTCACCAGTGCTGAGTACAGAAGGAGAATAACCTCCCTGGACCTGCTGGTCACGCCATTTCTGATACAGGCCAAGATGCCATTGGCCTTCTTGGCCACCTGGGCACACTGCTGGCTCATGTTCAGTCGCTGTCAACCAACACCCCCAGGTCCCTCTCCTCCAGGCAGCTTAGAGGCCAGGTTCTGATCAGATCCATCAGGTATTTAGGGGCTCAACATGTACTGAAACAAATGGAAGTGAGGGTTGAAAATGCCATTTCATATGTGGATTCCACTGACATTAGGAAGTAAAATGTAGTGGGAAAAGAGAAGCAAGGTTGCAAGGAGTTAATTATGGGCACTAGAATGAAACGAGCCTCAAGGTTGAAAACACAGTAATTTCATTAGATGTCCCAAAAGAACACTGTATTGTTTAGAGATTTCTTGACTGAAATTCGCTTTGACTGTGGATTATTGTATTTCTTCTTACATTCGTCATGAAAGTTGGCATACCGTGGTAAATGCAGCACTTCCATGGCATAGAGCATGCTTGAAGCTGCAAGATCCGGCCCTAATACTAGAGCTAAGCAAACTGTTAAAATAGGAACTGAACCAAATGTCCAGATATCCTCCCCAAACTCAAACTAGAGCTGTTTTGAGGTTCAGGAATGTTTGGTTAACTTTAAATAAAACAATGTTGTGTTTCTACACATCCTGCTTTCAGCAAAGCCTCCAAGCAGAAATACAAAAATATGGCAGGCAGATCCATGTTTGCACTACTTCTGGCCAGCTGAAACCAGGAAGCACTGGGCACTGGAAATCTCACAAAACCAGCTTTGTCTCAGGATATTCAGCTCCTGTCACTGTTACCCAGTAGAATACAATGTAACTCATACAGACACCAATTTATTATTAATTTTTCAAACACATTACCCAGACCATCAGACATATGAAAGCCCCATACTTCCTTTACCAGGGCAGCATGCTATATGGCTGTTTTAAAGTCCTTATATGCTCATTCTTATTGACTCATTCACATAGCAGCATAAAGACAAGATGTTTCTTGTGGTGCCTGATAACAAAGTGCAGCAAATGATAACAAAGAAAACAAACTGGACATGTGCATTCACTGCTTCACATTTGGTTTGTGGCTAATTTGAAACAGGTAATCCAAAATATCTTTGTTTGACATCTCTCTTTATTGAATTTGCTGAGCATAAATACAAAGAAAACAGTATTGGTTTAGATGTACATATTTAGCCATATAAAATCGCCCTGTATGTCACAACAACATTTTTAAAGCATCTCTGTGTATCACACTTTTGCAAATTCATATTTAATGGAACATTTAATTTTATTGCTAAAAACTGTATCGCTGTCAGCAAAAACATAATACAACCACCCTGATTACTCAGCTCTCTGCTCTACCACAACAAAGTCATCCCAAATGATACGGTACCACAGTTTCATTTTTGCTAGCCAGATTTATTTTATTTTCCAGATTCTAACAAGACACAGATATTGAGAAACGCATGTTAATCACTGCCCTAATGGGAACAATATGCAGCTAGCATTTAAACTGTCAGAAAAAATGCAGAGGGCAAGTACAGACTAAATGCACCCTAAATTCAAGAAAACCCAGTCCTATCCACTAGCATGTTTTGGTGAAATGGTCATATCCGAGAGAAAAGTTTCAATGAACTATCTACATTTTAGCAGGTGTGTGTATATGCTTTCCTTAGGCACAAGGCAAAGTAAAATGCCGTTCTGGCCACAACTGTGAAATCAAAATAACCACTGCATCACTTGCTTACGTACAAGAAGCTATGTACATACAAGTGCTAAAAGCCTGCCCAACATCTCTGCTCCAGTAATGGTGTTAGCTTTCAGTTTTCTGTCAGCTATTGTACTATTGGCCAGTAAACTATGTATCCTATTTGCACAGGACTTTCTATCGCTTTGACATTAGATCATTTCTCTTCACTAGAAATTGTCCTGCAAAAGAAATCTGTTTGTGGGGAAGAGTCCAGCAGCCACTGAAGAAGCAACAGAACTTGATAACAATGATAAAATGACACCAAACGTCCCCGTGTCGCACTGTTTTCAGCCAGACAACTTCTGGAGGAAACTACTAACCGAGATCTGAAAGAGGACAAGAATCTGGCTTTAAATGTGTTTGCAAAAAAATTATAAAATGCACACCTAGGCTTACAGAATAAATCAACTGATTTCATTTGTTAAAAGTGCAAAACCCATCACCATTCCAGACTTCTAAAGGCTTGAGGGTGCATGAAAATTTGGTTTGAACTTTCTAAAGCAAAATATGTGCACTTACCGTGCTTGTTTTGGTTAGTTATTTATTTCCCTTAAGGAAACTTTCACTCTGCCCACCTGAAAAATATGTGGAGGTGATAGTCTGAAATGCTGACTGAACAGAAAATACGGCAGGCACCAGTGGAGTGGGTACGAAAGAAAGTCAGATTGTCATTTATGCTTAGATTGTAGTGCCTTGCAGTCATCCAGACAGAAGACATCGAAAACCCTCTCCCACCCATTCCTCCTCCCACGTCCCCACACCAGTCACACAGCTCTGTCTTTTACTCCATACGGATCACCAAGCACTATGTGAACACTGATTTAACTTTCACTAATCTCCCACTAAACCGAGCTTTTTTTAACTTCTAGCAGGAATTATAAAGGTGTTTCCATACTCTTTGAGTAAGGACTTTCGAAAGTCACTACAAAATATTAAAGCCATTTAAAGTGCAGTACCTCTTAAGGTCTTTGCATAGGTTAAAACTAGTATTGTCATGAAAAGTGCATGCTAAAGTAAAATATGACTGAAAAATGTCTCACTGCACTGTACTGGAATACTTCCCCCAAAGTGTCGTAAATGCAAGAAAACTTTGGCTTACTTTTTTAGGGGTGTCCCTCTCCCTCTTTCTGTAATGTTCATGTCATTCTTCCAAGTGACAAAAAAAGTCAGCTGGCATTACATGAATAGAGCTACTCCAGTTTCTTTTTCAAAAAAAAAAAATCAGCTCAAACATTAGACTACCAGCTTCCTGAAGGGCAGAAAGAAAAAAAACACAAAGTAAAACAAAACCAAGAGAATGAATTTCCATACTTGCGATGTGCATTGCCTAAAACTGTATTTTTTGCTTACGGATGAGGTCCTACCCAGGACACATATCCCCTTTCCTCAAGTCCCCAGAAGCAGTAACAAGAGCAACAACATCTAGCTTTCCCTTCTAGATATTACCATTATTGTAGTCTGCTTAAGTTTTGTCTTCCTGGAAAAATAAATACTGAAACCTCTGCAAAATGAAAATCAGTCACAGCTTTAATAAATAGTATCTATAAATATTATCTTTGTGGTAACTATAAGCTACTTCAAGTGCATCACTGAATAGATTAATGTGATGAAAGAGATCTTTTTTGTTACAAATTTTACTCAGTTACATGTTTATGTTCTCTTGCAGGCAAAAATTTGCAATTCCCAAAAGAGCAACAATAAGCTTGAAAAACCAGGTTAGACGTCAGCATCTGACTATTAATATCCATCCTCTTGGCTAATATTTGTTTGCCTAGGGCAGCCAGTGTCCATAATCAGCACTCGTCTTTCATCTTCCTCAGCTGGGCTTTCTGGCAGGTGCTGGGTGGGGTGAACACTGAGGGGTCAGCAATGCCCAGCTGTAGATCAAAAAAGCGAGTGGAGGTTGTCACGCTGCTGTTCTTCGTATAGGTTTCTTGTACTGGATAACAGTCTTTGACTGTGTAAACACCAACCCAGGATTCCACTGTAACCAAACAGAAATGTAACTACTTCAGATGACAAGAATAAGTGAATGTATCGCGATGACATCAATCAAAAAAACAGCCGTTCCTACAGGCCTATATTCCAGTTTATATGCTGGAACCGCCCATAGTTCTGTCCATATGTATAGCAACACCAAGAAAGGCCACAAAACTGGTATAATTTGTACACTGCAATGATCTTAAACCTGAACATGTTGGTGACAAGCACATTTCAAATCATAACACCATCATGGCATTGGTATGTCACCTTTCAAGCATTCCTCTACTCAAGGACCACCACTTCTGCTTAGACCCAAATTTAGCTGTGTTCTGCACAAGTCTGATTTCTCTCATCTCTCGTGCCACTTTCATGTCAGCACTTACTCACTTCACCAGGAAAGCAATGAAATGCTCTGTTTTCCCTAAAGGCAAATTTTGGTGCCAGCAGCTTGGGTAGCATGGGGACATTTCACCTTATACTCTGTTCTTGACAAGCTGAAAGGTGTTATTACTGAAAACCTGTGGTCTATTTCACAATGTTGGTCCTCAACATAGCCTTTGACACTCTAAAACGCTTACTTTCTCTACCTATGAAGGACACCTGATTCCTTCCTGCAGGAAGTTCTGCAGGAACCTTGTCTTCTGCTGTGCTGGGGATTCCTCTGCACCAGAACTGACAGTCTTGCTTCCCATCCTGCTTCCACAGCTTTTGGTTTTCTATAATCTTAACTGACATTTCCTACACTGATAATACTCAAATCTTTAATCCAAATAAACATGAACTTACTTAATCTTTTTCCATATTACTGTCTCAAGCACAGAGGGTTTGTCTCATTAGAAGATGAATATTCCTAAATGTAACTCCAGTGCTCCATCTCTTCCTTTAACTCATTCCTTCTATTTATCATAATCTGTTCATATCATCAGCATCATATTTTTCTTAATTCCTGTTCCTCTCTAACATTTCTACCTACTCCTTAATTATCTCAACACTCACTGAGTGCTGATCTCCTCCACACGTGATGTAGCAAGTCTGTTGCTTTTTTAAACTTCAGTTTAATTCCACAACGTGCTTGTCTCAGAGGTGTTCCCTTTCTTTCTTCTCCCTTCTGGTCATCTGCCATCACCTCTACTTTCACCACTATGCTATTTCTGAAGTCAGTACCACTGAAGTGGCTTCCTTTGAATACCCTTCCCTGTAAAATCTCATTTATTAACCCCATGTACCTCTTCTGTGATCTTCCTTTACCCCTTCCATCATACACCACTTCACCCATCTGTTTTACGTATTTCAGATCTCTTGATAGCAGACACCCTTGAGGTTAAAAACTAAAACTATCTACCATGATCCTAAATTAGTTCCTCTGAGGGATGCTTGTAAAAAATGTTTCCAGTCCCAAGGAAGCTTGTTGTCTGTCATTCAGCAATCAAACATATTCTCTGTCTTTCCAGTAGCGTCATACACTGTACCACCATCACACTATCAGAAGTAGATAAGCTGTGATATGAAATACACATACAGTATCTAAAGAAAGGGTGGCAAGCTGAACAGTATTTAAACATACCTCTCCAGTACATTCTAATATACAAAAAACATTCTGACTTCAATGAGTTTAGTTTTGAGTATCCAGAAATGGAGGCTTCTTTTCCTCAACAAATCTTCTATTGGAATTTTTAATAAAAAATTAAGGTAAAATATGATGCCAGCAAGTAGCCTGTATCTCCACTGAAACCTTCATAAATTTAACAGAAATATAATTTCTAGAACCCACGCCAATATTAGCTGAAAGATGGATGGGCAGACAACTTTAAGACATGATTTTTATAAATCACGATACAGAAAAAGACTGGAGATACAAAATACCACAGGATAAAAATCACATCATTAAATGAATGCATCTGGGATTAAGTTTCACAGAAGTTCCTAAAATACCAGATCTGAAAAACAAAATTCTTGGAGTGATATTTTGTCACTTGCAGAATATCAGAGGATACATCAACCTAGTTACAGAGGTTTAACAATCTTATCCTTCATTTTCACTTAACTCTTTCTACTTGTATTCAAGAAAGAAATATTTCCTCCTGGCTAAATGCACAGGTTCATAACTAGCCTATATATGTCTATAACCATAAGTACTGCATTAGCTGAATAATGCCATAAATTTCATGGGGTTTTTAAAATTATTTTTATAGTTGGTTGAGTCATCAGTAAACCATAACTGAAATTGAAGCCAGTGTGCTAATAAATTGCTATGCAACAAAACCTAACATAATGTACCTTGGAAATGCACTCTACTTTCTTTTATGATGCAGGTGTTCAGCTGCCAAATGCAAAACTAAGCCTTGTGAGCAGATGTTTCTTTCTAGTATAGTGGTTACAAAACTCAGGTGCATATTAAGGATGTCCATTGCTCCAGAATCATGTACTGGATGTATTCTATGATAATATTTCATAGTCGTGTGTAGACACACATTGACATCTCTTTGTTTCTATTATGCACACTCTAGCTTGAGTGTGCCTCTAATTATATTGCCCATTCTTCTTTAGATAAGTTTTGGATACAAGCTGCTAGATTCAGATGCAAGTTGATGCTGCTCCATGCCAAAATCTGTATGATACAAACTAAAACACAATCAAGTCTCTTGGACGTATTTGATCCTGCTGGGATAGGAAACAATTTCTTAACAAAATGCATTGATAATAAAATTATATGCTGTGCACAGGGTATATTTCCAGCAAACTTTATATAAACAGCTGGGGTGAAAAATGAATAAAGTTATTTTTCCCTGGATAGCAGAGACTATTATTATTAAGATACAGAAAAAACATGCACATACATTTCCTGGCTGGTTTTCTGTCAGACCACTCCTGTACCATAATTTCATCTCCAGGTCCCCCAATGTAGTACTGATCTTCATAAGTCGAATTGGCAGGAATATCATATGGATCCCATGGCTCTGTCAGAGCAATCTTTGAGCAAAGCTTTGTGACTTGTTCAATCTGAAACATCACCGCATCTTTGTAGAGCAATATATACTCGAAGAATCTGAAGCATTTAAAAAACACAGTTAATACAGTTTTTTTTCTATGCTAAGCAAAAAACATTGCTGATAAGTAAGCTTGCTTTTGACTTCATTTTTTAAGCCCATTTTCACTCGCATTAAACTTTGCCAGACTTTGTGAAAGGCTAACCGGTTGGGACGAAATTTCCCATGCTGAAAGTTTGTCTCAGCTGATTTTCCAAAATAAATAAATCAGGCTGCACTGGTTCAGCCATTTCTGAGAACAACAGAACAATTTTTCTGAGAACAACTGAGAGAAAAACATATTATTCCTAGTTCTGTTTTTTAATAACTGTTTCATTAAAAAGCTCTAGTGCCTTCATGTTTTGGAGAAAGGATTTCACATTTGGCAGGGGAAACATTTTTATTAAAAGGTGCCCAGATTTGGCTGCATTATAAGTCTTTGAAAAAATTGGCTTCATAGGCTGGATAGATTCAGTTCCCCAGGAATGTGGCAGTGCTTTTCTCTGTCGTGGCCAGATGTGGTATCTGCCACTCTCACAGACGGTCCTCCATGGAAGCCCATGTGTCTTAGTGGGACATGCTGCTGAAGGGGTAAGAACGTGATCTGAGCCGCAGAAATGAGAGGCTTTCCTTCCCAATGGCAAAGTTTCTCATTGGAATCCACCTGACACAATGAAGTAGTGAAAGGAGAAGGCAGAGGAGCAAAACAGTAAGGCAGAGATAAGGAGAAGCAGGGAGATCAATAAGCTTGAGAGGCCCGCAGTGAGGTGAACATAATGGATAGTTAGTAAGGATTTAAAAACAATCTTCTACAGAGTATGAAGTGACCAAGCCTTGATCTGAGATGATAAACCTCTTCATGGACATTTTAATCTAGTTACTAGTTATAGTACCTGACTATACCACAAACACTGTGACTTTGCTTTCATACCTGTAAAAGGAAGGCAGTATGTTCCTTACCTTATAACCAGGGACAGAAACAGAGAGAAGCTGAAATCAAAATTACCAGAAGTATCAGGTGATTTCAAATATGCAACCAGAAACACCAGAGGCCTAACTTCTTCGGGGTACTTCGCATTATGAATCAGATGATGAGTTGTTCAAAGTGTTCTCATGCGTGCTCTGCACCTTTTGCAAAGGAGAGACAGAAGTCCATCTCTAACCCCTCCAAAACAGTGCATCTATTACTAGAGTTTCCCAGGAATATCTCAGCTCAAGTATTTAGCTACGGTCTATTGTTATGCAGTGACTCTAGAGGAAAGGAAGGGATGGTGTTCATTCCCTCAGTTTCATCTTGCTCATGTGTAATAGTGTCTCTTTCAATCTCTACTTCCTTGCTTTAGTCATGATGCTGCCTCCATTTCCTGCAAAAAAATAATGGCTTAGGTGTCCTTCGGACAGTAGTATCGTTCTCTTAACATGCCCAATGACAGCCCCTAACAGTATTCATCCTGTGCTATCAGCAAGACAGGAAGCTGGTGGAAAACAGTGCATAATCCATGTAATTGAAAGGATGATGCACGAAAGCAAGAGGGGACCTTCATTGTGGTATTTTCCAACTCCTGTGTGTTTCTCTCTGCAGTCTTCACATTCTCTTGGGGAGTATGTAAGGTTTACATAAAACAGGGCTGACAACAAAACAATTTACAGTCTTAATTATTGCACTACACAATTACATCAGACAGGAAATATTTCACCCACCACAAACACAGAGGCATTTAAAGGCTGAACTATGCGAAGTGTCTAAATGGGGTTAAAATCATCTGAGCAGCATGCTCATGACTTTTTGAAAGGATAATTTATCCAGCATATGGGGGAACACAGCCAGGCTAAATGGCATTTGCCAGACTGAATAGTGATGAAGAATATAAAAGGGGACAAGGAGGCTGACATGAAGTAAGCTGGGGCATACCTCTCGTGCACGAACTTGCATGATACAGGAGACAGCATTTCTCACTTTCCATGAGGAAATCAGTCACTGAGAACTTCTCCCACATTACCAAGACTTATGCAGAGAGGCTCACAAGCTGCAAGATTGTATATTATCTTCCCCATGGTAAATCATTCTTCTGCCCATATTTTAAAATATTTCTGCCTCTGTGATGACTTGTAGAAATGTAAACTTGCCTGCCATTTTCTTAGTCAACGGCAAGTCTCCACAGTCATGATATGCTACTGATGAATTCAGTATATATAAACTGGTTCCTTGTGTATTCCTAATACTGTGACCATGTAGGGACATATGTAACTTTTATATTAAGCTCAGTACACAGAACATACTCACAAGAACACTAAAATACCCTTATTTATATGTTTGCAACCAAGCTTTAATGACTCAGCTACTGTTCAGCTGGATGCCCAGCAGCTCCCATGAAAGTGGAATGGAGAATGACTTACAGATGAGTCTATCAATGTATTTCAGATATATGCGTGATATCATTTTGTGAAAGAACAAAAAAGTGATATATTAGTGAAGCATTAAAGCCTATTGGGACTAAAATGTAAACAACTACATTTATTTTTTATTTTAAATCCTTACCTGAAACTTATTTTGCACTGCAATTGTATTTACATTTTTAACAATAATTTTTTCATGTTTTCTCTTTCCTTATTACTTAAGGGAATAAATATCTTTTGTTCTAAACTTTGCAAATTGTGAATTGATTTCATTGCATAAGGGATATGTGCCACCTTTAGTCAAGCAAAACAGAAGTTAAAACTCCTATCTGACAAACACATAACTTCCAGCACACGGATAGCCACTATGACTTCAACAGATGGCCTGAATACTTGCAAAAGGCCACAACTCAAAAAAGCCTACTTTCTTGACTTTGCGGTCTTCCATACAGACTATTACAAAGCAACAATAATAACAAGAATTAGAAAAATCCAAACAAATGAAATTTGTCACTAAGTATCTCTGTAGCACTCCTTCTGCAGAGGAAGAGGCTCTACCACTACATTTTTTTTTCTGGGAGAGGCAGAGAGAACACATGTGAAATAGGCACCAGCCATATGACTTGATCTGCTGCTGGGATGAACTCAGCAGCTATAGTAGGATGCACAAAAGATGAGAATTGCAGAGTGTATGGCAGCTCTGAGTAAGCAGTGACTATGACTTACATTGTCATTATTCAATCTAGATGTACCTCACACCCAAGTTTTAAAGAGAACTGCTCCTGTGTGTCCTGGAAATGGCAAACATAGAAACTCAGGATTATGCAGGATCTGAGTTTAACTGCATATGAAGGGTGAATGGTTAAGTTGTTGCTTTATAAAGAGAACTATGTACCAGCCAAAATTAATAACAAAATGTGCTTCAATATAAAAATTACAATCTAGCATGTTTTAAGGCAAAATATTTAAAAATAATTTCCTCTTTCTTTTTTTTTTTTTTTTTTATTACCAGCCAAATCCTAAGTGTTCTGCCTCTGTTTGCTTTAGGTGCCTGAGATTTCATTGGCTGCTTAAGGGGAAGCATAGAATCCTGAAAATAGGAGTTGGCAAAGAAATAAAAGAGGAAATTATTTTTAATTAGCTTGGGTTTTTTTCAGAAGTAGTAACATATTTGAAGACTATGCCCACATCTAATATTATTTTTCAGTAATTACATTCCTTAAACTGTAACTTCAAGAAAGTCTCAACCTGTTCACTGGGCACCTTCAAACAGATTTGGAGAAATTACTTGGACAAGTTACTCTATTTGCCTGACTGAGATTGTTTTACTTCCTTTCCTATCATATTCCATCCTACCCTGTCCTATGCCTCACACCCTTCACTAGCTTTGCCCTTACAATGGGACTCTCTCACGGTCCTTAATACTGCCTTTGTCTATGCCCGAAAATGGATAAATTCCAGCACATAAAGACACACGCGTTTTTTGCTCCTATGCTTAACAGTGGATTGCTTAACACTGGACCATATCCTACACAAATAATTCCACTGACTTTGCTGGAACTAATCATGTCAGACAGGTGGGATACATGTGTTCAGTACCTTCTTCTCCCAGCCTAAGGAAAGTATTTTTCCAAATAAGAGACCCTCTTAGTTCAATACAGGGACAGAATAACACGCCCTCACAATCACAAGATGAAGCACTTGTGCTGAGGACATGCTATGAAGAGTGGGTGTGCATGGAAATATTGTCCTACCTTGGAGATTCCTCCTGGAATTTGGGGAGATAGTTAGAGATGACTCCCAGGAGACAGGCCAGGTAACACAGAGACCCACTCTTTGACCTCATAAATGACTGAAACCAATAAACTTATCTAATGACTTCTTTTCTGAATGGATTACTGTTCCATGTTTTATGAATGCAATTCAAACCAATGAATTATTTTTTTAGTATCTGTCAGGAAAAAAGTCATTAGACTTGAGACCATACTACCAGCTCTGTTTCAGGTGCTCAGGTACACCCTGTCCTGCTGAAAAGTGCTCTATGCTAAAGTCCTTCCCAGCTGTCAGTCCTGAGGCATGCTAGCCTGCCCATCACCACCTAACACACCTGCATGACTCCTAGGGTTTACTTCTGCACTTCTGAAGGCTTCCTCTCAAATGTCAAACCTGGAAGGAACGAGCTGCTTTCTGTCCAGTTGCCTTCATAGTGACCCAGAAGAACAGAGGTGCTGGTGGTGGCATCCCAAGACCTGTGTGATGTATCAAAGCACATCAGACAAGGTACTTTGCTACAGAGAAGCAAAATAAAGGTCTGAGGCTGAGATTGGGTAAAAGAAATTCCTTGTGTGCTAAATCTAGTTCTGCATCATTTTGCTCTGTGGCTTTTGAGAAGTAACTTACAGTATTAGAACCTTAAAATGCCTTTCTTGTTATTTATTTATTTTTTGATTGCCGTAGTGCTGAAGAGACACTAAACAGGGACGAAGAACCAGTTGTGTGATGCATTGTATTAACAAAACCCAAAACCACAATTCCTGCCCCCAAAATACAATGGAGCAATAGCTCTTGTAAAACAGACTTACCTTTTCTTCAAAAACATACTGGGTTTAATCCACCCAGGGCTTTAACACGTTGATTCAGTTTTTGCAGCTGCAGCTATTGTATCCTTAAAACTCTCATGTTAGCCAGGATTTCTACTACCTAGTAATTATTACAAAGCAATTGAAAAATGAAAGCAATATTTTATGTATGATTTGTATTGCAGATAATGTATCACTCAGCAGGGAACAGTATTTGATATTTAAGATATCAAGTTGAGGTCATTGCAATTATTGCAAAGTTAACTCTGCTTTCGCTTTTCAGATTAACTGAAAGCTCCAAGCATCTGTCTGTGATACTACTCAATACTTTGCCCATTCTGCTTGTAAAAAGGCATTTTTAAACAATGTGAAAGAAGTTAGAAATACTTCCATCTAGAAGAAATGTCACTAAAAATAGCCCAAACAAATTCTCTGTTCTAGTGTGCACAGACAGGAACGCACAAATACGTCATTCTTGTGTTGCATCTTATTGATTATGTAACCCAGAAAATTTTCATAACAATACCACTATTTTTTACACATTTCTTGTTGAAGAAAGATGCACTGGGAGAATGGGAAACTTTACTTGAAGGATAACAACAAAACCTCAGCTTCCCAGCTCTTCAAATTAAGAAGATTTTTAAGGGTGCAAAGCTGCCGAGCAGACATGCAGACGGTTGATAAACACTCATCAGGTCAAGCACATCCATCTGCTTTTGGAAAGCTCTGGAGAGCTCATTTCAAAACTGTGAAGCATTCCTTTTTCCATAAATTTCTGGGAAGTCCGTTCCCTTTTCCTATGAAGTTTTCGGTAATTTCAGACTTGTGTTTTTCTTCTGGTGTATCAGACCTCAACAACAACAGTAATTTACCATATTTGATCTCACATGTTTGGCAGTAGTGCTGGACTATGGTATATTGTACAAATACAGTACTGTGCAAATACATGTGACAGAAGATGTAATGTGATACTGTTTAAAAGCAGTATTTTTTAGTCTGATTTAAATCATGCACAGATTTTAAAAGCCTTTTTTTCATTTTCAAGGCAAGCAACCCCCCTGTATCAGATACCTAATTTGCAAGGCATATGAGGAACTATGACAGCATTACCAGTTTCTAAAGCAGAGAGAATTAGGCAATTTAAGTTCTGTTACACATGAAGCTTGCATAGAAAAACCTTAAATATAGGAATGAAAAGCTGGAAAGACAAAGCTGCATCACCTAACGGATGACTTATTTTTGTGACTTTAATTATGAAAATAAATTTAAAGAATGTGTAATTTCTTATTCTTCTAATTGTTTTCCCATAAATTAGATTAGCCACTTTGGCAAATACTAAGGGAAATGAAGCTCTTCATCAAGAAGGTAATTTCCCTCGCTGTCTCTTTTTGACTATTGGACACTCTATAATAACCAGTCTGATCCATCAAGTTGCCCGCCTGAGAACAACACATTCAAACTGAAGTTGAAATTCAAGAAAACAATAAACCATTGTGTTTAAGGGAGTAGTGCTTTCATAGAATTATAGAATGGTTTGGGTCAGAAGGGACTTTAAAGATCATCCAGTTCCCCTGAAAGGGCAGGGACATCTTCCACTAGATCAGGTTGCTCGAACCCTCATCCAACCTGGACATGAACACCCCCAGGGATGGGGCATCCACCACTTCTCCGCGCAACCTGGGCCAGGGCCTCCCCACTCTGACAGTAAAAGAATTCTTCCTAACATCTAATCTAAATCTACCCTTTTTCAGCTTGTTACCCCTCATCCTAACCCTGCACTCCCTGATAAAGAACTCGTTCCCAGCTTGGCTATAGGCCTCTCTAAGTATTGGAAGGCTGCTATAAGGTCCCCCTGGAACCTTCACTTCTATAGGCTGAACAAGCCCAACCCTATCAGACTATCCTGAATGAGAGGTTCTCCAGCCCTTGGATCACCTTCATGGCCCTTCTCTGGACTCGCTCTAACACAACAATATCCTTCCTGTGCCTAGGACTCCAGAACTGAATACATTAATCCAAGTGAGGTCTTACGAAAGCAGAGTAGAGGGACAGAATCATCTCTTTTGACCTGCTCATCATACTTTTTTGATGCAGCTCAGGATACGGTTGGCCTTCTGGGCTGCAAGCACACATTGCGACCTCATGTTGAGCTTCTCATTCACCAGCACGTGCAAGCCCTTCTCTTCAGGGCTACTCACAATCCATTCTCCACCCAGCTTGGAATTGCCCCAACACAGGTGCAGGACCTTGCACTTGGCCTTGTTGAACTTAATGAGGTTGGCACAGGCCCAACTCTAGTCTGTCAAGGTCCCTCAGGACGGCAATACTTCCCTCCAGTGTGTCAACCACAACACACAGCTTGGTGTTATCGCCAGCCTTGCTGAGGGTGGACTCAATTCCACTGTCCACGTCTGCGACAAAGATGTTAAACAACACTGGTTCCAGTATTGACCCCTGAGGAACAGCACTTGTCAATGATCCCCACTTGGACACTGAGCCATTAAGCACAACTCTGAGTGTGACCATCCAGTCAACTCCTTATCCACTGAGTAGTCCATCCTTCATGTCCATATCTCTCCAATTTAGAGACCAGAAATCTGTGCAGGACAGTGTCAAATCATAAAATCATAGAATCATAGAATAACCAGGTTGGAAGAGACCCACCGGATCATCGAGTCCAACCATTCCTATCAAACACTAAACCATGCCCCTTAGCACCTCGTCCACCCGTGCCTTAAACACCTCCAGGGAAGGTGACTCAATCACCTCCCTGGGCAGCTTGCTCCAGTGCCCAATGACCCTTTCTGTGAAAATTTTTTTCCTAATGTCCAGCCTAAATTTCCCCTGGCAGAGCTTGAGGCCATTCCCTCTTGTCCTGTCCCCTGTCACTTGGGAGAAGAGGCCAGCTCCCTCCTCTCTACAACCTCCTTTCAGGTAGTTATAGAGAGCAATGAGGTCTCCCCTCAGCCTCCTCTTCTCCAGGCTAAACAACCCCAGCTCTCTCAGCCGTTCCTCGTAAGACCTGTTCTCCAGCCCCCTCACCAGCTTTGTTGCTCTTCTCTGGACTCGTTCCAGAGCCTCAACATCCTTCTTGTGGTGAGGGGCCCAGAACTGAACACAGGATTCGAGGAGCAGCCTCACCAGTGCTGAGTCCAGAGGGAGAATAACCTCCCTGGACCTGCTGGTCACGCCGTTTCTGATACAAGCCAAGATGCCATTGGCCTTCTTGGCCACCTGGGCACACTGCTGGCTCATATTCAGTCGCTGTCAACCAACACCCCCAGGTCCCTCTCCTCCAGGCAGCTTTCTAGACAGACTTCTCCTAGTCTGTAGCACTGCACAGGGTTGTTGTGCCCCAAGTGCAGGACCCGGCATTTGGCCTTGTTAAACCTCATGCCATTGGTCTCAGCCCAGTGGTCCAGCCTGTTCAGATCCCTTTGCAAAGCCTCCCTACCCTCCAGCAGATCAACACTTCCACCCAGCTTAGTGTCATCTGCAAACTTGCTAAGGGTGCACTCAATGCCTTCATCCAGGTCATTGATAAAGACATTGAACAGGGCTGGAGCCAGCACTGAGCCCTGGGGAACCCCACTTGTCACTGGCCTCCAGCTGGATTTCACACCATTTACCACCACTCTCTGGGCCCTGCCACCCAACTAGTTTTCCACCCAGGAGAGTGTGCGCCTGTCCAGGCCAGAGGCTGACAGTTTCTCAAGCAGAACGCTGTGAGAAACTGTGTCAAAGGCTTTACTGAAGTCCAGGAAGACCACATCCACAGCCTTTCCCTCATCCAGCAGCCGAGTCACTTTGTCACAGAAGGCGATCAGGTTAGTTTGGCAAGACCTGCCTTTTGTGAACCCATGTTGACTGGGCCTGATCACCCGGTTCTCTTGCATGTGCTTCATGATAGCACTCAAGATCACCTGCTCCATGACTTTCCCTGGCACTGAGGTCAGACTGACAGGCCTGTAGTTCCCTGGATCCTCCCTGCGACCCTTCTTGTAGATGGGCACAACATCAGCCTCCAGTCCAGTTGAACTTCCCCAGTCTTCCAGGACTGTTGGAAGATGATGGAAAGGGCTTTGGCCAGCACATCCACCAGCTCCTTCAATACCCTTGGATGAATCCCATCCGGCCCCATAGACTTGTGGGTGTCTAGTTGGGCTAGCAAGGCTCTGACCACCTCCTCTTGGATCATGGGAGCCTCATTTTGCTCCTCTAGCTCCTGGGTTTGTACACAGACGGAACGACTTTCTTTACAGTTAAAGACTGAGGCAAAGAAGGCATTAAGTACCTCAGCCTTTTCCTCATCCCCTGTCACTGTTGTTCCTTCTGTGTCCAATAGGGATGCACAAATTGTGCAAATACTTTGCACAAGCAAATTTCCAGATTTAATCTTATTTTCCACTCCTTTCTCTGAATCAGGCCAGAGACTGGATATTACATTGGATCTCAGCTCTGCCCCAATATCTCTTTTACACATTGGAAAGGCATAGGGCACTGAGGTCCCGAATGACAAATAACTAAATTTAAACAATATTCATTTTCTAGGCACTTAGAAATAAAAGAATAATTAAAAAAACTCATCAATTTTTCAGCTTTGTCTGGGAGCTGTAGATTCTCACACATCTTAACTTCTGTGTATAAATTCCAATGATACATGGTCAGCATTCAAAGGCAATAATTAAAAGGCTGAACTATCTGTTAAAATCGTTCTTCACAAAACTGAGATTTTTTTGGTCCTCTGTTGAGTTATTCTGCTTTTTGTTATTACAACTGTCCAGTAACCCACTACTTCTCTGCCTCTTGTGGGGGACTTTCAGCAGTCACCACATACAGATTGCCTGTAGGAATCCTCCATAAGCAAAATCCATGTTGCATCAATAGAAACTGGCAGACCCCAATATGTTCTTAAATATCTGCTGGACTGCAAATACATAAATAATTAATAGATGAATATGAGTTTCAAAACCCTTCTCTTCAAATTATTGTGAACTTGCTTTAGGGTACACATTGATGCATTTGATGCAGAACCATTTCACAAATTAGCTGTTAGCCCATCACAGAAAAAACAGCTGGTGAAAACATAGCAATCAGCTAAAGTAAGCAAGGCTAAAAATACATTTCCATCTTTAAGAATGTTTATAGCCATTTTAATTGTATTAAAAACCTGACACATTTATTTCACCTTCAAGGACAGTTCTAAGAAGCAGCAGCAAGGAGGGCAAGACCTGTAAATAATATTGGTATAAATATACTGCACTGGCACAGCTGAAAGTTTTCCATTACTCAGGAAAAGGTCACTAGACTTATTGAACATGTTTAGACTACCCATGCTGCTTAAGACATGACAGAAATAGCTTTACCATTTAGCATCTGACACAAATACAAACTTAAGTCTTTAGCAAACAGGTATGCCTACCTAATTTTGGGGTGTTTTCCTGGCACAGAGCCCAGTATCATACAGACACTGCCGGGGAGCCAGAGCTTTTTTTAACTAATATGAATTCATAACTTTTGTACATGCCAAAATCATTGTACTTTACCATTCCTATAATCATAACAAATAAGAAAGTACTTCTTGTTTTCAAAGTATCAATTAGTTCATAATAATTTAAAATATACACTCTCACATTTGCATACTGTAGTTTTTTCTGTTTCTAACTGTATTATTTTATATATTTAATAGGCAATATTTTCAAAACTGACTAGTGATTTTGAACAGCTTCCTATCTTGGATGTTCAACACGAAGTTGTTTTAAAAGGGTAAATTTTCAGAGGGACAGTATGCAGTAATTCCTAAAATTCAGTGTGTTAATGTAACCTTTGCAAGACTGAGGAGCCCAACATTACTAGATTTTTTTTTCCTATTCAAAGAATGTATAAGAAACTCCTGAACTCTCTCCCCAGAGAAGTGCATCAACAGAAATCACTTTTCTGCCCATTGGATTTTTCTTCCCATCTCTCATATTTTCCCTGGCTGTCAAGATACAATTGTTCTTTCCATATCAAACAGCAGCTCCTCATGTAACTACTATTTCCATCTACCAGCTATATAATTAGAGATAACTCTGGCTGTATAACTCCTTCTCCAAAATTATACATTAACTTGACTCAAAGCCCTGTGAAAGCAGCCAGAAAGGCTTCACAGATTTTTACAGATGTTAGATTAAGTGGTTATTAGTCATTCCAATTAGAAGAAAAAAAGAAGAGGAACAATGTTTAAAACTTAACACAACTATCAACTTTTCTCAAATGGGTGATATGAGAAGATGCTGGATGGCAAACATAACATGTTTTATGTACTTTCAACTATCCAAAATGTATTTCCATAAGTTTAAGCCAACTTTGAATATTCTGACTTTTGTGATATTTCTTGTTCTCTTGTTTATCGTATTCTGGACTTTGGTTATATGTAAAGTAATTATTGTCTTTGTATCTTTAACTATAAAACCTTAAATTATTTTAAATATCTTTTTGTCATAAAACTCCTTCTTAGGTTTTTTTTTTTAATGTAGTCATTTGCTGCAGTTAACTTCACCAAAATGCTCAACTCTGAGAGCATGGAAACTCGAAAAAATTCCCTTATGAGAAATCTTTGCAGTATTTTTATTTATCCGTTTGTTTCCTGGTCTGCTGTATCTCTTGGGTTACTTGCTCTCCCAGGTTCTTTGCACTGCATTAACTCTGTACTTGGACTCATTCAAGGAACAGGAAAGCAGTTTCTGAAGTACCCAGCAGCATGGGTCAGCCCTTCCCAGCAGAGCCAGCCATCCTCCATCAGGATCAGCGGGCTTGCTACAGCAGCAACCAGAGCAACAGAGGTCAGAAAAGGCTTTCTGCACCAACCAAACCCAATAATTGTCACTGCCTGATCCAGTCCTCTACATGCAGGTGTTTTCTCAAAGGCATAGTAGATGGAGGCTGCTATGACCAGCTCTCACAACTTCTATATAGGCTGCTTCAGTACAAACAGTTTGGGCTAATGATTTAAGCAGATTTTTGTCTTTACACTTCATGCTTTTTCATATACTACGCTAATTATTGGGCAAACAACATATACATATTGTAATGATGAGATGGTCTCCCTCCTTTCATAATAACTTAAGTGAAATTTTCAAAAATAAAAAAATGATCTATGGATTTTTACAGCCTGAAACTGCATTCAAATATTTTGAGGGAGGCGGAGGTGGGGGTGTGAAATATGAAAACCAGACTCATTGTAAAAGGGTATATAGCAATTGTGAACAACAAGTAATTCATTGAGCCTACATGGAGGAGAATACAGGTTATTTAAAGAACACTTCCATGGTTAAAAAAAAAAATCCAAAGGACATTGAACACATTGAATAATTTTTATATTTACTGTTGCTACTGTATATAAGCATTTTGGTTACAATACGTAACCTGCAGGGGCATAACACAAGCTTTGTAAGTGAGTTTTTCCATTCTTTCAGAAGAAGAAAATTCAGAGAACCAAACTGTGCTTCAGATCTGTGTTAGCCTTCCAAAACACAATAAAAGAGGAGTTCCCACGACTCACCATGGATTTCTTTACTGGGCTCCAACTAAGCAGATGCTACCCACGTTTGGCAAGGCCTCAAACAGCAGCTCATGCCTCCATGCAGCCTGTGTATCACTTTGACCTGCCCTGACTCTATTAGCATATTTGATGTGACAGACTAAGTACCCTGAACGTATCTCAATTTCAACCAATTCTGCCTCAATTTCTAACGGTGAACTGTCTTCTACTTCAGAAGACTAGAGGACATGCATTAAGGATTTATGAACTTAAAATAACTTGCCTATGAGGGATGCATGTTATCAGATCACCTACTTTTGAAGGCAATGTAACTAACCAAAAAAAAAAGATAAATATGTCAATAAACAGAGTACATATAAACATGTTGATAATCAATAGCTACATGGTTACAGTTGGTTTCGGAGACAGACAGCCCAGAGGACCAGCTGAAAAAAATAGGAAGTCTCTCATCTCCTGCTACATTGAGGCAGTTAGACTGTCGCTTACATTTTCACTCTTTGATAACAAGGGGATAAACAAAATGCAAGAGGTGTCTCCACTCTCACATCTTTATCTCCTTTTATTCTCCCTAAATCTTTTTCCCTTCTGTAGAAAAGTACAGGAGATGCCACATGTTCACACTTTAACAAGCACATTACCCAAATTTTTCCATTTCATTCTCTTCTGGGACAGGGAGGGTAACAAACTAGTCTGACTTTGCAAATTCATGTGTGTTTTTAAGCACAGGTACTTAAAATGACACAAGGAGGTGTTCCAGTTCCCAGATGTCACCACAGATAAGAAAAACAAAATGTTTCTTCTACAGAAGATGTAGGCCAACAAATCTGGATCTAATTAAAAAGTGATACATTAATTTGGGAACTAATTGTAATAAGAATTCCTCATCCTGTATGGAACTCAGCTTTCCAAATAATCACCATCCTCTGAGAATTACCATAACTACACAGCATGAGCAAACTTTCCAGTGCTGGCTGCTGAAAACTATGGCAGAATCATAAGTTTCCTGGCAAGAAAAATATCTGAATATGATAAAACCACAGTTGCAAATGGTCTTAAGAGATACTGAAAGAATAAAAACCAATATTTTATCTTTGCTGCGTTCACTGCATCAACTCTGTGCCCTATATGACTGTTTAAAAGCTGCCCACAAAACTGCCCTTGGAAAACTCCAGGGTAAATCTGGCCATTCCCCCTCAGAAACATTAATTTCTGAAGCAACAGGTATCCATACAAATAGAAGGTTTCCAGGCCGACAGACTATTTAAGGAGAAATTCCCACCTGTTCAGGAGCTAAACGCTATACAGGTCACATACCAGTTTTCCTATGTAGGGTTTCACCAAAATAAATGGTAAATGCCAAGCACACCACATTTTTAGGAATCCTCTTACCTACCAAGTCTTCTGATTTTCAGATGAAGCAACAACCTCATCATGAATTCCCACAAAAGAACTGACAAGAAGACAGCAGATAAGGCTCGCTAAGTCTGAAAGTACCAGAACTGACAGAGAAACTGATGGGTGACATAAGAGATCGAAACCTCAGAGGAAAGTCTAGTAGGTGGTTGTCTTCCCTGCTATCTTACACTTTGTTTTTCAGCAACTGGTTCCAAGTTTAGAATAAGAACAGATCAGAACAGAAGCAGAGGGTTTTGTTTCTTATCCTGCTGGTAAATGGTGCCATTCTGTGGAGGTGTTTTGGTTTTGTTTTGTTTTTTTCTCATTACAGCCTTAAGAAAAAGTAAGTCAGTTCTTTAAAAGAAATATATAGTAGTTTGTTCCCAATAGACAGACCAAATTAGTTACAGATGTCATAAAACTTTTCCTTCTTTACTGCTAAGTCCAGTAAAGCAGCTAATCATGTGTTTTGAACATACACTCAAAATTATGAAACAATATTTGGCAATAGCTATAAAGCAGCTGATTCTGAAAAGCACAATACTGCACAAGAAGTCAATCAACAAGGGTCAGTGAAGTCGATTTTGCAATGAATTACTTTTGAACTATTCAACTGACCAAAAGGTGAATATGCAGTGCAATATTACACCGTTGTTTTTCAAAGAGAATAAAGAAACAAGGTTCATCCAAAGTAATGTTAATAAGAGACGTCGAAATACATGTAGTAATTTTGGTCTTCTGCATTGTTTTGCTATCAGTAACATCACATTTCATTATGAACTATCCTCAGGATAAATAATACATGTGACAATAAGTTATCCAGAAAGTACACAAGAATACCTTCCATATGAGAAGTGAAAATAAGTTTCACGAACCTAAGGATAAGCTCCTTCTTGGATATTTCATACTAAAAGGCAATTTCAACTGCAATGAAGAGATTGCTTTTGTTTATAATTTAGGAAGGAGCTGGAGAAAAATGGTTTTATCCTCCTAGGATCCAAAAGAAGGCAACAGTCGAGATTTTTACTACTCATCCAGAATTCTAGAAACTTTATGAACTTTTATATCTTTAGCTTTTAGATGGCTCTTCTGGGACATTTGGGTTGAATAAGTAATACCTGTATTTCTAGTAAGTTTTGAAACATGTTCCTTTTTTATTTACAAAAAAAAAATGCAGACAGATCTCCAGATTTAGAATAATTTGTTACCTATCAATGATATCTAACAATCCAAATCTTCTTAGCTACCAAAATCTTACAAGATTTTTTGGGTTTTTTTTTGCCGGACAAGAACTCAATAAAGACCCAACAGCACTCAACCCTGCGTTGTTTTTTACGCAAAAGAAATAAGCTATACACATGCAGTGTGGCATCTGCACATATTACCAGTAACTTTTCCATTACTCTTCCAATACGGCTGTGCACACCATTGACCCTGATTCACGAGGCTGACTGACTGGGATAATTTCCAATCTATGCATCCAATCCCTTCCCATCCTCTCACATGGACACAGGAGCAGTAATAGAGGGGGACCCAAGTGCCAGAAAATTTTAAAGCAACAAGGAGCTATTCAGTGGAGAAAGTCAGAAGCCTGGATAGAAGCTTCTGCTGGGCTGAATTTGGCCAACAAAATATAGTCTAGATGATGCCAGAATGAAGGGATAAATTTCATAAGCAATGAAAGGGATAAAATAGGCTTTCATGGAATGAATCACTAAGTAGCTCCCAAGACATATGAAATCTTAGTAGCCAGAGATTGAAAAATTTTAGTAACTACAGTGTAAGCACTGTACAAGAAGAATATCTCCCAAATTCATGTTCTGAAGCCAGAAATTCTGAAGATCATGCAAATCCTAAAACAAAACCTGAAAAAAGAAAAAAAAATAGTCATTGCTAAGTTATGGGAACAGGGCTACTGACTATAGGAATGTTGCTAATAAAATTCTCAGAGCAAGAGCAAGAATTGCAAAAATTACTCTGATCTTATTCACTTTTTGTGTTACAAGGGAAGCATCTTTTAATAATCAAGTGTGACATAAAGGCAAATGTGTGCACATACGTACCCTTCAAAAGAATGACTAAACTGATTCTCAAGTAAACGTTTGAGAAGGATCTGAATTTTAAAAAGACGAAAAAAAGTACAAGTTCAGATGAAAACAAGTGATTTCTTTCTTACTATCACCTGTCATAAATGGGGGTTTAGACAAAGACAGTTATGCAGCTGTTGGAACTCCCTAATTTACTCTTGGGTATTAAAGTACTAAAGGTACTCACCTGGAAATGAAAACACTACTGAAAATAAGGATTGTCTCACATGTTGAGCCTTCTGTACTACCACATAAAGGAACATACTCTTGGCAGAAAGTCCTCTGAGGTATCACAGTGACCGTGATATGGGCAAAAAGCTGTCCTCCAGAGACTTGGGAGGACACAGTTTCCCTGTGGAATCTAAGATCTCTTGTCAACGTACGTGTATCTCCCCAAGAGCCATAAAAATGAGGTGGTAAACAAAAACAGCTGGAAGAAACAGGTCTGTCTGGCAGAGATGAGGAGACATTTCACTGGCCAATGGTATGTAATGCCAAGCTGGACATAATGCTCCTTATTCTAGGAGAGCCAAAATATTGCACAAGGTAGCCCTGTTCCACCCAGACATCACCCCCTCCCCAGCATGCCAGACACTATACCATGCCTTAAAAACATTTCAGAGGAGAAAATAACTTCCCTTTTGAGTTAAGAAAAGCAACAGGTAAAACTACTTTGAGAGAGACAATTTGGCAAGTTGCTGAGCATGCAATTCCTTGCAAATCTACAAGGAAGGCCAAACTAAAGGCTATCTGAAGATAGCAATGAAGTTAACCAACATGAGGGTCAGGAGCTGGACTGCTGCTGCTGCAGCTACACAGATCCACAGCCCAGACATTACTGGCCAGATGGTCACAAGTCCATTTTCCCAGAAAGCAGCCTCAGTATGACAGGCATGGGAAAAGAGTTTTCTCCAGTCTGATGCCTAAGAAATCAGCTTGAGAAGGAAAACCTGTCTTATTTTCTACTATGCTCATCCTTGAATTGACAACAGTCCACGTTTAAATCTGCATCAGTTTCTAACATTACATATTTATTTCTATTCCTCCTATTGCTACTCTTACCTCTTCATTATACCTGGCCACTGTAGCAAGCATTCTTCTTTCCCCAAGCTCCTTTAAATTTAACCTTCTCCCACATTCTGCGTCAGATTAAGTGTATTTATGCTTCTTTTTTTTTTAATAACACAGCACTATTTGCTGCACCTTTGTCCTTTCCTGAATTGAAGCATCTAATCGTATGAAGTTTAGCCATCAGCTCACAGCAAAATGAAGAGGATGGAAGATATCTGAACCCTAACTTTCAATTTTGCCTAAGATAATGACGTCATAAACAGATAAAGGCAAAACTTACTACCATTTCACTGACTTCACTTGTCTATGAAAATGTCATTCAGTTGAAAACCTGCCCCATGCAGTTAACAAATGGACAAGCCTGTTGATATGTAAAGGAATCAGTTCTCTAGCTAGAGAAGAAAACTTCCAGAGCAGGAAGACCTCTAATTGAAAAAAAAAAGCACAAGAAAAGCATCCTCTGACCTACAAAACGGTAAACTTATACATAAATTCTCATCACATGGAAAAATCAATAGTGATAATAGTCAAAGAACAGCAATAGCATGAAATTTAGGCACAACAGTGTACAAATAGACTGTAAAATGAAATGCAGGGAAGGAAAAAAAAATACTTTTCTGTGCTTGTAATTAAAAAACAACATCCTGCCCCCTCCCCTGAACACTTCCTTTCCTCTAATGGGCAACTGCCTACCAAAATTCATCCTTGGAAGTGCTGGCAGAGGCAGAGTGTGGACCGGATTCAGAGGCACAGGTTTTATCACCACATCTTCCAATTCCACTCAGATGACACAATATTTAAAGCTATGCACCACAGTTATATCATTGCTGTCATTAATAACGCTAAAGGCTGAACAATGGTTTCAGTTTTGGCAGTGTAGACCAACCTCAGGAATTGAAGCTGAGTTTGAACTGGAAATGGAGAAATATATTTCTTGTACATACCTCCCACATATGTGCATCTAACATAAAGTCTTAGGATGAGATCCTTGTGCCAAAGACAAAATTCTCATAAACTTCACTAAGTCTGCAGCCCTGAGTTATGAAAGTAAGCAAAAAGTAATGAAAAAACCTTTTGGTTCTTAACCCAAACTCTTCAGCTTTTAAATACACCTTCAACTGTAACGTATGGCTCAGCAGCCAAGGGACACCTACAGCCACAACAATAAACTGATGGATACACATGACTAGGAAGGGACTGTTGTCCTAAACCACCTATTGTGTCATGCACTGTAATTGTGATGAACCAATCTGGGATGTGGAGAAATCGAGAGCGTATAGATAGTAACGATTACAGAGAGTTAGAGTGGTTATACTAATGGCATAAACAGGCAGATTTCTAGAGGCATTTCAGTAAATGCTGTCCTGAATAGCTGACACTGTTTTAAGTTACTGGTCCTTTTACATTAAAGAGACCTGGATCCTTAACTTAAACAGATTACAGTTGAAGGAGTAATTTATCAGCTCATAAAGTACCCTTTGGATGCTTTTATCCCTTAGATTTCTCTGAATGCAATGTACAGTCAGTTTTATTCGCAGCTCACAACAGTGCAAGATCAGCCCTAAATTAGAAGATTATGGTTTATCGTACAGAGATACTTTTTCAGACAAATGACATTTGGTCCTGTGAGAATAGGTGTGATGTTGCCAGTTGTGCCATCTGAATTACATCAGGCTTCAGGCTGAATGGAGCCCAAATTAAGATCATGAATATAAAGATTTCTTTCATCGGGCTTATTTAGCTGTGCAGCCACACCACCATCAACTGTCTGTGTGCTGTCTGCAAGCACAGAGCAAATTATGAACTTGAATCTCTCTCTCTGTTCATCTCCACTCGAATTCTCTACCAAAAAAAAAATAAATCCCTGATTAAAACTGACAGTGACTTATCTTGTGAAAACATTGGTCCTCTGGTCTGAGTTGCAGAAATGTAGGCATACGATATCATTAGTGCAGTTCTGATTTTTCTTTAAGTTTTGCTGTAATGTCCAATAGTACAAATGAGCCATAAGTTTCAACGCAAACACATGTTACCCCAAAGAGTTCACACAGACAAGGAAGAGATCATAAAAGGAAGTATTCCTCAGACTTTAAATTAGTATCAACATCAATATGGTGCCAGTGGCTATCATTTAAGAGTGTTTGTTAGAAAAACAAAACTTCTTGGTGAGAATTTCTACTTTTTAAAAAACATCCAGTAAATAATATTTACAACTGATGTGATACTAATGACCCCATTGAATGCCTGACAGTGTTTTCTAAGCACAACTCAGCTTTGCAGCTCACACAACTTTGCAGCTCAGCAAATAACCAGTTTGGAGGCACTGGACACTGCTTACCTACATTTTCTCTCTAGCTTTAAAGGGTTTTGTGGACCTTGCTCTTTCAAACTTAACAACCAGTTTACTTTTTGCAGTTTGGGTGGGTGCTGTGTATCAGTAGTGTATGAAACAGCTCCAGAGTATTTAGCATAAACAAGGGGTTTGAGATCTCTACACTGAATAGAATATCTCATCTCAAAGCAATGGATCTGCTTTATTCATACTCGGTTATCTTTTTTTCCCCCTATAACTCTGACAAAGATGGTGCTGTCCAAGGAAGTTATCAACAGCGTGAAACACAAGACAGCAAAAGCATTGCTAAGCCAACAGTTCCCAGCTTCCTTTTATAGAGTTCACTTGCTTGTTAGTACTGCATCTTGACAGCTGAAGGCTTACAACTTCCTTCCCTGAGCAGTGTTTTCATCTCTTCCCAGCCATCCCACCTGTAACAATGAAGGCAACTGGCTTCACTGCCTCACTGAACTGTACAGCCTGGTTGACCTCCAATAAGATCAAGAACTTCAAAAGCGAAATGGCTGTTGACTCTCACAGGCAGAAACAAACAGAATGAACAGTCTGGGCAAGGCAAGATGCCTCTCCATGCAGCCCTCATGGGCCACTGCTCCTTCCTTGTTCAGTACTCCTCTCCAAGGAACTGGCTGCCTTGGCAGGGGGCATCACAGAGAAGCTCAGTAAACCAACTCATAAATCGGCTTACGATTGGAATGCAAAAGTTGAGGCCTGTACAGTAAATCAACACACATACTTCTCACTAGAACAACTACTGCGTGCTTCAGGCTATTGCTTAGAATCTGACTTCCAGCCTGCACCCATTGCAGCAGCCTTCCAGTTTTGTCTTCTCCAAAATAAGAGTTGTTACCAGCAGCAAGCACCTGAAAGAATCTGGCACCTGTCAGAGGAAAGTAAATGCAGGAGGTCTGAGGAGTTTCCCTTAGTTCTTGTTCTCAAAAGTGACTTATATACACAGCAGCTTATGAAGCATTTTAGATCTCAAGAACTTGCATTAGATTTAGTGAAACTGCTGAAAATTCAATTCTATGTTTCAGTGCAAATTAAGGGTCTTGGAAGTCTGCACATTCTACATAATCTTAAAAATGGGGCTTGGGTTCCCAAGTAACTTGGTCAATTCTGAAAATTTTACCCATGATCATTGTTCATTCCCCTAAATGTTAAGCTGCTGAAACCACTCCCAAAACCAAGTCTGGGAAACAAATTTGCAGTCGCTCAGGGTAGCTCAATACTTAGCCTGTTGAGTCACCATAATGACCACAGAACGGATGGATTATATGATTTTAATAGGTCAGACACCGCTGTTTTTTCCTTTACAATCACACATCCTAAAACAACTAAGAAGTAGTTGAGACTAGAGTCAGACACGCATGCCCACACTCTTGTTTATTTTGAAAAGTCATCACCTCTTCTCCAGATGAATACTGTTATATTTGCACCTGACCATACGCTGCTCCTCTTCAGTCAGGGACGGGGATTGACGCATGCATGCAAACAGCCTGCTGGAATAACAGACATGTTTCTTCAAACGCAGCTTTGTTTAGCTTCTCTACTGTACTAGCAGGCTGTGTTGCCAAGTGAAGGAGTCACTCCTCTTCAGAACTGTGCCTGTCTTTTGCAAATACAATTTGAACTAAAGAAATTACTAACTTGCAATTCTGCTTTTAAATAAACACTGATATGATACCTACAAAGTTGTTTTTCTTTTTAAGATTGTTATGCTTTTTAAGGCAACAACCCTAGCAGTCTCTAATACACAGGCAACACAATGTGCTGCACACTGTACAAAGGCCCATGGAGTTTACTGTTAAAATACATTCATAGAAGAGATAAATGAATTTTCTTCCTCCTACTGGCCTTCCTGACCACACAGGAATTTCTTTCTTCCCACCATCTCATTTCTCATAGGACAAACTGTTACTAGGCCTCTCACGAAAATCACTCTGTGAAAATGGTATGGAAGAAAAGCAAGACACTCTATGAACACAGCATGTGGTAAGTAACACCTCAGCCCTTAAAACGCCACCTGTGTGATTTCTGCTCTGCTCTCCACTTCATGCTTTTCTTCCTTCATAACTGAGCACTAGTGCCCGCTGACTGGCTTCAGAAGTGCCGTGTGGTACACTTCTTTTTCTGTTTCTCCAAGAAGACGAAAGGTGTTGCAGGACATGCAAAGTTCTGCCCACAATGCAGTCCATAGAACTTTTTATTTAGACTTTTGTAGTGCCAGGTTTTCTCACTATTTTGTAATGATGTGATATTCAAATCTGGACTGGTAGATGTTACCTTAAAATGAACACTTCTGCCCCAACAGCAAAACCATGCTGATGACTGTTACCTATTTTGTGAAGTGTCCTGAGATGGTGGCCAATGGAGGGTTGAACAAGAGCACAAAAGGAAGTAACTCCATGTAGCAGGCAATAAAGCATTAAAACCCACATCCTGTGTTTTAACAGGTAACACGACACAGCTCTGTCTTAAGAGCTCTAGGAAACTGTTTCAAGTGTTTTTACACTCTAAGCAGCAGAACAGGCAGTCAACGGTATGACCCACAACAACACAAACCAAACAAGCTGACTGAAAAAAACAACAATTGCTTCAATAAAACAACTTCAGTTGGTTGTACAGCAAATGAGCACGTGCTCACGTGGCAGGTGACAACGCTGCAGGTGGTTGACGGGGAGCAGGCAGCCTTTACCATCACAGTCATTGCATCTCAGGTGCTCTTGCGACGACTGGCGAGCAAAGAATTGATGTTAAAGAACCAGTTATAGGATAGCTACCTTACTGTTACTTCTCAGGAGTTTACTTAAAACACTGGGTTGATGTAGGTATGAAGATGCCACATAGCAAATCACATGAATTTGAAACATATATCTACAATGAAAACTAAACATTTTGGGTTTTCCTGTGGTTATGAGCCTACAAGCCATTCCACAAAAGCAGATCTTTGTGTCCTTGATTAACCTCAGTCAACTAACTTGAAAAGGGCTGTGTCTAAGATCTGTATCTGCAACCTTCAGAAAACACTCCTATAAAAATTGGGTTGTTGGCCAACTCTGATTGCTGCAATTAAGTTACATCTGATACAAGCAAAATGTGTCCATTTGTGAGAATGTAGACTGAAATTTCCTTAGAGACCAGAACTGCACTATTTTTCTTGTAGCTTTTGTAGTCATTGCCTCAGCATAATTGCCCTTTTCTTGCCAATGTCAAAGTGGAGTGGGGGAGAAGTTACTTTTCAAAAGGCAGGATAAATCCCCTTGCTTCTAACTTCTGAAGGCTTCAGTTTATGACTCACTGTGTCCACAGTGATGTGGTGATCACTACTCCAGACCTGATCCAACACACATTGAAATCAATGGAAGTCTTTCCATTGTCTTTAATGGAAGCTGAGTCACGCCCTTAGCAGACACTAGCTGTGCACATAAGAAAACAACCCTCCAGTTTTGGATGGCAGAAAACATGGTCAGCCTGGAAACAGCAGGGATCCCTGAAGTCAAAGATTGTCTACAACAACAAAAAAATGAATACAGGAAAAAAAGAACAGACAGATGCTTCAAGTGCATCTGTCTGCACTCTGCCTCATTCTAGCACTATCTGTCAGACAGAGCTGCATCCAGAGCAAATATTTATCAAAAATGTAAAAAGAACTGATCTTGGCAAAAGCCAAAATCTGGCTCAGAGTAGAAAATATAGAATAATTGTTCAACTTCAAAATAAAGTTTTCAAATAAAATAAACCTAAGCTTGAAGAAATGAGCTCAGTACAACTTGGAAGCTAGAAAAGGCCTGCATTAGACTTCGTAGCAGAGTTTTACGCTTGTCAAACATGAAGGTCAACCCAGGACTTCTAAAAGGGGAGTCCGAGCACAGCCAGTGTCAGACTCCATGCTGTATGTTAGCAGACCAGCAACAAACAACTGTGTGTCATCTAACATTTTTCACATGGCTTCTGTAGAATAACAGTAATGAAGAAAAAAAGCTCACAATGAGAGAAAGCTAAGCTTTCAAATGAGACACAAACCAGTTTTAAGAGCATTTTGGGCTGTCTCAGATAAAGGACGAAGGAAGAGCATGCACTTGGAAAGATTAAAACAATGACCACGATATTGGTAATGAATTGAT
Organism: Phaenicophaeus curvirostris; assembly: GCF_032191515.1. NCBI lineage: Eukaryota > Metazoa > Chordata > Aves > Cuculiformes > Cuculidae > Phaenicophaeus > Phaenicophaeus curvirostris. The sequence continues at coordinate 40,193,056 of NC_091397.1, read as the reverse complement.
CACTGAAAGGAAAACAGGCCAGGAGCAAAAAGGAATATTGATCTTTCAATAGCAGGAAACATATAGTTTGGATGACACAGCATTTTGTAAGCTCATCTTCATCTTGGCTTACTCATGCCCAGGACTGACGCACTATCATCTGAACAATTTTTAAGTGGGAGAAGTGGAGGTATGGGCAGACTGGCCACCCTCCCACTGACAGGTATGTTGTGACATGATAGCTGACCGTTCCTGACATCTTGGTACCTAGAAATACCTCATTTAGGAAGGCCTCTCAATACTAATAATTTCTTCCACCCAGTCTGTCAGGGCCTAAGCTTGGCAGCGTGAGGAGGAAAAAAAGAGGCCCTTCTTCAGTCAGCTCTTTTCTGCACTTATTTCTTAGCAAATCAAGAAATACACAATGACACAGGGATTTAGTTGAGTTAGGTACAGGCTTAACAGACACAGACTGTATAAATTAAGAATAGAGAAGTATTCCAGGACTGGACAGCCTGTGCAATATGAGTAAGTGCCACAGATGACAGATGCATCCAGACCCCCTGCACTGACTTAGCACTTACAGGAACTGATAATGACCAGAGAACTTGTAAAATGTGGCTCGAACTTGTTAATAAATTACTGTTAATAAATTACAACTCCCTCCCACTCCCTCGTGACATTATTCCTGCATTCGCACACAAACTCTTCATTATATTGATTATAGCTCACATCTTGGGCTGTTATTTTTTTTTATTTGGTTCCCACTTCATTCAATCAAAAAATAGCCAGGGGAAAACAATTATTTCCAAGGGTAAATCATATTCAAGTGTAAAAAGATGATGCTGTTGATCATAAATCTCTCAAGACATATATATCTAATAGGTAGGTGGGTAGATGAGTGGGTAGATAGGTGGGTAGGTGGGTAGATTAGGTTGGTAGGTGGGTAGACAAACACATAGATAGCTACCTACATACATACATAGACAGACAGACAAACAGGTAGGTAGAGGGTGGGTAGATCTGTAGACAGACACGTAGGTGGATAAGTAAGTAGGTAGGTAGGTAGGTAGGTGGGTGGGTAGGTGGATAGACAGACAGACATACAGACAGGTAGGCAGGTAAATAAATAGGTAGGTGGGTAGGTGGGTAGGTAGGTACATGGGTAGGTGGGTAGACAGACATACAGACAGGTAGTTAGGTAAATAAGTAGGTAAGTAGATAGATAGACAAGTAGGTAGGCAGGTAAGTCAGTTGGTAGGTAGATAGATAAGTGGATCGGTCGGTAGGTAGGTAGGTAGGTAGAGAGACAGAGACAGGCTGTGTCACGCTGGGCTTTCTCCCGCCGGTCATTCCCAGCCTCTGCCCCCGCAGCCGCCCCCCGCGCTGCCCGGGGGAACCCCCCCCGCCCCGGTCCCTCCTCCCCATCGCTCCCCCGGGAGGAGCCTCGGGGCTCCGCGCCCGCCGGCCACCTACTTCTTGCAGGGGATGAGCGCCTTTCTCTCCTCCAGGACGCGCAGGCGCTGGCTGGGGCCGTCATAGGAGACGGCGGCGCGGGTGTTGCGGCCCGTGCCGTGGTCGTAGGTCACCGTGCGCCCTTCCCACTGCAGCGGCGCCTGGCAGGGCTCGGCCGCCGCCGCCCCGCCGCTCCGCGGCAGCAGCAGCACCAGCAGCACCAGCAGCGGCGGCAGCAGCCCCGGCGCCATGCTCCGCACCCGGCCCCGCCTCCCAGCCCGCAGCGCCCAGAGGCGGCTTCTCCTCCGGCCGCTGCGGGAGGTTGCGCGGGGCGGGGAGCTGCGTCCCGAGCCTGCCCGCAGGCGAAGGACCTTGGCTTGTGTCAGAAACTGTGACCAGCAGGTCCAGGGAGGTTATTCTCCCTCTGTACTCGGCACTGGTGAGACCGCTTCTCAAATCCTGTGTTCAGTTCTGGGCCCCTCACCACAAGAAGGATGTTGAGGCGCTGGAGCGAGTCCAGAGAAAAGCGACAAAGCTGGTGAAGGGGCTGAAGAACAGGCCTTATGAGGAATGGCTGAGAGAGCTGGGGTTGTTTAGCCTGGAGAAGAGGAGGCTGAGGGGAGACCTCATTGCTCTCTACAACTACCTGAAAGGAGGTTGTGGAGAGGAGGGAGCTGGCCTCTTCTCCCAAGTGACAGGGGACAGGACAAGAGGGAATGGCCTCAAGCTCCGCCAGGGGAAGTTCAGGCTGGATATCAGCAAAAAAAATTTCACGGAAAGGGTCATTGGGCACTGGAACAGGCTGCCCAGGGAGGTGGTTGATTCACCATCCCTGGAGGTGTTTAAGGCACGGGTGGATGAGGTGCTCAAAGACATGGTTTGCTGGTTGATAGGAATGGTTGGACTCAATGATCCTGGAGGTCTTTTCCAACTTAGTAATTCTGTGTGGTTCTGTATGTGTATCTCTCTCCTTGCACCTGAGGTGCCCAGGAGGGTTTGCTTGCCCTGGTTGTCTCTGCGAGAGGTGATGCCACCTGCAAGGCCAGAGCTTGGGGGTGCTTCTGGGCACGCTGTGTGGGCTTTGGGAGGGGATCATAGAATCATAGAATCACTAGGTTGGAAAAGACCTTTGAGATCACTGAGTCAAGCTGTACTTGTCCACTACTAAACCATATCCCCAAGCACTTCATCTACCAGTCTTTTAAATACCTCCAGGGACGGTGACTTGACCACCTCCCGGGGCAGCCTCTGCTTGTGCCCAATAACCCTTTTGGAGAAGAACTTTTTTTTCCTAATGTCTAACCTGGACCTCCCCTGGCACAACTTTAGGCCATTCCCTCTCGTCCTATCACCTATCACCTGCAAGAAGAGACCAACACTCACCTCCCTATAGCCTTCTTTAAGGTGGCTGTAGACAGCGATAAGGTCTTCCCCCCACCAGTCTCCTTTTCTTTAGGCTAAACAACCCCAGTTCACTCAGCTGCTCCTCATAAGACTTGGGAGGGAGTACACCAAGAGGAGGGGGACCTCCTAGATGAAGTTGCTTTAATGTTGCTATCGAGGGGGGAATTTACTTTTATCTTGCCAGTGGTTCACATGCACAATGTCACCAAATGCCTGCATACCTTCGTCTCCCACTGCCTTCTCAGATCTCTCAAACGTTGTTTACAGCCTGCTCTGGATGAGCTTTCCTTTCATAGAGGGAGGGGGGAAGCCTCTGCCCCACAGATACCCCACAGCACCCTGGATTAAAGGCAGCTCTGCCCCACGCTGGGGCCTCTTCTCCCAAGTGACGGGGCAGGACAAGAGGGAATGGCCTCAAGCTCCTCCAGGGGAGGTTTAGGCTGGACATTAGAAAAATTTTTTCACGCAAAGGGTCATTGGGCACCAGAACAGGCTCCCCAAGTAGGTAATTAAGTCATCTTCCCTGGAGGTGTTTAAGGGATGTGTGGACGAGGTGCTGAGGGGCATGGTTTAGTGATCAATAGGGATGGTTGGACTCGGTGCTCCTGTGGGTCTTTTCCAACCTGGTGATTCTATGATTCCTCAGGCCACTGCAATAGTTTGGCATTGAGTTAGTCTTGCTTTCTCTGCAAGTCGCTCAAAGACCGGGGTGGAGGAAGAGCCCAAAAAACTTTTCCCGTGAACCAGGACCGGAGTGGGAGCGAGCTCCTTGCTCCCGTGTGGGCATTCTGCTCTACTGTGTCAAGGGCTGGTGGCTGTGGAGCACTAGGGAAAGAAAAATTAAAAAAAACCAAACATATTGGAGAAAGCCTTAAATCCCGCCACCCATTTGCAGGTGAGACGGTGGGGGGGGCAGAAATGGGGGATGGGGGGCGCGTCAGAGGAGTCCCCGCTGCCTCGGGTCAAGACTGCACCGCTTCCCTCGTCCCGAAGGTAACTCTGCAACCCCTTGGAAACGACGGGAATAGCCGTCGGAGCTCCCCAGAGCCCGCAAAAAACCAAACCAAAACAAAACAAAAAGTTTCTCTTGGCTGTCCCAAGCCCGCAGAAAAGTTTCTCTCTGGGAAAGCGGCAGCGTAAAGTTCATTCCCGCGAGAAGGGGACCCTGCGCCCTTCTCCCCTGCGGCAAACGCCTGTGGTTTGGGTTTGTTCCCCCCGCCCCCCCCCCCAGCAAAAATGTGTGACCCAGATGAAAACTGGAACGGAACTGGAGCCGCGGACGAGAGAGACGCAGTGATGTCGCCGGCGGATTCCCCGGGTGGAGGTGATGTCAGCGTGCCTGCCCAGCAAAACACACACACACACGCACAGCCCGCACCCCCCCGCCCCGAGGAGCGGGGCTGCCAAAGGGAGCGCGATCGCCCCCCGCGTCACTCGCGCCGCCGGTATAAACGCGGGGCCGCGGGGCCCATGGCTGTCGGCGCGGCGGCTCCCGCGACTCGCCTGCAGCCGGGAGGCAGCGCCGCTCCGCGCCCTTCGGCGGGCAGCCGAGGAGGAGGAGGGGGAGGAGGATGCTGCGCGCCTTGGTGGCGGTGTCCCTGTGGCTGCGGGTGAGCCCGCGGGCGCAGGGCGCGCCGTGCGAGGCCGTGCGCATCCCCATGTGCCGCTCCATGCCTTGGAACATCACTCGCATGCCCAACCACCTCCACCACAGCACCCAGGAGAACGCCGTCCTCGCCATCGAGCAGTACGAGGAGCTGGTGGGCACCGGCTGCAGTCCGGTCCTCCCTTTCTTCCTTTGCGCCATGTACGCCCCCATTTGCACCCTGGAGTTCCTCTACGACCCCATCAAGCCCTGCCGCTCCGTCTGCCAGCGCGCCCGCGACGGCTGCGAGCCCATCATGCGGCGCTACAACCACAGCTGGCCCGAGAGCCTCGCCTGCGACGACCTCCCCGTCTACGACCGCGGCGTCTGCATCTCCCCCGAGGCCATCGTCACCGACCTGCCGGAGGGTGAGCGTCCCGGGGGGCGGCGGGAGGGAGGGAGGGTCCCCTCTGCCCACTTCACGTCCCTGACAACTGTCCTTCCCCCCCCAACACCCCCGCCGCGCCTCTGTTTGCAGATGTGAAGTGGACAGACTTCACACAGGGCGTGCTGGTGCCGGACAGACCCCCGGAGCCCAGCTGCAGGAGCCGCGGGCAGGGTGAGCCTCGAATACCCCCGATCTCCCCCTCCCAGGGGAGCCGAGCCCCCTCTGACATCCCTCAACCATTTCCCCTTCTCTTCCTTTGAAGAGCGATGCAGGTGCAAAAAGACAAAGCCTACGCTGTCAACCTACCTGGCCAAGAACTACAGCTATAGTAAGTGCACGGGGAAAATGCTTCTCTTTGCCCATCTCACCACTTTCTGTGCCCCGTGTGAGTTAGTGGGTACTGTGTTCGCACCAGGACTGGTCCATGAGGCATGATGTGAGGACACCACTCCACCGCATCCTTTCCAAGTGGGTTTTTGCTCGAGGACACGTGACTATCCTCTTCCAAAACCGACCACTTGCGCACACCTCGTGCAGGCAGTAGTAGTGATGGTGCAGATAATAGTGTGTTTCTGAATAAAGCAGTGAGATGTCAGTAATGTACGCTGAGATCAACAGCTCGCTCTGCAGAAAGGGTACTTGTGACTGTAAAGGTCACTCTAGTGAGCGCAATTATGTCTAAATATGAGCATGAACATATGTGGCCAGCTCCTGTTTTCATCCAGCAGGTGGGGTAAACAGAGGTTTATAAATAAATTTATTTATACATAAAACTTAAAAATATGAACAAATCCGAAGTAAGGTAAAAAGTGATTACCTAGAAATTCATATATTCTTTAACTTACTAGCCAGAGTTTTATCTGGTGTGGAACTGGCAGGGATTAATTGAATTCAGTGACAATGTGCATCATCCTTCCGAGGAGTTGGCCAATCGTTTTATTTTATGTTGCATGGCATATTGGCAATAAAGTGAGCATTCACCCCTCTTCTCCCTTGGCTCTGCTGCCCACTGCCCTCTGTTTTTCTGATACCGGGAGTCAGGAAGAACTCTAATTAAGATTAGAAAAATATCAGATTAAATGTCTGTACTATCAACAGAAAAATCCTTATTAACTATGAATTTAACATGTGTTATCACGCTCTTTTGCACTTTATGGGCTTTTTCTCAGATGGAGGTTGTTTCTTAAAGGGATTTATTAATTTCTTGTGCAATACAGTTATTATATCTACTCAATTCCTAATTGTCTACTATCAAATGAAAGTAAGTTTGTAGTTACTTGGTTACTTGCTTCTTTATTAGTATAGAGAAAAAAAATCAAACTCTAGTTTGGTGGGAATAATCAAGCTGAACATCTAATTTAGGTAATTATATACTTTTTTTTGTTATGACATTTTTGTGCACTTATGCAATCTACTCTTTTTATATAATTCCTTAATCTATCTCAGAACAATGTAGTGATGTGTTCAGGTTGGACAATGAACTTCCACACTTATCTGAAATATAGGAAAAAGCAGTGATACAAAATGACTATTGCAAAATGGAATACAGGTGTATGTCATATAAAGTCTGATTGTGTTGACTTTAGTGGGAGTGTTGCTTGAGTAAGAACTCTAATCTGCGGTGCAATATGTATTTCCATTGAATTTGTGAAATCACAATTTTGTTTCTGAGGTGTGGATTTTTATTCAGCCTCCTCTGGTGTAAGTAGATATGCTCGTATGGGAAATGAATTGAGAGACAAGATAAAGCAGAACAAGTTGCAAATATACCACAGCTGGTTTTTTGGTTTGTTTTTTTTTTCCAAAATCTTTTAAAGTGATATAAACAGACAACTTGTATTTTTAGCTGGTCAGAACTTGGATTCAATCAGGCTTGAAAATAGATTGTACTTTTCCAAAACTGAAATCTCTTGTGTTTTGTGGCTGTTACACATGTCCTGATAAAGTTAGCCCATAAAACCCAGACTGCATTAAAATTACCAGTCTTCTGTTTTCTACATATGAGGTTTATTCCAAGTGTTAGGAGGTCCATTCGAAGGCTTTGACCTAGTGACTGTCAGGGGCAGTGGCAGTGCAAGCTGATCACCCCATGGTACATACACTTCTCATGCTTCTTTCATTGAAGAATTTTGAGATAATAGGACTCCTGCTGTTTCAAAATTTCCTGGAGACAAAGTCCTTCGTGTGAAAAACATGCTTCATTTCTCTGATTTGGTCCCAGGAAAGAAGGGTGAAATGCTGCATTAGTAGGTACTGCCAGGGTTTGTAGGTATAAAGTCAGCTGGGCTTCATCTTCAGAGCAATCTATGGAGTTTCACCTTTTTGCGTACATGCAGACGTGCAGTTTTACTCAATAAAACATAAAAATATGAATGTTTGTGCATTCAGGGGCAGAAGAACCCTTTTCAGTTGTCTGTTTTATATGATGATCTTACTACAGATGAATAAAACAAAGGCAAAAGATGAAAAAAAGTATGGACCAGGTAAATCATGACAATCCTAAACTTCTTAGTTTTTGAGCACTTGTTTCAAACCTTCCCTTCTTTCTTATATTTAAGAAAAGGCTTTAGTTCCTGGATGCATCCTCCAGGGAAATGATTTTTTCATTGAAAAGACTGAACTCAGTAACTGTCTGTGAGGTAAATTATTCGTTACTTAATTGGAAATAGCCAGATGTGGCTATAGAATGGGTCCAATTTATGCAAGGGGTTGTTCAGATCGGAGTCAAAGGAACTGTCTGTATGTGTGACTCCAGGCGAGATCACTTGGCCTGATCTAGCAGAGATTTAAGCATACGTTTAATTTCACGGTTGTCAACAGTCCTACTGAAAACCAAATTGGGATCAATCCTCTCTTATTCTAAGCCACTGTCCATGCCCACACATTAACAAGTAGTTCTAGTTTCACAGATAAAACAATAACTTTCCATTTAGTATGTTTTATTTAATTTTGAGATGTGTTTAAATTTGTAAGACCGTTTGCTGTTCTCACACCTGTTTTTCTAATTGCAGTAATTCATGCTAAAGTAAAAAGCATAGAAAGAGGGAACTGCAATGAGATAACAACTATGGTTGAAGTCAAAGACATACTTAAGTCTTCCACACCAATTCCTCTGTCTCAAGTGCCTCTTCTTACAAATTCCTCCTGCCAATGTCCACCTCTTCAACCAAAGCAAGATGTTCTCATCATGTGCTATGAATGGCGCTCAAGGTGAGCACTGGTGATGTGGTGCAGAGAATTCTTACAGCCAGCTGCAATAGAGGACCAGCAAAGCTCCCTTCCTCATCATGAGCATGTTTTGCTTATAGTTTTTCTTAGGATAGCTCATACATACACCTATATGTTTGAATTACCTTTGCATTTAACTTTTTGCACTTAATTAGCCTCAGCTCTGTGCCATGTTGTGGTGTTTACAAAACCTGGCTCACACATGGATGATAAAACCTGGTGGCATTAGCTGCCGACAGCGTAATATTTAACGTATCGTGCAGCAGTTCAGGAACCTCCTGCTGTTTGTGAGCATTTTTCCAGGACTGGTTTCCATAGGTGTGAGCTGCTTTGTGTGCTACAAGCCTGATAGTGGCTGTAGATGGTCATTTGTGTTGGCACACATGGAAGGAACAGTTCTCGCTGACCACAGGAGGGGGGACAGGAGATGACACACATCATCTGTCTGCAGAGGTGCTGGAGACAGAGACAGGCTTTCTTCGCTGGCCTATCCATACTTCGGATCGATGCCGTCAAGTGAGATGTTTCCGATCCCACAGCTGTACCGGGACCAGCCAAAGCTGCAGCCATTGGAGCTCCAGCTCCCGGATGGCAGATAAAAAGTAAATATTCTCAGAGCAGCTTTCCAATTCTGCTGTATGATTAGAAGAGAAAACAAAACTGACTTTACCAGACCTTTCATCTGGCAGTCAGCCCAGCCCCAGGCATGGAAGGAAATCCAGCATTCTGGTCCAGAGAGGAGGGAGTTATGAATCACAGCTCCCTTTTCTCTCTGGGTTCTTGAGGCAGAAAGGTACATCCCACTCCTGTTAGCACCAGAAGTGTACCAGTAGCAACAGATGCGAACAGGACAGGTTGTGGTTGCTGGATATGGATGACTCTGTGCTGTGCGTCAGAGGCAAGGCTGTTCGTAAAATGTGCAGGCTGGTTTTGAGTATAGTGATATGACTGTTACTTGAACACATGCACTCATAAGGGCCATTGAACATCTATGCAGAACTTGCTGGGCCATATCCATATTTTTGATAAGGTTTATGTTGATATTTTGAAAGCACTTTATAGGTATTTCTCAAAGTTGCTATCTAATACCTTTTTTCCTTAACATTTTTTTTGTGAGCTAACAGGCACCATATTTTATTGTTAGAGGGCACCTTGCCATTCCAGGTCTGGAAGTATTTCACAAAGATTAGTTTAGAGCCTTCTTCTTGTGTTAGCCGTTTTAGGCATAGGTGCTCTGAGTCACACAGAAGGACCATGACTGAGGTTGCTATCGAGGAGCTGAAGAGCTTCATTGGAGAGGACCCTCAGGAGGCTGTCAGGGAGGGAAGATTTCAAAAGTGAAAGATTGCAATCTGCTTCTCCATTACTATGGAAAAACACATCATTCACTAAATATTTTGTGAAGGTTTTTAAAGGTCACTGAGGTTTTTGATTTCATATAGTGTACTAAAATGGATTTGGGAAAGGAACATAAACTATTATATGAGTTTCCTGTTGAACTCCGTGGCATGCAAACAGAAGGTTTTGAGTTACAGCAGCTTTTTAAAATGCCAGAAGCAAAATTGGTGGAAGCTGTGTCTCCACTGAAGTCAATGGCAAAACACCCGTTGCCCATCAACAGGGTTGATGTCTTACTCACTAATTTGACCTGAACAGAACCTGCAACAAATGTACACTGTGTTGTGGTTTCATTCATCATGATGTGGCCTTAGCTTCAATCCTCTATGTTAATTCTCTAATCTTTCCTCAGAAAGAAAAGGAGATGTATCTCATGATGGTTTTGATTCTCCAGGTCTTGCTTTCACTGTAGTCCTTTTATGTTTGGGCAAAGGGATGCAGAGTGGCTACCGTAGAAGCTGTTTAAGACATATACATTTAATAGTTACTGTTTTGTTTTATTTATTTCATAACACCTAGACTCAGTATTCCATACAGGAGCTAGCCAAATTGCATTGGTAGGCAAGGATAATATATCTTCTAAATTCACTTTAAAGCACTCCTTAAGTAGCTACATGTAGGAAATAGATAATACTGTCCTCATGTATTTGTAGGTGGAAATGAAGAAGACTGTAAGTTCTCAGATAATGTGTTACAATTTGTCACCTGAGCTGTATTAGCTGGTGTATGTGAAACAGCTTTTTAAATTCAGAAATAAGATTTATTAGTTTAAAATAGTCTTCTGCACACAAACACATGGAGAATCATATAGAGAGGATAAATAAAATTTTTTGTACATATACATTTAAACAATTTCATGGGATGTTACCCAACCCATCACTTTCTATTAACAGTGATCACGACAGGACAATTTTCCCCTGCAGAATAGCTGCAGGTGAGGACAAAGGGCTCCAAGTGTTTTTTTTCAGTACTGGCTGTGCACTGCAGTTTTGGCTGTAAAATGTGATTTCTTTTGAGAACTACTTTTTGTTTTTACTGAGTTTAGAGTAGCATTTCAGAAGTGTCAATATAAACATATAGAGAAACATTAGAAAGCTTTAGAGGTGGTGAAAAATATTTTTCTGCCTATTGTCCTATAGACAGAAACTGTCAGTACCAGTACTTGTGGAGCATTTCAAGTTCAATCTGTGATAAATTGTCTAGAATGACATCTCAGGAATCAAAATCAGAAATGTCTACAACATGTATTTATTTCTTAATTTTCAGGTTGATGCTTCTTGATGGATGTCTAGTTGAAAAATGGAAGGATCAACTAAACAAAAGATTCAAGGTAAACACAACCAAAGGAAAGAATGCTGATATACTGGATAAAAAGTTAAACATTTTTCTTCTACTTCAGCATTGAATAACTTGCTTGACTTGCAGATATCCATAACACCTCTGAGTATTACTATTTTCACTTTAACTCTTTCATACCTCGTAATTACATGTAAGTGTGAGTGAATATTTGAAAATGTTAGTCTTCCATTTTGGGGTGTCTAAAAGTTTATTTCTAATTTATTTCTATTTTATCTGCAAACTGTCCCTAAATAGAATGGTTGGATGATTTTTGTGTGAACTCTGACATTACAATAATGACTCTAGGAATTTCTTTCCTATCACTGCTAAGACAAGTAACTCTCAGGTGATCTGTGGATGAGTATGTAGTCCACATTGGGTAAGAAGGGAAGTTAAAATCCATTCCACTGAACAAATGGGCTTTGCTGCATTAAAGATTGAAGGCTGGAGACACACTCTTCTCACCAGTTACTTCCCAGTGAAGACTAACTGAAAGTACTCAGCATCCCATCACTGGTTTCAGGGAACATAGGAAGAAAAAGTCTTTAGTATAGAGAACTGGGAAGCAGGAACAGCAGATGCCCCTGCTTTGGGGGGGCTTCAGGACAGCACTTGCTATCACACCCTACTTGTAAACTCCTCTTCGTAATGGAAAGAAAGGATAGATCAAGACAATGTCTGACTCTTCCTCAAAGTTCTAGAGGTGGAAGAAAGTTTCTGGAATTCAGAAAAGGTTTCAGAGCATTAAGGACGCACACATATATTAATTTTGATTATAAGCTGATTGGCAACTGATAGAGAGGAGCAAAAAAGGTGCATGTTTCCATCAGTAGAAACTTTTAGATTACAGACTAACATCTTGCAGGAAATAATATTTGATGCTTTTTGTCATTCCCTTTTCCCCTTACTTACTCATATTAAACCTATATGTAAAGAAGAAAAACCATGCCTTAGATCTTTAAAAAATAAATGCGTTGCAATTGCAGATGATACCACATGGGATTTAGGAAAATACTGACATATGACTCAGATTCTTGAAATCCCTTAGCTGTCAACTTAATGGCCTGTTACTGGCACCCGGTGTGTTTTAATGGCTTCTTCACACTGTTTTGTCATTTCTAATTGTGTCTTCAAACCTATTTGAACATTCGTTTCCAGACTGTCAAATAGATGCATGACTGCCAAACAAAATGTTTCTCAAAGCATGTGTAATTCCCTCTGATATTAACAGGTTCAAAAATTAAATCTTCCATTGAAACACATTTGGGGTGTGACACACCTAAATGCCTGCTGGTAGTTTTTGTTTTATAAAGGTGTGTTTAATGATCCTGACTACACAAAGATAGCCGGTGTGGAACTAAGTGTCATAGTAGCTTCATTTTAACATCTATCATTCATCTCTGAAAGCTTATATCCAACTTTAATATTGAGTTAGCACTTAAAATGAATGTTTTGAGCTGTCTGTGGGCAAAGGAAGACAGCTGTTAACATAACCACAACATGGCTGGTCTCTTCTCTAGCCGGGACAAGAGTCTGAGTTGCAACAGGGTCAATGCAGAGATACTAAATAGGAAAGCTGGAGAGCACTTCTGTTGCTCTGATCACTGGGAAAAGCCCCTGCTTTTAGGAATTTCAGAAGAGAAAGTTCATGAACAGAGGGGAGACTTTTCCCAGGTTCTATTGTCTCCTCTGCTTTCCCTAAAATGTTTCAGTTCCTAGAGGTGAAAGATTTCAGTCTCTGCAACTTTGCACTTTTGGGTTTGGAAATCTGACAGCTATTCTCTTTGGCAGGCTTATTGGTCTAATTGCCTTTCAAAGTTTCACAAGGATGCTGCTGAACATAGCTGCAGGTGCATTATTCACAACCATCCTACTGCAACTCTGAATTCTGTGATTTCAGGGCTTACCTCGGTTATTTGTTCGTAATATAAGCTCTTTCATGCCCAGTTCTCTCTACACCAGGGAAAAGCAGAACCAGAAAGTAAATACCACTTTCCCTCACAGCTGTATGCTTAAATATATATTGTGAGAGGATAGTTTGCTGTGTGCAGACTTTTCTGACGAATAATCAAATAGCACATTCAGTAAGACAGCAAAGATGGGGTTTGCAAAGGAGTCCCAGTGTGCAGATCCTGTCTTTTTTATGCATGGTGCCAGGTCCCCTAGATTTCTAAAAAAGTGTGTACATGAGATGTGAATTCACATGCAGCATGCACACAAGATAACTGGTTGTGATTTTCATCAGCTGGTATCGTACAGATTCCCCTGCCCAAGAGCATCTGGCAGATTGTCCTGGCAGACAGCCATAACATACAGACATGCAGGATAGAACACGTAACCATTAAAAGCAGCACTAGAATCAGTGGTTCATGATAGTTTTGATGAAGATAGAGTTATTTATGATTATGTCCTTCTCTAACTCAGCCTCTTTGTCTTCTGCATTTCCACAGAGATGGGAACAGAGACTACAAGAACAGAAGCTGCGGACGGCCCGCAGTAAGAACCAGAATGCAGGGCACAGTGGTCGGAATGGAGCCCCAAAACCATCAACCAAGAACAACAACCCACTGATCAGTGGCCCCAAAAAGACCATTAAAATAAAAAATGGCCAGAAAGAAATCAGTCCTAAAAATGTATGAGTGTGAAATTTCTGAAAGGAAAGACTTTTCCTGTATGATGAGGGTCACAATCTGGCTTGATCAGCATGATTTATTAATACAGAACTCATCGACTTTAAAAACTCATGGCAATTTCTACATAGACATTTTTGCTGCACTTTACTTTTAAAAGGTTTGCTTTTCCTTTCAAGCCACTGCAAGCCATAGAGCGTAGGCTTGCATTAATATGTGACAGGCACATTCAAGCTGACTGAACTTTCTCTTAGGGCTGTGATTTGCAGTTCCAGACAGATCTAGCTTTGGCTGTCAGAGATTTTAACTCCTGCAGGTTGCCTGCCCTGCTTCATTGCCAGAGGTTGGAAAGCTGCATGACACATCTCTTCTTTCCTCACAAAGTGCACTGGTTTAGTAGTTGGTGAGTTTGAGATACTCTGTGAAGTTGGTCTGGTGAGCTGGGAACCATGACAGCTGAGGAACAGGAGAAGGATGGTACCTCTGGCAGACATCTGGGGCAGCAACCACTGCAGCTGCTGGAGCTGAATCTATCTGCTATTTGGAATCACAGCTTTGTTCAGAGCATTCAGCAGCATAGTTTACCAATAAGCATCTGGGTATGCATTATGTGATTTTTTTATGTATGTGCCAGAAATATGCTCACAGTGTTAGTATTTGATCTTGTGGGTTTGTGTAGCAAAAATGCCTTAAAAGCAGACAGTTTATTTTTTTTTATTGTACTTCAGGCTGGCTTCTGTTGTTATAATTTCAAATATATTTAAGCATCTAACTGAAAAATCGGTATTTTTTAAAAGGATCGATTCAACTGAAGCAGATCTGTAGAGTTCTTAAAAGTTTGCTGTAATATAGCTTTGTTATGAAAACTGGAATAAAAGCAGCATTCTAAATGTAACTGACAGCTACTGTACAGTATTAAAGAGAAGATAGGGCCTCATATGGTTCAGTGTTCATTTGGATAATTTTTTATTATTTGACACTGTATTTCTAAATCTTTCTCTGATACCAAATAAATAAATAAATAAATACATAAATGAGGCTTGTCCCTAATTCCCAAACTCAAAACTATTATCTGCAGTTTTGCTGATCACAAGGTAACATTTACCCTGCATAGCATCATAGACAAAACAGATGCTTTTATTTATGTACTGTTTCACTGACAGCATTTGCTGTGTGAGGTATTAAAATAGCTAAAGTGATGTAAATCTAATTAGCATAGTTGTAAAATGGCATGCATGATATTCCTGTCCAAGCCCCTAGATGAGCCAATATGACTAGAACAGTGTGATTTCTGCTAACACCTGAAGAGTTCACATGCATTAAAGTTGTAAGAGCTCATGATGGACATCTTAAAAAACTTCAAGAATTCCTGCAGCAAAACTAATGACTAGACTTGGCAGTTCTGGTACCTGTAAACCAAAATGAGCCTTTCTAAAATAGAGGGTGTCTATGTCAGGAAAAAAGAAGTTCTCTATAAGTTAACATACAGAATTAAAACTGGTCATATCAATACATTGATCTATGTTATTACAAGAATTTCAATGAAATTTGCAGGCATGAAATTTAAGGCAGAATATGCTGGAGTGATTTTAGTAGCAGCAGTAATATACTTGATAATATGGTAACACAAGCTGAAGACAGGGATGCCAAGTGAGAAAGCTTGAAATAAAAAGACAGAGATATTACAGAATAATTGAATAATAGGGGGAGAAGAAACAACCCTACATGATCATTGGTTGAATCTTGAGCAGCTGTTTAAAATATGCAAAGGTCAGAATTTGAATGTAGTCCTTCCTGCTAATTCTGGGCAGATGCAGAACTTTATTTCCATGGAACCCTTGAAGAATTAGATCCAAAATTTAATCCAGGTGCCAGGAATGCTGACTGTGTATTGCATCTATTAACTTTAGTGGGAATTATGTGTGTTTGACATGTATGAAAACCAGACCACAAACTTAGTTGCCTAAATATTGTAGGTGAAATCTTAATCCTGTACAATGAAATGGAAACAATGAAATTGAAGTCAAAGGAGACAGAATTTCTCTGCAGGTGGCTAAATTAAGCAAGTTTCAAAATGCTGACTTAAGTAAGCATGACCTAAAAGATCAATATGGTTGGAAAGCTTCTAAAATAGTTTTATCTACTGTGTAGCAGGTTTTAAGCCTTGATTACCTCTTGATCCCAATTTGAAGTACACCAATAAATATGTATAATGTTAGCTACTAAAAATAAACAACAGTCCTATCAATGGGATATTGAAATAACAAGTTCCGAAGTTGTGATATTTCACTTCAAGAAGTTCTATTCTGAACGTCACTGAGAGTGGTGTTTGTTAAATGAAACCTTTGGAACAGCTAGATAGACTTCATAGCAACATTGTATATTATTTTACAACTGTTAAAATTAAACATTTTGCATTTTTTGATATCAGAGACAAAAATGAAAAAAAAATTTTCTACAAAGAATTGTCACCATTCCTTCTGCAAGTTATGACCATTGGACTTTGATGCACCAAAACCGATGTTTCCAAACTTACTGACGTTTTTATCTATGCTTTATACTGACTAACTTTCGTTCTGATCAGGTAAAAATATGGCAGAATGGAAGGCAATACAACAAAAAAATCAGGGGACATCATAGTATTAAGAACAGATGTGCAGACAAAGGGAATGAATTAGCAAGGTTTCCCTTACTCTTTTTTTTTTCCCCTGTATCTTTCTTTTTTTTCCTACTTTTTAAGAAACCATGGGTCAACCCACACCAACACTAATGCAATTCACTCCGTTTTGAAAATCCTTTACAATTATTAAATCACTGTGACACCAAACGCTGGCTGAATCCAGACCCAGAACATCCCCGCTCTCCAGTCCATTGCCCTTCCCTTGTGAATATGTGCAATGGAATTTAGAGCCGCAAAGGGATGTTCAAGCAAGCAAATGCATTCTCCTGCGTTCTCCCATGGCCAACTCGCCACTGTTGCTCCCCAGCGTGTGGCAAAAAGCCAGAGTCACCTCTCCCTTGTGTACATCTATGGCCAGCTGTAGTTATTGCTGTGCTAGTGCACCCTGGGTCATAAAATCTCTGTTTAGCAAAGTGGGCAAATAGTCTGCTGATGGACAAAAGTAATTACCTGTTTACAGCTGGAAAAATTAACAGGCCAAAACTTGAAATGTCAAATGTTTTTTGTCAGTAACACAGCTGCCTTCCTACTTAGGGGCTAGACATATTTTTTCATATAAAATAAAAATTGCCTGGAACATCGAACAGATGCTTCTAGTGCTTTTCTTACTACCTCCCAAACACATGTACCCGGTTCAGTAAAAAGTACCATTGAATATTTTCACTGAATGTTCTAATCTCAGTTCCAAAAGAATGAAACCTGAAAAAATATTTACTCTAATTATGAATAATTGGCAGTGATCTAGAAGCTCACTGTAAAAGCAGATCAAAACTCTTCTATGAATCACATTACAAAACCATAAACCTCCCTCCAACAGGACCTGAATGACCCGGTCACTTTAATTGAACTCAGTGCTGCAGCTTTGTTACTTTTGTCCAGTCGTTTTATATAATTGAGAAATACTTCCTGTATAAATAAAAAGAAGATTTTCTAGTCCAAAATACTCAAACAGCTCTTACATTATTTTACTCAGTGTTGTAACCTAGATTCCAATTGAATGAAACCTGAAAAAATATTTACTCCCATTAGGCACAACTGATACACACTTTTTGGTTGCGCTTAGCTGTTGAATGCGAATGCACACCTGAAAACATTTCCTCAACCAGATTTTTTTAGTAAACCAATTCAGCTCCAATTAAATTTGTAAATAAATATAAATCCATAAATATGAGTCAACAAAGATTCAAAACTATGTTTCCATTTATGGTAAAAAACCAATAACTCTCAAGGAACTAAAAATAAGTATTTAATTTCCAAAGAGGTAGATTATTTCCAATTAGACCCAATTAGACCCAATTATTTCCAATTAGAGCCAATTAGGCTCTACATTTAATTTCAACTGCTGACACAGTATTTCTTGTAAATTAAGCACCAGCCTGTTGGAAGGTGAAACAGGTTTTCAAATCTGCTTCTTAGAGATGCAATAATTTCAAGGAGTTCCTGGTAATCTATTAATATCAAACTAGCTCCTGTTGTTGCTGCCAAAAGGATTGGAAATAAACCAGTATGGCAATAAGCATACAGGAAAGCACCTGGGAGGGAGGACACACTCCTTTTCTCTGGATGAGAATACTAAGATCAAACCCTGAAAGTACCTTAAATACGTTGGATGGTCTGTACTACAGATAGAAAGTTAATGGATGCATCAGAATAATCAAGAGATGTCCCAAACAGACCAACACACTAAGTATCTGGATTCCTTCAGGTTACAGTATGATGAAAAGTTCAGCTTCTAGGTGCTCAGAGCACATCAATATTTATCCTCAGAGCAAGGTAATTGGAAAGCTAATAATTTCCTCATAAGAAAAGTAAAGATAGACACTTGCAAGGTCTGAATTTCCAGTGTAGCTCATTTAGCAGTCAGAGCAAAGAAAAAACAGTGCAGCAGTACACAACCACAAGCTGATTGATTCCATCTTCTTGGCAGGGAAAAAGCCTTTTCCCCACTTCTCTTATTTTATTCAGTATATTCACTACAATCAGACATACTAGTTCTTCTTAAATAGCACTTTGAGATTTAGAACTAGCTTGTTTATCATTCTAAACTGAAACAGATCTTTAATGTAGTCTTGATGTCAGATTATGGTTTCATTAAACTTCCTAAACAGGAAAATACTTGGTCTATTGTACAAATAAACATGCCCTGAGGTTTAATTTCTCTCCTCCTGGGACAAAAATCAGAAGAATAATTATGTTAACTTTTGTTAATGCTGGAAGAATTTTCATCACATATCTGCACCACCTAATTCTGTGCTGAACCACAAGGTATTTTCTAAATAAATGGTTGTGAAGATAACATTCTCCTTTGGCCTGACATTTGAATATGACATAAAAAGACAACATCGGATGTTCTGTAAGATTTGTAGGTAGAGGAGTTATTAAATTTAATTTCAAGAAGATTTTCTTCTCTGAGGCTCAATGGAATTTATGTTGGAACACACTCCTCCTGACTGTATAAATGCAAATGCTTCTCGATATTGTCACAAGTTCTCAAATTCTTAAAAATTACATCCATATCTATCTCACAGTAATACAAAATTCGAAGAACAGTGGAAGGCAGTCTAAATTATGTGTACACTACCTAACTGTTGGATTTAACTTATAAAGAGACAAAATAACCTCATAAAATATTGATACTACTCTGGTAACGAATGCTTTTGCATATCTGGTATTTTCATGATTCTACGGAAGTCTGTACCTCAAAGATGTAAAATCTTCATGAATCTGAAGCTCTTTATCAGCTGATTGAAGTTGTTACTTTTTTTTGTTTTGAAATGTATCTCTTAAATTCCTCTTTTCCAAAGTTGCTAAAATACATTAAGATCAAGAATATACTTAGGAGGGGCAAATAAAAATTACTAAATTAAATGTTTCCACATTTCAGTTTGGGTTTGGATACTTATGCAGTGTGAAGACAAACTGTCATAGGTCAATGTGTAACATTTCAATGTAATCTACTGGATCATTTTAACCAAGCACAAAACAGGGATCATAACTGACACAAATGAATTTATGAACCCAAATAACTGAAATCCTTCAACGCTAAATAGTTAAAGCAAACAGAAAAAATGCTATATTGATTAAGAGCGATGCAATGGAGAATGTAAAAAGATAGTTAAACAAGCAATACCTCAGTATATAAAATGATATCACATTTAAACAGGCAGAGCTTGTCTACTACAGGTAACTGAAATTTCTAAGAGCAGTGCAATAAATGATCCACAGGATTCAAAACCTGTATATAATACCTATCAAGCTATTTGATTATGGACTTCCATCAGAAGCTTCAGGAACTCTTCACAAGACATAGACACAATTTTTTTTTTCAGCATTTCTTCTCCTGTCAAAAAATAATCCCATTTAAACTTTCAACATTGTTATTTGCCCCATTGGTATAGAAGCCATTAATTCTAGCCATGATCTTGGGAAAAGAACTGCATTGACATATCTGAAATTGCCTTACTCAGGCTTTTTCTGAGACTACTTCTTCATTTAAAGTACAGTGTGCCAGCACCCAAAAGACTCAGAGTGTTGAAATGATGCCAGGAAGAACAGTTTTAATAGGTTTTTATAGTAAAGAACAAGCCAAAGAACACAAAGCAATTCTGAAGTATGCTTCTCAGAACTCTCCTCACCAAGACAACATATAAATTCTCACTAATCACAACTTCTTACAGGCTAGCTAGCTTCAAGTTGAGTTTATGGCAGTAAGGCATCTGTGGGTGAAAATGGGCCACCAGGATAATGCTCAGTCCAGCTTCTGCTGGAGGAATGTCTGTAATAACAAATGCCCCATTGCAACAGAAATATTTGTCAGGAAGCTCTTTAAAACAGCTAGTTGTATTAAATACAATCAGAGCAGTAAAGAAAGTGTGAGAAAGACTTTGCACTTCTAATCAATGCCTTAAGTAAATAGCTTTCATTGAATGCCATTCTTCAGTATCTCAACAGTCTTGGACAGCAAAAGTGAGGATATATCCACTACAGAAGAATATTTGTGTCCTTTATGAAAGCCAGCCAAATTAGACTGAGACAGGATATAAATTCACTAGTTCAGCAAGTAGGTATATGTCAAGAATGGCTGTTATGTAAGAGCTGACTGTATTTTACTTCATCAGATGTAACTTAATTGAGTAGATTGACCGGATGGGACCTTCTAGTTTATTATCCTACCTGTGACAGTAAATGTTAGAAGATATTTAGAGAAAGGATAAATAAACAATGTGAATGTTTTGCAGGGCCTTGAAGGAACAAATAGGCTTTAATAGTCCTGAGCAGTCTCACCTGGGGTGAACACCCATTCTGTTGGCCAATGGGCCAGAAGCCCTATTTAAGCTCACATTTGGGATTTGCCCTTGCCTAAGCTATGATTTATCTCTGGTTTTCTTGCCAGTTCTTCCTGACTGGACTCTTGAAAAGGTCCCGGACTTGGTTCACAATTTGCTTTGTCTGGAATTGTTGATGGACATGCTGCCCAGTTCTACTTGGATGCCGTGGGGCTGTGCCCCACAGATAAAGACATGGCCTGTGCTACAGTCATGCTTGGCTCCTGACTCCTACTTCTTTGTGAAGCATTCCTATGCTTGCTGCTGTTCCCTGCCAACGTTGTAGCAGTGCTTCCACTGCCTTTGAGCATCTCTCCTTCGTAGGCTGCCTGAACTGAAAGACTCAATCCATATCACAGTGGATGTGTCATTAGTAGTGTTTTAATGACCTTGGTTGACCCTGGTTTTTGTGGTTTTTTTTAAGGTAGTTATATACAAAAAAACCCTTTACTCATGGAACTATTGGAAAGGCATAAATCTGTTACAGTGATAAAAGAAAAAACTGTCTACTAAGTATACATAAAGAAATCATTACTAACATCAAACTTCTAGCAGATATTAAATGTTTCGTTGATACATTTTGCAGTGTGGCAAAGCTGATAACAAAATCTGGCTGACGAAAAATAGGTGGAGTATGAAGGAAAACGTGTGTATACAGAGTCTTAAATATAGATGTTGGGTAGACGAATGCATCTAATTACATAAATTTCAGATTTCAGAGATTGCATCTTTATTGTTCAGTCTATATCAATCTCTCCAAATAGGTACTTAATACTTTTCAGTGCATGTTCTCTATCGGATGATCCATGAACAGCATTACGCAAAGTATCTTCTGCAAACTGAGCTCGAACAGATTCAGGAGATATCTGTTTTGCAATGGCTGGATCGGTTGAACCAATAAGTTGCCTCCACTCTTCCACAGCATTTTCCTTTGTTAAGACCATTATCACCGATGGGCCCCTGTAAAATCAATATAATTAAGCTCTTTTACATTATTTTGAGATTCAGTCTTAGCTTTGTCTTCAGAAGTACCATGAAGGGTCATAGTGAGCTTTAAGCTATCTGAATTTTTTTAAAAGCTCTTTGGGTTCACAAAAGGCAGGTCTTGCCAGACTAACCTGATCGCCTTCTATGACAAAGTGACTCGGCTGCTGGATGAGTGAAAGGCTGTGGATGTGGTCTTCCTGGACTTCAGCAAAGCCTTTGACACAGTTTCTCACAGCGTTCTGCTTGAGAAACTGTCAGCCTCTGGCCTGGACAGGTGCACACTCTCCTGGGTGGAAAACTGGTTGGATGGCCGGGCCCAGAGAGTGGTGGTAAATGGTGTGAAATCCAGCTGGAGGCCAGTGACAAGTGGGGTTCCCCAGGGCTCAGTGCTGGGTCCAGCCCTGTTCAATGTCTTCATCAATGATCTGGATGAAGGCATCGAGTGCACCCTTAGCAAGTTTGCGGACGACACTAAGCTGGGTGGAAGTGTCAATCTGCTGGAGGGTCGGGAGGCTCTGCAAAGGGATCTGAACAGGCTGGACCGCTGGGCAGAGTCCAATGGCATGAGGTTTAACAAGGCCAAATGCCGGGTCCTGCACTTGGGGCACAACAACCCTATGCAGTGCTACAGACTAGGAGAAGTCTGTCTAGAAAGCTGCCTGGAGGAGAGGGACCTGGGGGTGTTGGTTGACAGCTGACTGAATATGAGCCAGCAGTGTGCCCAGGTGGCCAAGAAGGCCAATGGCATCTTGGCTTGTATCAGAAATGGCATGACCAGCAGGTCCAGGGAGGTTATCCTCCCTCTGTACTCGGCACTGGTGAGACCGCTCCTCGAATACTGTGTTCAGTTCTGGGCCCCTCACCACAAGAAGGCTGTTGAGGCTCTGGAACGAGTCCAGAGAAGAGCAACAAAGCTGGTGAGGGGGCTGGAGAACAGGCCTTATGAGGAGCGGCTGAGAGAGCTGGGGTTGTTTAGCCTGGAGAAGAGGACGCTGAGGGGAGACCTCATGGCTCTCTACAACTACCTGAAAGGAGGTTGTAGAGAGGAGGGTGCTGGCCTCTTCTTCCAAGTGACAGGGGACAGGACAAGAGGGAATGGCTTCCAACTCCGCCAGGGGAGGTTTAGGCTAGACATTAGGAAAAAATTCTTTACAGAAAGGGTCATTGGGCACTGAATTGGGCACTGGAACAGGCTGCCCAGGGAGGTGGTTGAGTCACCTTCCCTGGAGGTGTTTAAGGCACGGGTGGATGAGGTGCTGAGGGATATGGTTTAGTGATTGATGGGAACGGTTGGACTCGATGATCCGGTGAGTCTCTTCCAACCTAGTTATTCTGTGATTCTGTGATTCTGTGATTCGGTGATATTTTAAAATTTGTTTCTGAGTGATTTGTTTAAGACAATATCCTGTATTTGAAAGCCATAAAGATTGTGATGATCAGCTATTTTGATTTCGATTTTTTATTCTAAAAATATTCCCACCTAATGATTTCTGAGGTAAGACAATACATACTGTTGTATCAACAGTTATAACAATATTGTGAGGAAGTCATTTGTCCTACATGGAAAAAACAAGCGTTCAGTCAGAAATGAGGTGGGTTTTTTTTGAGAAAAATATCCAAAATACTAGTCATTATCCTTAAGTCTTGAAAGAATTTTCAATCTTCCTTTTAAAAGAAGAGCACTCCATGCACTCAGAAGCCACTAAACTTGCCAGAGGTTGACAGAAAGCAAATTCCTCTGCCCACTTTGAGTATAACAAGTTTTGTTTGCACTGTAAATTCAGAGTACTGTACCTCAGTACTGTATAAGACACTTACTCAGTCATACAATTCAGTAAGTCTTCAAAAAATGGTTTTCCGTTGTGATGTGCATAAAACTGTGCAGCCATTTCATGGGTTAAAGATTTTTCTGTAATGTTTGAGATGTTAAATCCAGCATCTTTAATTTTTTGCATGATGTCATCAAGAGGAATAACAAGAAAACTCATTCTTGATTGAAATAGTTGAGACGCAAAAAAATATCCAAACATTAAAAATTTCAGAAAAAAAATAGATGCTTTTCAAGAAAGATCACCAATATCTATTAAAATTCTGCTTACAATATCAAATGGTCATGGACAATGTGACAAACACTTCAGCAGTCCTCAAAAATATACAGAAACTATTGTCATTGCATTAATACATCCCTGTGCAGGTGGCAAACCCAAACTGTTATAAAGTAGATCAGTAGCATTCACTGTTTTTTCTCTCATTGGACAGAATGTGGGCTGTAGATGTAACGCTACATCACACACCAGCTGGTCTGCTAAAATCAATCTGGGTTGTTACAAGAGGGGAAGAAAGACTCACAAAATTCAACAATGATTTAACATTAGAAACACTACTGAAATTTGTAGGACAGAAAGGAAGGATGCTAAGAAGAGGCTCTGCATAGAGGATTAAAAAAAATGGCAGCAAAAATCTTTAAGTTAAGATTCCAAAATGTACCAAGTGTACTTTTTACTTTGACTTTTCCTCCTCATTGCCTTTGTCTAATAGCGAACTAAACCAAGGACTGGAATGCATCCAGTTGAGCAATGATCCCTTTGAGTCAGTAGATAGACCTGTCTGAAGTAAGTAACACGAATTTGGAAAAACTCCCTTTCCTTTGACTTAAAAAGATGCTGGGTTTTAAATGATGTAACATAGTTAAGAACTCTCTCACTTCGATTCACTACACTTTTGGTGAAGAAAAAGCTACAGGCACCTTAAACAAAGGAAATGTAACATTTGAGACCTAAATGTGAATTGTGTAAGCCCTATAAGAGCTTCTTTCTTCATGGAAAAAGCATTTCAGAGAATAAAAAGAATGCATCTGACATGTTTAACTTCAGTGTACTTTGGTAATTCTTTGAAGAAATTACATCTGTAGACATAGCCCATACTTTCTAGATCACTCACCTTTATGCTTCTTAGCAGCAGCGGGTTTAATTAATGCCAGTGGCTGTTCCTGAGGGAAGAAGGACTCTAATTCCTTCTGAGGGTCATCAGGTGTGGAACTACCATGCAGCTGACCAATAGAGATGTTTTCAACTGCATACTTTGCATGTAAAATAAGAGTCATTAGAAGAGTAAGTTGCTTAACGGAATTGCAATTTTGAGCTTCAGCAATGATTAGCCTTAGCCCAGTGAATATAAACTAATGTTGATCTGGCAAGGCAAGTGCTTTATGATCTCCTTGTAGGAGTAAGAAGCCTTCACTAGGAAAGAACAATCAATTTTTAAATTAACTAATTGAAATATGAACACTTTTCCTCATAACTATAATCTTGTTATATTTCCAAGATAGTGACTTCTTCCTTAATGAAACACAATAGGTAAGACTACAATGCAGCAGTTTCTTATTCCAACAAAATAAGTACATAAAACTAACATGTTCATTGATAAAATCTGTAGAAGAAACATGCTCACATATAAACTATGCTACTGATGGAAAGTTTTTATTAAGCTAAGAAAATAGGGAACTGTACTACAAAATTATTTGCTATTTCAAGAAAAAAAACAGTAAAAATGAAATATTACTAATATTTTTTGCATGTAGAAAATTAATAGCAATACTTCTGTAGACCATAAAGCTTAAAAATTGCCATACAAAGTCACAAAGATTCAACTTGATGGCCAAGTAACTTGTTCAAGCAACCATCAGAGCAGTATTATAAAAAGATTATTACAAGTGGGTTTTCCTGTGGCATGTGCTTCTCATGGTAAAGGATTTTTCTGTAGCCAAAGAGATCATCTTTTGCTTCAACACTCTTTCTTTAGCTCAGCTTTTCATTATGTTTTGTAGCCATTATTTCTTCAAAAATGCTATAGGCACCATGTGTAATACAACACTTCTTTCACAAAAAGCTTAACAGACTGCAGAAATATGTATCGGTTTCCAGATGATGGCACTATAGTTACACCAGCTGGAATGTGATAGTCATTTAGATGAGGAACATGAAAATAAAATGGAAACTGTGAATGATTATTTACTATTGCAAGTATTACCTGTCTGGATTTTCCTTCTTGGCCTCTTCAACAGTCTTTGTGCCTAACAAATCTCTCCAGTGTGCTATAGCATTTTCTTGAGATAGAGCAAGTGCAAGAGTAGGACCACTGTAAAATGGGAAAATTGGCATGAACAACATCAAATATTGAACTCTCTGTAATTTGTAAAGGCATTTGATTATATACAGCCTGGGCCAAGAAAGTGAGCCCTAGCCCTGGACTATTTGAGAACCCATCTCTATTTAAACAGCTGCAGTCTGATAAAAGCTTATGAGGCTTAAATGCAAATTTAAATTTGAAAGTTACTGAATGTTAACATGATATCAAGTATGTTGTAGAATTGGGCTATTAGTAGACATTAAATTGCTGATTATCTTGTAAGGTTTTATATTTATCCTAGCTATGTCCCAACTTCATATGAAGGTAATATCCAAACAAGGTTTGTTTTTCCTCTGCAAGAAATCCACCAGACTGATTGGATGAAGATTTCAGAGCTCCTAAATGCAGCCTTTCTGAACAGAGCTCAGCTATTTTCACCTAATTCAATGGAATCGGCCATTGACTTGAACATACTATGTAAAGATATATGGAGTAGCTAGGAATCTTAAAAAGCCCAATTTATTAATTTATTATACTTGGAAATTATCTCATCTGTAGCTGTCTTGTCCTGTTTTTCAGTTTTACTAAACTCTCAGATACATGGGTATCTTGTCTTCAGTCTTATTTGTAGATCCACATTCTCATTTTTCATTCAATGTACCTGGTCATTTGCTCTAGAAGGACTGGGAAGTAGTCTTGATTTTCATGCTCTTTGTAAAAGTCATGTATTTGTTCTTGGGATAGGATTATTTCTTTCTGCATTGCTATTTCAAAGCCAGCAGCCTTTATTCTTCCCAAGACAGAATCTGTTTAAAATATCCAAATGATATTAAGTTGCCATCTGTTCATTAGTTTACATGCTTGCAAAAATTGACATAGACTTTCCAATCACAACGTTAGATTTTTACAGGTGAATTAATTTCTAAATGGAGAACAGAACATTAATTTAAAGCACTGCTAAAGGGCTTCAGTAGTTGCTTGGACATTCATAAATCTGATGATCACTTTCTCAAGGCTTTCTTGCATTTCAGAAACCTCAGCAGGAATTCCTGACTGAGATAGATGATATGCGTTACCATCTCCAAAAGAAGATTAAAGAGTTTTGAGTAGGTGACTGACTAAGTCATACAGGACCACATGCATGAGTACTCATTTTTTAGTACAAGTAAAAATGACTCTATGATTGCCTATATATGGACTGCAAAGCTGCTGCTCCAAGCAGCTACACAAGGCAACAGTCAAAAAAATAAATAAAAGGAGAGGTCACAATTGCCGTCTTCCAGATCCCTGTGTACAGGTTATTTCCAGTACATAGATTCTCAAGTTATAAATAAAGGTCCAATGTGGAATCTAGGAAAAAAAAATTGTACTTTTTTAATACTCTAGATGGAAAATGTAATTATTAACACTTACCTCTTTTTTCCTTTAAGAGAGAAGGTCTAATTAAAGCCAAAGTCCTTGCAATTTTCTGGTCTGTGTGCATTTTAGCAAAATTTCGGAAAAAAAAGGCAAGTTGCCTGCTGGCATCTTCTATGCGGTCTTCTACATCACATAGATTTAATACACTCTCAGTTTCCAACCTAAGGAGACACAAATTAATACAATATTTAAGTCACTGCATGGCTGTATGGTGTTAACAGTCAACTTCTCGAAAATATACCTTCTTGAAGTTTAGTGAAATGTAAGAATACAATGCCAAAATAAGTTTTTATTAAGTTCAGATTCATGACTGAAGTAACGTTTCTGAGAAGAGAATTATTAAACTTCTTAAAAAGTACCCTGTCCTGTGTTGTGAAAGAGAAATCTCAACCACACAGCTTACATATTTCCCCTCTAGTTTATTTAAAATAGTCTATTTTTTTCACTAGATAGAATTACTACTCGCAAGTACACACTATATAATAAGTAAAAGCATTGTTTTAAAATCACGTACACCATCATCATAAAAATGTTAGCACTACATAATTATCTTTAACAGAGCTATTTCTCATTGTCATTTGCCTGTATTTGTAAGGTTTATTTAGCCACTCAGCCAACCAACAGAAAAATCAATATTCCCCAGTTGTGCTAAATTCATGCAGAAATGGATAGAGAAGACAACAACACAAATCTAAATTATTATGACAAGTGGTTTTTTTGAGCAAAGTGGTTAGATTCGTATCACTTTAAGTAAATCTCTTATCTAGATATAGAACTTGATCCAATATTTAAATTTTTGTGAACACTCTCTTTATTGTTTGAGGCTGTGTGTACAACTATTATCCTCCTCAAAATTCTTTACTAAATATTTCTCGTAAGAGAGAAACAGACATTTCAAGATACCATGATTGTGAGCAGCAAATCCTTACAATGTTTTACTGCATCTTGTGGAAAAAACATCCCAACACTTCCACTTGTTTGCTGACTTTCACAGAGTGGTTCCAGGGAGCACAGCATGCTTCAGTTGTCCCCTAGACTTCCTTGGGCTACATCTACAGCTTCATAGTAGACATAGCAGTGGATATGGGCAGGACTGCAAAACTCAGTGGGCAATGCTTGCTTGTCCAGGTGAACTAGCATAAAGCAAAATTGCATGAGTCCAACTTTTAAATGTAGGACTTTTCCTATTGGTTTGACAAACCATTCAAGGCTAGCTCAGAAAGCATGGAGTTTCTATATTCCCACAGGAACTGTGATTGCATCTCTAGTGGTAGTCTGGCAAAGAATGCTGCCTACACCCTAGACCATGTACACATGGGCACTTAAGAGAAAGAATATGCCTTAGTTTATGGTGTGCTCCAAATACTGTAACTGAATCACATTTACACATTTTCATTGATACTTACTTGTTTGGCTTCTCAGCCTCAGATTTATTAGGCTCACACAAATACAATTGACATAGTTTTTTTCCAGTAAGGAATAGCATCTGTTGTTTCTTTTTTAGTGATGCCAAAACATGGCATGGTCCACTCATCATGAATTGAACAAAATCTTCAAAATCAGACTAAAAACCATAAATTTTCCCCTGTGAATTGTAGGAACTCTGACTTCATTGCCACAAATGAGACCATCCTTTTCTAAGGAACTCGTAACTCCTGTTTTAAAATGACATTCACATATATTATTGAAAATGCTGTCAAATTGTTTGGAAAGTTTTTTGAACAATGATTTGAGAAAAAAAAATTATAAAATGTCTAAAATACAATTAATTGAGATAAAGGAAGTAATAAAACCACATTGAGCAAGCACCACATTTTGTTCCAGGCTAAATGAAGAAGGCGAGAGCGGAGAACATTATCTAGAAAATCGATGTGATCAAATACTATGCTTTATGCTTGCAGTAGCACATATAATGTGATATAACAAACTGCAATACAGTTCTAGACATAATTTTTTAAACTAAAAATCATGTAGCTGGCTGTAAATATAGAACACTGAGATAGTTGCAAGGCATTTATAGGCTTTTCCTTCATTCTCTTTGCTGTGTTCTTTTCACTCCCTCAGTTTCAACCTTCAATCCTATAAATGTACATTCTCATCAGAAAATAGTTTTTGAAGATAATGAGAGTTTTTAGTCTTTTTTTTAATCTTGTTCGTCACCTTTTTCTTCAATATTGTGAATTTACTCAAAGATCTTCTCTCCTTTTAAATATTTGACTAAATTTTTTCTTCACCAGTCACTCTCCTCTGATTGTGTATGATAAAATTTTCCTTTAATAATATAAGGATTATATATTCATATGTATGCTTTCAATTCATTGCTTTTTCAGTTATCTTCATGTCTATGCATAAGCTTAACCCATTGCACAAGATGAACAAACTCAAAAGAGAAAATAAATGCAGGTGCACAAAGATTTAGTACAATGCATGAAAGTAGTATCTATACTGTTGCTTCAAAAGTACACTTGCTTATATTGAAAGAAATAGATGTGGCTATTGATTTGACTCTCCTGGCTCACGCAGCTTCATCATTAAAAAGAAACTATTTTTTGCTTCCAGTTATATCAGAAGGTCTATTGCCTTGGGTCTCTATTCTGTTATAATAGGCAGCCTCTGGACCTTCAGCAAGCTTGAACAGTGTTTAATTAGGAATAGTTTTGCCCACTGACCACAAAGGAATGTATGTTCTGTATTGTCAGTTTAACTTCATTACTTTTCAGCTTAAAGGATGTCTAAAAATTGGCTTCTCACTATGCGCAGGACTCTCTGAACTGCTTTTGATAGTTCATAGTAGTTTTGTTTTTCTCCCTGTTCTACTGTTGGTTAGGATATGCTGTGGTGTAGTAATGCTGCCATATATCAGACATTTCATGCTTTTCCCCTGGTTTTGTTCCTCTCACATCTCCTCTACAACTAACTAATCTCAAATTGTGTTGCTGTTCCTATGAAGGTAACTTACTGTTACCTCTATTTCAAAACTGTCTCTGCTTAAACTAGAATCCCAGTTCTGCCAAAACCAAGCTCTTCATAATTCTTTACAAGCTGTCCCTGTTACTTCCCTTCTAAACCACAGTGCAGCCATCTGGTGATTACTATGAGATTCCTTTTTTCCTCTGGCTTCAGTAGGAACCATCTTGACTCACTCTCATTCACTTGGAATGCCACAGGAACATTTTCCAAGCTTCTTTTGATTATGCCAGCTTTTTCATTGATCCCTTCTGTTTGCCCCTCTAATAAATATCAAACTAGTTGTCTGCATATAATTCCAGCCTCTGTTTATCTTAGGCAGATCTTAAATAGGAGAAGGCATAAATATTTGCTAAGCAGCATAATTTTTGTGATTCACATCTTTTTGTAGAGTTAACTTAAACTATCTAGATACTATTTTGCTAGACCACTGCCATTTAATGGTCACCAGCATAATTTCATTGTTTTCTTGAACTTTCTGTCTGTCCTTAGCTATTTGTTTTCCCCTAGCACGGGACAGGGCCAGAAAAATAAAATTCTCTTTCTCTTTCTGCCTATGCACATCCTTATTTCCAGTACTATGCCATGATAAAAGCTCTAAAGAACAAAAAACATAATATATATTTTCACTTGTTTTCTGGCCAGAAGAGTATGGGTTAAATAGATATGTACTAACAAACTGATGACCCTGGATTTTGATTTTGTGCTATATTTCAGAGCCTAACAGCCTATGCTTAAGGCCATGACTAGGGGTCATGCATATTCTTATAACAAAGATCTACAAAATCTTTCAAAGCATTTAATTGGAGTTCAATTTAATTTAATTGGAATGTTAGAGCTCTACCAAGCCATATTTGTGTGAATCAGAAAACAAGAGTGTTAATATTTTTTTCTATGGACTAAATCTACAATAATTCAGTTCTTCAACATACTAAAACTTTACAAGACAGAGATTTGCAAACACATGTAGATACAATGATATATTCTACTTCTTCCTTTTGTTTGAATTTTCAGTTTGGTTTTACCTGTTCTTTATTCTGGGCATAGAATACTCTGATTTGTTCTTCAGTTAACATGCTCTCCTCTGCTGCTTCAACGCCCAATCCTCCATTTCTAATCGGCAATTATTCATTCATTACTCAGAGGCATTTTTAAAATGAATATACACAAAATCATATGTTATTGTAAATCTGAAGACTGATTAATTTTGGAAGCTAAGCTATCTTAAGTTTAAAATTCTCTGAAATATTCAAAATACAACTGCTACATTTACCTAAACTGAAGCTCCATCTTTTCAAAACGCTTCAACTAGTTCAGGTTTAAAATGCCCACTAAGTTAATGTTTGTGAAAAATATAGTGGACAAAGTATGTATTGATTCAGTAGTTAATAATCCCTTTTATTTAACATTGAATAAACTGGTTTTAACCATTGTGACTGACTAACATGCTACCACTTCTAGAAATGTTATTTTAAACTACCTGAGGGGTCCATACTGGGACCAGTGCTGTTTAATATTTTCATTGATGATGAAGACAGTGAGATCAAGTGTGCCCTCAGTAAGTCTGCAGATGACAACAGGCTGAGTGGTGCAGTTGTCACACCAGAAGGACAGAAGGTCATCCTGAGGGACTTAGAAAAACTAGAAAAGTGAGCCTGTGAGAGCCTCATGAGGTTCAACAAGGCCAAGTGCAAGGTCCTATACCTGGGTCGGGGCAGTCTGTGGTTTCAGTACAGGATGGGGGATGATGTGATTGAGAGAAGCCCTGTGGAGAAGGACTTGGGGGTGGGTGCTGGTTGATGAGAAGCTCGACATGAGCTGGCAATGTGCGCTCGCAGCCCAGAAGGCCAAACCGTATCCTAGGCTGCATCAAAACAAGCGTGGCCAGCAGGTCAAGGGAGGTGATTCTGCCCCTTTATTCCTCTCTTGTGAGACCTCATCTGGAGTGCTGTGTCCAGTTCTGGAATCCTCAACACAAGAAGGATATGGAGCTGTTGGAAAAGGTCCAGAGGAGGGCCATGAAAATGATCAGAGGGCTGGAGAATCTCTGCTATGACAGGCAGAGAGAGCTGTGGTTGTTCAGCCTGGAGAAGAGAAGGCTCCAGAGGACCTCATAGCTGCCTTCCTGTACCTGAAGGGGGCCTATGAGAAAGCTGGGGAGGGACTTTTTACAAGGGCATGTAATGACAGGATGAGGGTGAATGGCTTTAAATTGGAAGGTGGAAGATTTACATTGGACCTTAGAAAGAAATTCTTCACAATGAGATTGGTGACGCACGGCAACAGGTTATCCAAGGAGATTGTGTGTGTTCCATCCCTAGATATGTTCAAGGCCAGGTTGGTTGGGGTCTTGAGCAACCTGGTCTAGTGGGAGGTGTTCCTGCTCATGGCAGGGGGTTGGAACTGGATGATCTTTAAAGTCTCTTCAAATCCAAACCATTCTATGATTCTAATCATAGTAGTCTTATAAATGTGTACTTTACAAGAATTATTGTATTTAGCTAAATGCTTGGCTCTTGAAACAACACATAAACAAGAAAAAAAGTCTATTTTATGGCTATCTATTATAACTTACATTCCTGCAATAAATTCAACAACATGTAAGAGGTGCACACTTACCTGAACTATATCAAAATTCCACTGGTATCACGTTTATGTTTTATACTCATATTTAAACATCACAGGCACTACCCAACCCCAATACTGATCGTATGCCAACAGTAATCTGCTTACCTGCACTGCTCTTTAAAAACCTATATGATGCTGCTGTTCCCAGGCTGCCTTGATAAGGCTGAGGGTGGAAAAATTATGAGTACACATCTCATAAGTAAGTGAGTATAGTAGTAGCTGCTCAGCTCCAGCTTAAATGATTTCAAGCACTGTCTGCTTTTTTTTACCTTTACTGAGATTTCTTCCTACCTGACCAAGGAAGACTGATTGCAGAAACAGCCTATACAGCACCTTCCTGTGAAGATCATTGGCTCTATCATAAAACTTTGAAATGAGCACAGTTTTATTTTGATATGTCATTCCTCACCTAGTGACATAAAATAGTAAAGTAATAGTAACAATCTGAATATCATATTATTTCAGGTCAAAATTATCTTGGTTTTATCCTAATCAAAAAAGCATTAACAGGTCTTGTTCTAAAGCCTGGGCATAAGTTAGGATCTACTTAATCTTACATCTTGCTACTAGGCTTCTTAGCTACAGAGGATGAATGAAACTTCAGATTTGATCTACCTTCTGTTTAATTTCTTCTACACGTCCCTCCAAGACAGCATAAGGTTTTATAATTCCAACAGAATATCTGGTTACTTCTGCTGGTGAAAAAAAAAATGCATCAACGAATTCACCCATCAAAATAAATACACTATTAAATTTCCTGTTACTTACAAACAGGTTTCCATGCTTCTCCATTTTGGTATTGAGATGGTCAAACAATGGTTCCAAAAAGTAAGTGACCCTAGCACTCAAAGTATGACTTGAAGTATGAGAATGTCTTTGGCCATCCCTGGAATCTACATTTTTGATGAACCACTGATGGTTTGGGTCATATGGTGGAGAAATGGGTCACATGGTGCTAAGTGTGGTGGAAAACTAGAATTTAGGTTGAATGCTTTGTACATACAAGACTAGAAACGTGAAAGGAATGAATATTACCAGACAAAATTCGCTAAGAGAAATTATGTATTAATATTGGAGATTTCCAGTAAAATACACATTTCTTGTCATGGTAGATGTTCGTTTCCTTAGCATTGTGGATGCTGAACTCTTTTGCAGTAACTGTAGAAAGAACACGTGTAAACTACTGCTTTCTTTGCAGAATCTGAGGTTTACAATGAAGTGTTAGCATTTAATTCAATCAGATCCTAAAATCAATAGAAAAACTTAATGATAGCTCTAATGGAAATACCAGACTGATACTTGTTTCCAGTACTAGAATACACTCATAGACACTTGCATGTGGTAAGGAATATGTTATCACCAAGCATTAGTATGTTATAGCTTCTGAGGGATATCCTAACCTGAAGTTGAACCCAAGCTGAAAACTCTCTTTCCTGATTTTGTCACACATTTAGATTCTGCGAATTAGCATGAGGTCTGTATATAATTGCTAGATTTTTAATACCGTACTACTAGGTCCTAGGGAGTTTATCGTAAAAAAAATAGTCTAAAGCTGAGGCCAGGAACATGTCACCTGAACCATACAAGAAAGACAATATGAAAAGGAAGTAGAGGGGACATAATTTAATCTATGACAGTGATCTAATTCTTCATTGCAGGAAAAAAGGGCAAAAGAGAATCTTAGAATCATAGAATAGTTTGGGTTGGAAGAGACCTCAAAGATCATCCAATTCCAGCCCTCCTGCCATGGGGAGGGACACCTCCCACCAGACCCAGCCACATCCAACCTGGCCTTGATCACCTCCAGAGATGGAGCACCCACAACTTTCCTGGGCAACCTATTCCAGTTCCTCAGCACTCTTATGCTGAAGAAATTCTTCCTGATGTCTAGTCTAAATATGCCCCTCTCCAGTTTATACCCATTGCCTCTAGTCCTGTCACTACAAGCCTTTGTGAATGGTCCCTCCCCAGCTTCCTTGTAGCCCCTTTCAGGTACTGGAAGGTCGCTATAAGATCTCCTCAGAGTCTTCTCCAGGGTGAACAAGCCCAACTCTCCCAGATTGTCCTCGTATGGAAGGTGCTCCAGCCCTCTGATCATTTTTGTAGCCCTCCTCTAGAAGCGTTCCAACAGTTCCATATCTTTCTCATGTTGCAAATTCCAAAACTGGACACAATACTCCAGGTGAGGTCTCATAAGTGAGGAATAGAGGGGCAGAATCATCTCCCTCGATCTGCTGGCCATGCTTCTTTCGATGCATCAAGAAGAAGAGAGAGGACAGAGGAGCTTTTTCCATCTGAACATTGCCAAATGACATTCTGTGCAAATATGAAACTGTGGGACACTTCAGTAGCCACAGATAACAATAATAATAGAAAAGATGTAGATCTTAGATCATGACAAACCCAAAATAAATTGTAGACACAAGACTCACAAGCAGAATGTTGCATATTTTCCAATCTTTTTGGAGCATTATCTTACTATTATGGATTAATGCTATTATGTAAGCCTGTTCTTTAGTACTTTAATCTAGTCTGATGGAAGAATTAATTAAAAATAATCTGAGATTCAAGGCATGGCATTCCTTCAGAAATTAACTCTCCTTGTCTTCACAGGTCACTCCCATCTTGATATTTCTTTAGAACATCTAAGGGTTAACTACCACAGCTCAACAAAGTTACCAAACCAACACTGCAGAAGTGACTTTC
Organism: Phaenicophaeus curvirostris; assembly: GCF_032191515.1. NCBI lineage: Eukaryota > Metazoa > Chordata > Aves > Cuculiformes > Cuculidae > Phaenicophaeus > Phaenicophaeus curvirostris. Next base: position 40,157,751 of record NC_091397.1, on the reverse strand, counting down.
AGGAAGAAGAGACTTTTCAGGTTTTACACAGGAAAATTCCTGGCACGTGGCACTGCTATTATGTGCCAGGGACTTGAATTTTGAAGTTTCCCAAAGAGGGGTGGAAAGACTAATGATGACAGTCCAATGTCTTAATTCCTTACAGAAGAAAGTTTCCTCTCAGTTTGAAATCCTCAATCATAACCTCCCATGTTATTAACTCAGTCAAAGGAAGGTCTATTCGTGCTGGACATACACAATTCTTAATCAAATAAGTGAAAAGATTTATTTTTTTAATATCTTTCAAAATTTCTAAAATAAATGGAAGATACTTACCCTTGGCTAGGTCCTCCTCAATAGACTCTTCTGATGGTTCCTCTTCTAGAGTAGTTTCAACTACCTAATGTAATTGCAAATATCACAAATGAGAAGCTAAAGTCACAGAGTATACCTATCATGTCTTCTTAACGCTTCTATCTTAACGTAGTAACATATATTCTATCCAGGAATGTGAGCAATTCTAAGAAATAACTTGGGCTAGCCTGATTTTCCTTAACTGAGTTAGTTTGTTAAAAGTTTTCTTTTACTGTAAGTGGAATTATTTGATCTCCATTTTCACCCAAAACAAACAATGATACATGACTATTTTCCATGTCTTTGTTTCATGTGATACATTCTTACTAAGTTATACATGAAAAATACTCAGTCCTGAAAGAAACAAATTACTAAAACTTTTATGTGCTAGTGACATTTTATCCATGTCTCTATTCCTTGCATTAATAGACTCATCCATGAATTTCTTAGGTTTTTAGAAAGTACCATTTAATAGAAATTTCTAAAAAAACCCCTCTCGTGTATGTGACTTTTCTGATAAAAGAATACAAAATATTAAATGTTACATTACAGAAAACACTGTTGGAGGCATTCAGAGAAATCATGTAAGCATAATAAAAATGATCATTTATATTTAAGCATCGGTTTTGTTAGTACCTCAGCATGTTCCTTCCCTCCAGCTGCAATTTCCCTCTCTTCTTGCACTAGCTCAATTGTTTTCCTTATTAAAAGAGGACCATTTGGACCTCTCACTTTTGCAATGATTTTGCCATTCTGTAAAATAGAAAATAACACTTTCATTGAGTTTTTATCACTTAGTTTACACATTAATTTGAATTTTGGAACATGCTGTATCTAACTTTCAGGTTTTTTCCAGCAACAGTAACTCTTCCCATGCCCACTGAAGTGAATATCAAGTCTACTGCTGCCTCTTCGAGCTCAGAATTAACTTGTCGTGATTTGCATCCTCTCTTCCTTCTCTACCTACCATTCCATGTTTGCTTCTAGGCTTACCATTAATCCTAAGGTCAGAAGTAAGTGCAAATATGGATTTTACTATCTCTTTATCTCTATAACATGGAGTTCCCTCTCTCTTTATTTGCTTTATATTTCAGTGTGTGCTGTACCACATTCAGGAGCACCCAGTGAAGCTAACTACTGGTGATCAAAGATACTGCTAACTTCACTTGGCAGCATTCAGATTTGTCCTGAAAGCACTGTTGGTTTGGGGCCCTAGTTTGTGGGAATTCAAATCCTGACACTCTCACATCAACAACCCTATTGACCTCTCAATGAGCAGTGTTCTACAGTGCAGTCCTAGGAGAACAATCTCTCTGTACTCATCAGTGAAAGATAATAAATGTATAATTAATGGTCACGATTGTTCAGGTGTGAAAAATGCAGTTTTATTTGTTTATCATGAAAACCATAATGTGGCAGGAAATGTGAATTCTTTTTCCTGGAGGGAAAGTGTGCATGAAATAATCATTTCAGTGTAGCCACATGTAGGCACTTTACATTAGGCAGTCCTGAAAAAACTACGTGGATTTCTCACTAAGTAAATACCAAAACTGTGGCTACCCTAAATCTTCTGTGGCTGTATATGCAGCAGTCACAATGAAAATATGTTTGAGAATCAGAGATTTAGGCATGGGCATCAGGCGCAAGTAAAGAAAATCTGATTATATGATCCTACATACTGTAAAATGTAAAGATAAGATTTATACAGCTCCACATTGTCAACATATCAATGTATCCATCATGATTTCCTCTTTTATATCAATTACTTTTGACATCAACAACTTACTTCACAGTACTATTTGAGACAATTAATCCAAGCACCTACATTTCTCTCATATTCCTTTTCCTTTTCTTTTTAATTGCTCTTTTTCTTTTCCCACTGTTGTTTTTCTTTCTTATCTAGAACTTTATTTTATAGGATTTTTACCTCCATGAGCCCCAGTATATAATTTCTTTACAATTACTACTCCTCTGTAGATTTTACCCTATAAGCTGCTAAGTACAGCTGTACAGTGTTTATTATGGTTGGACTCAATGATCTGGTGGGTCTCTTCCAACCTGGTTATTCTATGATTCTATGATTTAATCTGTAAAAGATTTCAGGGAAAAACTTCCACAGAAATGTCCTACTGTCTACCATAAAGAATACCATATTGGAAAGGTATTTTCTAAACATCAGTTTGTACATAGCAGTGCATAAAATGAATAATATGATATGATGTGTGACAAGTATTTATTTCTCAGGGAAGACAAGGCATATTCATTAACACAATATATACATTTATAAATCTATTAACATAAACTTTCTTTAAAAGATAACGACACTAGTCTTCTAGATTTTAGACAAGTATCTATTAAAGATGATATATAAAAGTATGAAAACCTGTGAATGTGTTTGTTGGAGATTGAACAGAAAATAGTAACAGCTAGTACCTACTACTCCTTTTGTCAGCAACATTTCATCTCTAGAATTGTTCAATTAACTAGAATTTATACCTGGAATTGAATTTCTTGCTTCTTTCTTGCCATTTCCCGGTGACTGTAGGAAACACATCAAAATATATTTAATAGTTTTTCAAAAGAACATGTGACATGCAGAACTGATTTATATGGTTTGCAACACAGCACTGCCTTCTGTGGCAAATGAAAGCACTACAGAACAGATGCTGACATGTATTAAAATACAAAAATATACATATTAATCTGGCATAGTAGCTGTACAAGATGTATATGAAGATACATGTAACATTATATTTTTTCATAAAACTTTCGCATAACTCATTCTCTTGCTAATACAATCAGTATTACACTGATAAATCATGAACAGACAAGTGCATTTTCTCCATTCTGATTCAGGCAACACACTCTTCTAACCTTGATACAAGGCATATTGCTATCCACGTGCTACATCTTTTGCTGCATACTTTGCAACCAAACTGCTTCCTTAGACTATTCACATGTAAAAACAGACCTGGGTGCACTCTCAGATACACTGTCAAACTGACATTTGAATATGCACACTCTCTGCAGATAGACATTCAGTATCTTAGCGCAAATGTTCGTGCACATATATATATGAAAATATCCAAGTTCTTGTGAGATTTTGACATGTGCCCGTGTATACATACATACATACATACAGACAGACACATAGTTCCTTGTGCATAAGCACTTGGGTATGACATGTTCCTAGGTAGCACTTTGATGGGCCATCTGCTTCCTACCCTTTAATTTCATGAGAGTGGAGAAAATATGAAAAATCATAGATCGACAACACTCATTGAGGTGCACCACACTTCAGCTTGCACACATATCTGCATGGCTTCCCTAAGTACATGCAAAGATTCACATCCTTCTGCAGGGACCCAAATGTGCAAGCACACACCTCTAATATACAGGTGTGCACTCATCTACGCAGGCTTTCTCCACAAGCACACCTGAGTGTGCACACATGCATGTGCTCCTGTGCATGAGTCCTCCTCCTGCTCGTACACATGTGCAAACAAGAACATGGACATGCGAACAAACAGGTGGGCACACAGCAGCTGAGGGGTAGCATGCTACACGGGTTCCCATAACCAGGATGCTCAGAAGCTCATGCAGGCAGTGTCTTGACTCACCCCCTCCATGACAAGCACACCATCACACAACAGCTTGGGTGCCTGCTCATCCCTGGGACAGGGGGCCACCTGAGACCAGACAGGCACCCCCAAACCCATGCCCATTTACATACCTTGTCCCTGCACTGGGCTGACCAGCGTCTTGCCTGGGCACAGCCTGCAACTGCCCACCTGTCACCCCCACAATGACTCTAACTGCCTCCTCCAGCCTTTTCCCCAAGCCCTCTCACTGCTCAGTCTCCAACAGCAACTTCCCCTCCTCAACCTCTTCCACCAGTCTGGGGCTGACATGGCACAAGGAGCTGGCCAGTGGACATGCCAAGAGGGGAAAAGGGATCAAACCTTAGCCTTTAAAACCTGAGAAAATCAGTCTTGAAACGTAATTAGCAAGCCACCTTCACTATGTGTTGCTTACAAATTATGAGACAAACAGGGCTAAAAGAGGAAATTGTTTGTGGAAGTCATAGTGACTAAAGGAGCGTCTTGAAAGCCAAAGAACAGTGACCGCACTTGCTCACCCACTACCAATGCAGACCTGCCACCACACTGATGCAATGTATCATTTTTTACATGTGAGCTTGCATCTCAGTAGCCTTAAAATCCACAGAAGATAAAGGCAAAGTTCATTTATACAAGTAGAAAGCACAACTGGTCTAGAGTATGGCATGGCTATTTTCTGTGGCTCTTTTCTTATATAAACTCTTAAAGGCATCCCAGCTGGTAAGAATTTATTTGTGGAGGTGTAAGTTTAGGATGATTACAAATTAAATGTAGGTATCTCTAAACTATTCAAATTTCTTATATACATGTTGTTCCTGACCTGTGCATCCAATCATTTGTGCATCCAATTGACTTCTGAAGCTACACCCAAGCATACTAACTGATATTATGTGTATTTACTGCACCTTCAGAAAATCAAGCTCTGGTGCCTTTCTTGCCACTTTTCTTAAGCTTTCTGGGACAGCTCATCAAAGCATGACTTACAAAGCCCCTACTGAAGAGTCAATTCTACTTCCTGAAACTAATAGGAAGAAAAAGGTAGGTTTACAGCACTTAAAGTAGCTAGAACGCATACTTTTTCTCACTGTTCAATCATCCCAAGTTGATGGATGTTCATTCGACAGCAGTGTGAATGAAGCAATGTTTCCGCAGAGCTGCAGAAGTTTTCAATGATGATATTGTGCTATGCCCTGACAGCTTGGACTAGATGGATTAGGTGGCAAGACAGACTTTGCATTCAGATCAGAAAATGCATTTATATAGTCAACACTAAATCACTTCCTACATTTTTTTTTTACTCAAAAACTCTAGCTTTGGAACTAGTATAAACTGCATTAACATGCTTGGAAGTAGAGGGTTGCCTCTTAACAATCTTTCTTTCCCTCTGTGAAACAAGAACAATACTTTTCAAACCTTAATAGGCTTGCAAAGTCTGAAAGAACTACAAAAGATGAGATATTTAACTCACCCATCATGTGAAGTTAAAGCCCCAAAACATAGCCTGTATTTTTAGCATTTCCTTTGCAAGCTAACTTTTTTATCCAGACCACTTTCTTCATGAACACCCACTTTTTATGTATTATGAAGGAAAATTCTTGAGGAGAAACACTAGAATGAGGTATTGCTCATATACCAAATGTTAAAAGGCTGATGCAGCCTGTTCTTTAACCAGTCTTCTGGAATTGATAATATATATGCTTTGGATGTCACAAAGTATTTAATGTAAAGGGATCTAATTAATAAATGTAGTATTTTAAAATATTTGACTTAGAAGAAGGTGTTAAATTTCACTGCACCCATCTCCATCAACACATTTGCAGAAGATAGAAGCAAGTAGTAAATGAAGATTTCATCTGTTTGATAATCAGCAACAGAACCTCTTCCTCTCTAGTCTCCTCTTCTGCCTCCTTCATATATTTT